>NC_044988.1:85684962-85984962 GCF_008728515.1 Papio anubis | reverse complement strand
GGACATTAGGGTAACTACAGTGTTAGAAAGTTAGAGCTAGAAGGAATATTGGTCATCATCGAATTGAGTCATTGTCAACCTCCTTTCCCTTTCTCTCTCTCTCTTTTATTTCAGCAGAACTATTTGTTCAAACACAATTTTAGAAAAGCCCAATGTATGAAACAAAATAAAAACAGGTGGCTTAGAGATCTGGTTGAAGCCTCCTTCTCAACAGCCTCTGTGGACTTTTATTTTATTTAATTATTTACGAAAAATAAAGTGGAGTATGACTATGTTGCCCAGGCTGGTCTCAAACTCCTGGTCTCAAGCAATCCTCCCACCTCAGCCTCCCAAAGGGCTGGGATGACAGGGATGAGCTACTATGTCCAGCCCTCTGGGCACTTTTAAAGAACCCTACGGCTTAAAAACCATGGATGTAGGACCTCTCCTCCACCCCAACTTTTGTCACCAGTGAGGAAACTCAAGACAGAGACGTATAAAGAAATGTTTCCCAGTCTCTTGGAAACTTTTTACCAAAGGTGAGGTAGGACTTGAGCACTCAACTCAGAGCGCTCCTCATGCTTTATTCCAATTATTTATTCATATTTTTTATCTTTCCTATTGGAAGATGTAGTACATGGAGGGCAGGGACAGAATCTGAACTATTCTCCACTGTATCCTCAGTACATAGCACAGAGCCATGCACATGGTAGGTATTGAATGCAGTGCTGTTGAATAGAGGATTGGATGGATGAATGTCAATTATTTTTGCCCAGTCTGGTGCTGCCATGCTGTGAGTTGATGATGCATCCAAATGATGGGTCAGTATACTCACACATGTGCATCCCAGAACTAGCAGCCCCTAACCCAAGATACTAATTGTCCTGAATAATTATCTCTCCCTCTCTGCACCTCTGCACCCCGAGGCCTCTCCTCAGTCCACAGCCAGCAGCTCTTGTCACTCAGCTGTTGGATGCAGGGTTGTGTGTGTGTGTTTTTAATTCAGCTGACCCCATTCATTGTTCAGTGAAAGTTAAATCCATGGAAAAATCCATCGTCCTTTCCTTCTTCCTCCAGAACTGGGATATCCTCCTTTTTGTGACTTCAGAGCACTATCCAGTAGCTTTCCCAGAGGTCAGCTTCAGCCAGAGGTCTTCTGTGAGCTCTGGTGGCCTGGGGTGGGGACAGGGTGGGGAGGTGGCCTACACTGAGTTGGGAGAGGAAAGCCCATTCCCATTTACTTAAACCCATTCTCTGCAGTTTGGGGTTGTCCTGGTTTCACCCTCCTGCTCTGCTATATTTCAGACTGCGGGTGGGGACAGAGCAGGGGAAGAGGCCTGAATCCGGGCCCTTAGCTCAGTTTGGCTCAGAGATCTCAGCAGCGCAAAAGTGGGCCGGCCTATGCAGCTGGCCTTGTCTCTTTTCTTGGCCAGGGAGCAGAGAGGCGCAAACTGGGGGAGCTCGAAGAACACATAGGGCCTCAGCCTCTTGCTGGGGTGGCCTCTGGGCAGTGTGGGCTGTTTTCTGTGGCCTCTAAAGTTAAAGGGCACTTTAGCCTTTTTAGAGTTTCTATAGACCTGTTTTTCTCTCTTACAAGCACCAATTAAAGATAATAGTTGCTCATGAATATCTGGGTGTCACTTTATACAAATTAGTTTTCCCAGAAACTATTGTGAAAACTGAAGTTCATGTGATCTCCATTAGAATGTTCTGGCAGGCAGTTTCAGGGTTCGGAGTGCACAGATAATCTCACAGTTTCCCTCCTCAAAGGACCCTGGAAAATCAACAAGCACAGTGTTCCTGCATCTCATCTGAGCATCACCTTCACAATTTTGCCGTACCTGGAATATTATTAACTTAATGTATTTTTCTTAAAATTGACTCATTTTTTTTTTATTTTTGGTTAAAATCAATGATTTCAAAATGGAAATATATAACACTACCGGTAAATGGAAAACCAGGATTACATGCCATAAATAGAAGATAAATCTAAAAATCAATACAGTGAAAACAAAAGAATTTTATAAAATTCTAGGCAGATACTGTTGCCTCTGGAATGTTCTGAGCCAGAGCCTTGTTCTCTATCTTTTAAAAAAGGGAGGCTGGCGAATGTTACAGAGGTGTTAAGGACATATTAGCACTAAAACAAGCCATCCTTCATGACTTAATTTGAAGCACTATAAGAAAATTAGAAAGTGTGGGAGGTTTCCTTTGCATTAAATGATTTGAGTCTGATGTGTTCCACACTTTCGTAAATACCATGTAACACAATAGAATGATTTTTACTATGGAAAAGACCAGCTTTTGATCACAGCAAACCTGTGGCAATGATAGGACTAGACTCTTGACACCAGACCCCAAAGTGGGTCCTCCCTGCCTTCCTAACACCCACCAAGTTGCCTCTTTGAAGGAAACAATTCACTTTCTATGTATGGGGTCTCATAGCTAAGGATTTTGTTGAGAAAAATATTATACATATTTTTCACGGCAACGCTCTGTCTCTGTGGTATCGTTAAGAGAGACAATACATTTTCAGCATTCTATCTACCACTGCATGTTTTTCCCTCATACATAAGAAGGACATGAGAGTTAAGTGAACTAAAGTAACTATTATAGTGATAAAGTGATTAGGTAATCTCTGCTAAATTATAAAAACTAAAAAGTAAATAAGTCACAGGCATGTTGAACTTTGTGAGTAGCTCGTTCATTTATTCATTTATTCATACATTCATTCATTTATTCGTTCAATGCTCATTGATCAACTTACAGCTTTAGATGCATCCACCCATAGCTAGTAGAAAACCCTTTGGAGGCTGATATCTTGTCCTTCCATAGCAATTTTCTAAAACTTCAATTTTTGCCTAAGGTCAGAAAGTCAGAAGATAGATTCACCGCAAATTTGACTTTCCCAGACTTTCTAAGGGAGGAAAAAGAGGTTATAACCTTTGTTGAGTACTGGGAATGTGGCTAGGTGTGCTAGGTAGGTGCTGTGGTTCCTACCTCATGCGTGGAGAAGTGGAGGCCCAGCTGAAGTGATTTGTCCATCACGCCAGCCTAGGAAGGTAAAAGTTCGACCTGGGCTCAAGTCTTCCTGATCCCCAAGCCAGTGCACTTTCTGCTACATCTCAGAGCTACATGCTTATAAACATTTTGAGAGTGGAACATTTTTCTCACATTTGTTTTCTGTTCCATTGCAAAGCCTAACACTGTCCTGGACACGTCGTTTTTGTGCAGAAAATATCTGCCGAGGATAACAGTGACATAACAGAGGAAGGGAAGTTGAAGTTCAGAAGAGAAAAGTTAAGGAAAACAAGCAATGAGCACTGGGCCAGTGCTCTCTGGACTTCCCTCCCTCCCCTAGGGCTCTTTAGAGGTGAATGCTATAAACATCTAAAGTTGCACCTTTTTATTTATTTTTAATTTGGAAACTAAAATGAAGTGAGGTCGGAGTGATTATCGACCATTCTTGTTTTAGAGTCAAAGGTAGACTTTCTGGCTTCTTCCCTGGCATGTCTGCAGATTCACAGAATCTTCCTCAAACCAGCAAACCATTAAAAAAAGAAGAAGAAGAAAGAGGAGGAAGGGGTAACTTGCTCTTAAGGAGGAGGTTTTGCCTGAGCCTAACTCAGATATCTTTTAAGATACCCAGCCAGGAGAAGCCTTCAATACTCTGTCTTACCTGGCCCCATCCTCTGATACTGCCTGAACTTTCTCTGTAGTGAGTCTTTTCACCTTCAGTCCTGCTAGCCAACCTCGCTGCAACCTTTCCCATTCTCTTCATGACCCTAATAATTTCATGGATTTCCACTGTAAGCCATAAAAGCCCAAGAAAAGCCCTTGACTGCCCTGCAGAGGTTGTTCACGTCCACTGACTATGCCTATGCTGCTTGGATCAGTGTGTCTGGCCCCAAATCTCATCCCTGGTAATGCCAAGTTTCAGGGCACCAGGCCTTGGGATCTTTATTTTTCCTTTGACTCCTGAGTTGGGCTTGTCACCCCAGAACACATAGCAGAGTCATCTAGCTGGTGGAGTACTGGGAGGAGAGTCGGGAATCAGGGGTTCGAATCCCAGTTCCACTGTGACTTGGTACATGAGCTCTGATAAGTCTCCCATTCTCTCCTTTCAAAATAATGAGTTTGGACTAGATCAGCAGTTTTCAAAATGATATTATTAGGCAGTAGGCATACTTTGAGGCACCCCAGGAATCACTGAGAGAGGCAAATTCTAGTGGATGAGCGCTTAAGCCTACTAAGTTCCTGCTACTAGCAGAATGTTTTACCTTTACCTGCTGAGTTTTCCTTTGAGAGTTTATGACGAATAAATAGTTCTATGTTTAAATAAAAGAGTGTGAAAAACACTTATCCCCCTTAACTCTGACACCAATTTTCCCAAAGAAAATAAATAAAATGAGCAGAACACATTATTTTCCCAGTGATATGCCCATTCTATGTAACAGATATGAGGCATGGGAAGGAAGTTAACTAAAAACACCTTACTTGCCTCTCTGTGCTTTCACACATCCCAAGAAGAAGGAATTGTAGAGCCTTTGGTGTTAGGAGAGTGCTGTGTGCTAACTTTGGTCTCTGTGAGCTACTAGAATAAGGAAGCAAAGTCTTCATGGATTTTCTGAAAATTATTGCAATCAAGTGTATGTGTATGTATATGTATATGTATATATGTATATGTATATGTGGTATATGTGGCAGGCTACTTCAAAATCTTTTGGCCATATCATTATGGATAGAGCTACAAACTTGGCTAGATAGCATCTTCCTTTTCTCTACCTTCCCTACAATTCTTCACAGCTCTTCCTATTTCCTGAGAAACCGAGACTAGAAGGTCCTGCTCCCACACTCTCCAGCTTGATTTCTTACCCTCTCATACTGTCTTTTCTGGCCTCATTGAACTGTAGTGTTTTGGGGAGAAATGAGGACTAAACTAGAATGATGGCAGTGAGGATGGAGGTGCTGAGAGGTGGGATCCATGGGACATGAGTGATGTGTGTTTGTGTTGATGGGGGTGCTGGAGGAAGTCAATGGGCAGAGCAGATATAGGCACAGAAGGTTTAACCAAGACCACTGACTCTGTGAATGTTGGGGCCAGCCCCCAAATGGAAAAGATTGGAGGAGAAGCAGTTCCAGAGGGAAGGAAATATAGTAACTGATAGAACTGAGTCCCAAGGAGTCAGGAAGGGCAGGAGCTGGTTTTATAGAGGTTGAAGGTTGCTGTTACTCTCTCAAACATCCCTCTCCTAGTCTAGGGCCCAGATGAAATAGGACAGGAGGAAATTACGGGTGATGGCAGAATAAAGGGAATGGGACATGCACATTGATTTTCTCGGTGTTCTCAGTGAAAGGTAATTCTGAAGGAGGGGTAGACTAGGCTGAGAGGAGAGGGATACGATTTAGATCAGGGAACAGGCTAAAGTGTTTTGCAACATGTGATTCATTTATATCAGAATCATCAGGGAGAGCATGTTGATTAATGCAAATGACTAGGTTGGTCCCAAAATGACTGCAGCAGAATTTCTGGGAATTTTTATTTTTTTACACTCTCCCCAGGTGATTTTTATGTCTACTAATATTTGAGACTCCCTCTGATTGAGAATCTCCCTGGGATGATGAAACCAACTGATGTTTTTCACCAAGGGTCGCCCAAGCCCTTTGATTGCCCCTTCTCCCCTGGCTCCACGTCCTGGCTTCCTGTGAAAGGCAGAGCAGACAGGGTTTCCCTGAGTACCTGCGGCTTCCTTTAGGCCGACAGTCGGGTTGCATTGTGCCAAAAGGCTGACATCTATTCATAACGGGAGCCAAGACTGCTTCCTCTCCTAGCAGGCAGCAGAGCCTTACAGCAAGGCCTCTAAAGGGCGGAAGAGTTTAAACGCTAACCTTACCTTGTCCAGCCCACCCTACATCAGGTTGGATCTTTCTGCATTTGTCAAGGACAGGAATTCCTTCCTGTCTCTCAGGGATATTAGGAGGAGGGAATGAGTTTTTGAGCGTTAAAGTTGCTGTAGATCTGCCAGCCTTCATTTCTTTCCCCAGTAAAAGAGCAGAACAACATTCCTATATTGCAGCATTGTCGGGTGCATTCTTATTTTCTCTCCCTTCTCTTCTCCCAGTCTCTGCCTTGCCCACACTGTTTTCAGAGAGCAACTGAGCTTCAGTTGAGTAATGTAAGCTACATTTTCTGATGACCACTCCAGGCCAGACCTAGCACAGGATCCCATAGAGAATCCCATAGGTGACTCATGACAACAGCAAAGTAACTGTTTTTTAATGCTGGCACCATGTTCCAGGTACTCCTCCTATATTATTTCTAGTAATGCTTACAACTATAATACGGGGTAAAATTGACAGGTTTATATTGCAGATGAAGATACTGTGCTTCAAAGCAGACAGATAGCAGGTGGCGGAAGCTAGATTGAAGCCCAGATCCGTCACAGTTCACAGTTTATGCCCAGAGACATTATATGGATGTAAATCTGGTCATGTAGAACTTTCAATTTTGTGGTCTGAGATAAAAGACTCAGAGTGCTAAGTATTACAGGGGACAGACTGAACACTTGATGTGGAGTTATGGAAGAGAAAGAGAATGATTCTGACTGTAGTGATAAGAGAAAGCCATTTGGAAAGATGGAATTAAAGCAGGGACATTTCATGTGGGGTTTTTGTGTGTTTGTGGGATTTGAAAGATGTCTGTGGGTTCCATTGCATACGAGAGTGAGCACATCATAAGCAAAGGTGAGCAGTAGGAAATGTCTTAAGGTTGGTAATTGCGGTTTTTGCCATTACTTTTAATTACTTTTAATAAATGGCCTTATAGGTAGTGTAGGAAGCATGGAGGGAACCATGAGTAGAGAGATATTACAGGGCCAGAATTGGGAGGCCTCAGATGCCATGCAAGGCAGGGTATCTGTGGGGAAGGGCACTCCAATAGAAGTGGGCATCAAACAAAGGCCTGGAGGCAGGAAAGGGCAGGCCGCTTTGGGAGTCATCTTGTTGTTCAGCATTTTGGGGGTGCAGGGTCTCCTGCCCCATTTGTTTCCTACACCTAACCAGAATCCTTTCATAAAGGTTGCAGGGCCCTCTGGGCTGGGATCACCTTGCAAAAGAGCATCTATCCTGCCTGGATTGAGCAAGAGGCTGGAAACAGGGTGAGGAAGTAGCAGCTGTGAGTCAGACCGCCCCCACGCAGGCTCCAGCCCCAGGCTTGGGGCCCCAGCTGGGATCAGAGCTCTTGCCTGGGTTGCAATTGCCGAATACGAACTGTACAGCCAAGTGTGGCTCAGAGCTGCCCTGACTCACAGGGTACTATCCGAGTTGCTTGTGCCTCAGTTGTGGCTTTTATTTCTTTTTCTCCCTCTACATTTTACCCCTTTCTCTTCCCTGACCTCCCATTCCTTTCTTTGACTTCCTTCTGTTTTTTTTCTTTTCATTTTTGATTTGCCCTTTTTTGCATTTCCTTCTTTATTTTCACCTTCCTCCTCCTCCTCCTCTGATCTTCTTATTACTGACATTTTTGTAGTTTGCTATGTGATTCAGATGACACAGGTTCTAGACCAGGCCACCAGCCACTCATTATGTGACTTTAAACTCATCCCTTAATTTGGGACCCCAATTTTCTCATCTATCCAATGAGACAATTTAATTTGATGATACTTTAAAGACAAAGACCCATCAGAATTTCTCCTTCTAGAAGTCTCTGCTTCTTACTCCTTTGTCTCTTTGATGGAATCCTTACATGCAAGAGCCCACAGGGATCTCAGCATTTATTTAGGGTCATGGATCTAGACCCTGGTTGCCTACAGGAATCACCTATTGAGCTTCTGAGAAGTACTGCTGCCCAGACCCCTATACCAAGCCAATTCAATGGTCATTTATGGGGATGGTGCCCAGGCATCGATTTTTAAAACCTCCCCCAGGCTGGGCACGGTGGCTCACACCTGTAATCCCAGCACTTTGGGAGGCCGAGGCAGGCAGATCACCTGAGGTCAGGAGATCGAGACCAGCCTGGCCAACATGGTGAAACCCCGTATCTACTAAAAATACCAAAAATTAGCCGGGCATAGTGGCGGGCACCTGTAATTGCAGATACTCAGGAGGCTGAGACAGGAGAATCGCTTGAACCCAGGAGGCAGAGGTTGCAGTGAGCCGAGATTGCACCATTGCACTCCAGCCTGGGCAACAAGAGTGAAATTCCATCTCAAAAACACAAAACAACAACAACAACAACAAAACCCTCCCCCAGGTCATTCTCCTATGCAGCCAGGGTGAAGAATTACTGACATACAAGCAGCTGCTTTTTGGTAAAGGTAGAGAGACAGAGGCATTGAAGCCTGGAGCTGGGCAGGGTCATGTCCAGAGTCACGCTGTGAGTCAGTGCAGACAGAACCAGAACCAAGCCTCCTGCCATCTCTGTCCCCTTGGCCTCGACTTTGAATCACCTTAAGCAAATGCCACGGCCTCTGGTGGAGCCAGGCAGGAGAGCAGCATCCTGACTGCCAGAGCCTGGCTTAGAGGCAAGGCCCAGACACAGCCCCATTAAGCCAGGCAGTGCCTTACGGGAATCGCTCCTGGCTCCAGCTTAGAAAACAAACAGAGTGCTTTGGTTTTCTTTGGCTGCGTCCTGGGGTGGGGGAGCTAAGAGGAGAGCACCTGAGGACGCAGGTTTGCTGCTCTTCTCCTAGGCAAAGTGGGGCTGCCAGAGGCAAGGAGTGGAGACAGGTGGGCAGGGTGTGTGGGGGTGAGTTGGGAGTGTATGCCTCCCGCAGCTGCTGCCTCAGACAACCTGCCTGAGAATACACCCCACGCAGAGGCTGATGCCTTGAGGGGAGGGAATGGGACATAGAACCTCAGCTTGAGGGGCAGCTCAGGTAAACCCTGCACCTTGACCTGCCTGCAAATAGACCCTCTCAGGTGTATGTGAGCTCCAAGTCCTCATCTCAGACACTGGTTATAGTGGAAAGAGACCTTGGTTGGGGTCTTAGTTATAGCTGCTGTTTATTGAGAGATCCCTACCTACCAGGCACTGCAATAAGTTCTTTAACTTTATATATAACTGATACAGATTCTTCGCAGCTTTCTGGGATAAAAATGATTGGTTTGCCCACTTCACAGATAATGAAGCAGGATCGGAAAGATGAAGTCCACCACCCCAGGCACATAGCCCTGAAGGCACAGAGGAGATCAGAATCAAACTCAATTCAGCCTGATTCCAAAGTTGAGCCACTTAGCCATTACTCAACATTGTTTTTGTATGAATCAGCAGACCTGAGTTTGACTCTCCACTCCTTTTATGTCAGGCCATGTGACAGTTTAATTGATCTCTCTGGACCTCAGTTTCCTCCTCTGTAAAATGATGCTTGTTCCGCCAATTTCACATGACTGGTGTGGGTATCAAATAAAAGTTGGACACGAGGCAGGTTAGTAAACAACAGAGGGATATACAAATATAAGAGATTATTGCTGTTATCACCAAACACAGCTGTATCCACACGTGGGGAACCACCATCCCATATACACCTGTCCACCCTGGTGACCTTGGTCTTCCCTGGAAACCTCTTTTGTTCTCAAGGATTCAGGTAGAGGAGTGGAAGGAGAGGGAGGAAAAAATAAGAACCTGTTTATAAAACACTTCACATCTCCCAGATGAAAGCTGCTAGATAAATATCACACCACCACATAAATAAAACATAAATGAAATAATATTATTCCTTCCCCCTCCAGCCAGCACGCCTGCAGACACTCTCATAGAAGCTGTGGGCAGCTGGGTAAGTACAAAGAGGGCTTTGGAGTCAGTGACAAGAGTTCAACACCTGCTCCCTCAATGTATTGATTGCATGACCTGGGAGCTGGTTACTTGGGCTCTCTGAGTCTCAGTTTTCTCATCAGATAGTTGGAAATTTAATAAAAAGTCTATTACCTGGTTGCTATAACCATTAAACAAGCTCCTGTCCATATCTCTGGTATAGAACTCATGACCCTAGATGCTATTTACCTCTTTATATACTTGATTTCCCCATTCTATTATAATGTTCCAAGAGGCAATAGCTGTGTTGCATTTTGATATGATGGTACAGGTATATGCTCTATAAATGCCAAGTCCTTTTCTTCTGCAGTTCTGTCAATGTCACCCCATCTTCACACCCCCAGGGCAGAATTCAGACCCATGCCTATCTCTTAATACATTACTCAACTGGAACAGAAAGGGTAGAACTCTGCTACTTATCAGTTGTTTGACATTGGGCAAGTCAGCTTACATATCTGAGACTCAGTTTCTCCATTTCTGAAATGGGGACAATGTCCCTCCTACCCTATCTAGATGATTGCTGGGAGGGTTAAATATGATACTGGCAGTGTAAATGCCATGAAAACCATAAGGAATGTCATCTGTAATGGGAACTCATCATATATCAAACTGGTACATTGGATTTTCATGTCATTTCTACGAGGCTCTGAATACCCAACTTCTGCAGTCCTTTTGCACCATCATCTAAGACTCAGTATCTTCAGTTTTTACCTTTGGATCAGAAGACTCAGGTTGTCTCCTCTATCCTGCTCTTCCCAAGTCACTCTCATCTTTATCTCCTCCCTGTCTTCTCCTATAAGTGCAGTCAGGGAAGATGCAACACTGTTCACTTGGAAGTCAGGAGACCAGAAGTGAAGTCTGGACCTTGAGTCTGATATCCCACTCTGGAACTCAACTTCCTTTAGTGTAAAATGAAGAGTCCATATGACAATAATCATCAGTTCTCACATTGTTAGCACTTTTTTCCTTCATAATTTCACAGGGACTCAGAGAGGTGCAAGTGACTTTCCCAAGGCCACTCACCAACAAAGGTCTATTTAGATGCTAGAATTGTGTTTTATCTCTTCATCCCCAGTGCCCAGTTCAGTGCCTGGCTTGTGCCCTATATTCAGAAAATGTTTGTTGAATGCATTTTGACCCTGAAAAAGATGTGAATTTTCTTATTTTTTTCTGCTAAAAATTGATCATTAAAACATTGGCTTTTAAGAAAGATTGGATTTGTTTCTGAAACTTCTTAAACTATTGCTTTCAAATAAGTTTTTCTGCAAGCTTAAGGAAACTGTGGTTAGACCTCAGGGGATGACAAGCTATACAATGAAATCGCTTAATGGGGTGGGGGTATAAGCCCCAATCTCATCAGTTTCCCTGTGGGATATATGCGTAAGGTTTTTTGGAAAGGTGGAGTCTACTGCTTTGAAAATGTTTGAAAAATGACTGCTTTAAGGAAATGAAAAGGAATTGAATATTCCCAAATGAAGCATTTTGTATAGAATGGTGGGTACATGTGGAGACTCCAATCCACAGTTCATTTTCCAATTTTGAGAACAACACATTTTAGGACCATGTGTAATTACAGAAAACCACTGGCACCCAGCCCTACCTAGGGGCTGAAACTCCAGGCCCTCTCAAACTCTATTTTCTTGAGGCAAGCCAATGGCCCCAGGCAGGCGGCCCCCCATGCCAAGTCTGGCATCCCTGGCTCTGCGTTGGCACATTTGGGCACTTGGACTGACTCTGGGCCAGCAGCTGCTGGTGCAGTCCAAGAACATCACTGGGAAGCTGGAAGGAACTGTCCCAAGGCTGAGGAAGAGCCGGGTCTGTCCATGTTTTCTAAGGCATACAGGGGAGCAGGTAGCTGGGCCAGGAGCAGGCCATTGGCACTCTCACCAAGGGTCTTCTGGCTCAGATTCCAAAATAAGCTAGGCAGAATGTTTCTGCAGCTGGGAATATGGGGGAATCCCTATGAGGCCTTTTTATGCTTCATGACTTTTTATGTCCTTAAGACAGCCACAAAAATCTCTCTCAGCTTCATCTTCTTTGCCTTGTTTCCCACCAATTTGACTTCTGAAAAACTGCTGTTGTGTTTGCTCCTGTGGTCTAGAGGCCTGGCCCCTAGCGCCTAATCCAAAGTGTGACCTTTGGTGTCAAAAGTATGAGGTCTGCATGCCCTTAACTGTGTTCCAGTGTAAACTTCTGATGCCCCCAAAGAACCAATCCATCAAATAACTCATGAATAAAAATATGTAACTGTCAAAAATGTGATAGAACTGTCAAAAGCACGTGACATCTACATAAATAGAAGAACCCAAGTCATCCTCTCCTCTTTTTCTGGCACAAGGAAACATAGCAAATAACTGCTAAAATTTTAAAGAAGCAAAGGTGGAGCATTTCAGGGAAAGACTTACTGCTATCATGCCTAAGATACCTTGTGTCCGTGAATGGTGATTTTCGACGCAAAATATCTTTTTTTGGTGAGGTGGATTGGGGATGGGGACTGCTGTCACAAGATGAGTCACTTGATTAGACATGGGGGGTTTCTGGGTTGCTCCTGTCTCCTCCCTCAAATATCTGGGGACACTCCATTTTTCATCCAGATATCTCATTTCTCCGCAGACACTGCATATTCCTCAGTATGACTGTCTCTGTGCAAATTTCGGGGCTGATTCGTCATGGAATACTAGAATGTCAGCCACTAAGTCCCCTTGGAGAGTTTTGAGTGTAACCCTGAATTTGCAAGAGAAGGTCATTTTGGCAGTCCCTTCCCAAGTGTTTCTGCAGGGAATTTGGACATTGCTAACTCATTTTCTGTTCTCTGTGTTAGAACTAGACAATGTTATGTTCTCATAGGAGAAAAGACAGTGAAGGGTTTAGTCATCTACTCCCGGTCACATAGGCTTTGTGAGGGGCAGTGACGAATTCTGAACTTCAGGTTCTCATCAGTGTTTGTCCACTGGGCCCTGTAGCTTAGCAGAAGATACCAACAGGAACCTCACAAGCGTCATCCTGATGTCACAAGTAGTTCTGGGGCCAGCGGGTTTGTCAGTGAGGTCCCAGCAAGGAGCTGAGAAGCATCTATCAGCTCCAAATTCACATGAGAGGAAAACAAAATTCCATCATAATGTTGACCATCTGTGGATGAGGACGACTTTTCAAAAGAGGCCACTGGAGAGAGGGATAAGGAAAATAAAGACTATTATCTTAAGGGATTATAATTTGAAAGGGATCACTGGTTCAACTGAACAACATAGGATATGGCACAGCAGTGAGTTATTTTACCTTGTGGAACTCCTGTTTTTTAATTAATGTTTAACTTTTTTATGGCAATCTGTTGCAAAACTACTGTATGCCATGATCAACAACAATGTGTATTAGACTGACGATTTTTTTTTTTTTTTTTTTTTGAGACAGGGTGTCACTCTGTTGCCCAGGCTGGAGTGCAGTGGTAAAATCATGGATCATTGCAGCCTCAACCTCCCTCGGCTCAGGTGATCCTCCCGCCTCAGCCTCTAGAATAGCTGGGCACGTATGCACACACTACCATGCCCAGCTAATTTTTTTTTTTTTGTAGTTTTTATACAGATAGGGTTTTGCTATATTGCCCAGGCTGGACTCGAACTCCTGAGCTCAAGCAACCATACTGCCCTTATGCTATAATCTCTATACCTATGATTATGAAGAACTCTCTTCATTTTCTTTACATTTTTTCTATGCTTGCAAAAACAAACAAACAAAAAGCTTGCCAGATAGTCTTTAGGGTGCTTATCTAGTAGAGGTAATAATCAATTTAAAAGAGTTCCAAAAATATTTCTGTCCAACAAGATACTATATGACTTTTTTTTCAGCTGGATGATTCCAAAGATGAACATCAAGCTTATATCAAAAATAATAGTCTTTTGTTTTGTTTTGTTTTGTTTGAGATAGAGTTTTGCTCTGTCACGCAGGCTGGAGTGCAATGGCATGATCTCAGCTCACTGCAATCTCCACCTCCCAGGCTCAAGCAATCCTCCTGCCTCAGCCCCTCAAGTAGCTGGGATTACAGGCACCTGCCACCATGCCCAGCTAATTTTTATATTTTTGGAAGGGCTTCTCCATGTTGCCCAGGCTCGTCTTGAACTCCAGAGCTCAGGTGATCCACCCACTTCACCTCCAAAAGTGCTGGGATTACAGGTATGAGCCACCACACCCAGCCAAAAATAATAGTCTTAAAACAACATTTCGATGGATGAGACTGATGATACTCTTTGGTAACTCCAAAATGTAATCTAGGTTTCCCATAATATATATAACTTGGCTTTGTTCAGGTTTTTCTAAGTTGTTTTTAAAGTTAACATTGAAATTATATTTTTTTCTAATACCATTGCAATGATCTTTGACCAAAAGTAGTAAACATATTAACTTGAACTGAACTGATTTTAAAACAACTTGCTCAATTGAAGTGGCAGAATTTATTAGGCACCCTTGTAGATGAAGGATTTCAGAAGGTCTTATAAACCACTAAAAGTTTATGTTATCTTTTTATTTCATTAAAAATAGTTTGTTGGTGCTAATGTAAATTTGTCAAACTTTCTTGAAGGCAATTTAGCAGTATGTATCAAAAGAATTCACTTATTCTAAGAAAGTTACTCTAAAAGATTTACATGTGAGAGTATTCATTAGGGTTCAATTAAATAATGTTTAATAAATAGGAAATAAAAGACAGTCATTTAAATATTACTGTTGAAGTGTGGAGCAGGGGCAGGAGGAAAAGAAATCATGAGAAATAGTTGTGGTGATGAAAAAAATGTTCTGTTCCTTTCTTTTTTTTTGAGACGGAGTCTCGCTCTGTCGCCCAGGCTGGAGTGCAGTGGCCTGATCTGGGCTCACTGCAAGCTCCGCCTCCCGGGTTCACACCATTCTCCTGCCTCACCTCCTGAGTAGCGGGGACTACTGGCGCCCGCCACCACGCCCGGCTAATTTTTTTTTTTTTTTGTATTTTTAGTAGAGACAGGGTTTCACCGTGTTAGCCAGGATGGTCTCAATCTCCTGACCTCGTGATCCTCCCGCCTCGGCCTCCCAAAGTGCTGGGATTACAGGCGTAAGCCACTGCGCCCGGCCGAAAATGTTCTGTTTCTTGACTGTGTCAATATCAGTACCCTGGCTGTGATATTGAGTTATAGGTTTGCAAGATGTTACCACAGGAGAAAACTGGGTGAAGAGTACACAAGGTCTCTCTCTATTATTTCTTATAACTGCACATGAATCTACAATTATCTTAACATTTAAAATTTAATTAAAATAGTATATAAGTGTCTTAATTAAAGCACTTCTGGTTTTAAGGATGTGGATGTCTTTATTGAGAGCTGAAGAAGAAATCTTATAAATCAAGAAGGCACAGAAACAGAGAAGTTATTAGGAACCACATGTGGTATTCTGTCAGTCTTTGGAGGGCCCATCAGCTCTTGCCTTTTTCTGTCTGCTTCCACCTGCTCATGGTTAGAGTCACTGCCCTAATCTGGTGCAGAGTTTCGTCCACTGCCTATCTTCCTGGTACCTTAGTACTATCAGCTATAATTCCTAGGGAGTAAATGTGATTGGATCACCTTGGGTTAACTTTTTACTCTCAGTGCAATTAACTATGATTAAAGCAATAGAGTTAACTAGGAAAACCATGGCTACAAGAGCCCAGTGTTCCATGTGTTGGGACCAGCTCTCATTATAGGTTGGGTAGAACTTGCAGTGGCTCATAAGATTGTAGACCCTTCTCGCTCTCTGTATTGTCCATTCAAGCAAAAATGACTGTAAGAGTATATGTCAAAATGTTATATTATCAGTTATTTTCTTTGTGTTAGATCTGGCAGATTTATATTTTCTCTTTCCCTCTTAAATTTCCTACTATGATCACATTTTATTTTCTGTTATAAGAAAAATGTTTCAAATTGTATAAAATTAATTTTATGATAGAAAAGAGTATGACAGTTATTATAGAATGCAGAAACATGAACAAGTTACAGCTATACCAGCCTAATATTATCATAATCTTGGCATATTTCTTTCCTCAATGTCCATTCCTTATGTAGTGGAGAACATCATGTATATTTTTTTCTGCTTTTTTTTTCCATTAGATGTGGCATTCGGACTTTTTCCCCTAGTTTCAAAAACCTTTTGTAAAAATTTTCATGTTCATATACTGTTTCATAATATGGGTATCTCAAATATTATTAATCATTTATTTAGTGTTGGCCATTTAGGCATTTCCAATTTCTCAATTATTTTGGAGACTGCAAGGTAAACATAGGTGTTTGCATTTTAGACAAAAATAATCTCTTATGAAGACCAGCAACTAAAAAGAAATTTTAAAATCCACTAAATTCATTTGTTGGATGGAACTGATCAGCAGCCATTCTTTTCTATTGTGCTCCTTTTCTTTTGGAGAGTCCTGTCCCTGGGTCAGCTCTCTTTAGGATTAGTGGCTTTAGATGGTCTGCTTGGTGCCCTGCACACAGACGATCAGGAAGGCACCTACAGGTGGGATGATCACTCGCCAAGGAGAATTCATCCCAAAGCTGCCACCCAAGCAGTTGTCTGCCGTGGTGAAAGCATTTTGACTACGGGCCCAGAGTTTCCCCTCCTCATGTGTTATTCCATGCATCCTCAGGTCTCTGGGAATCTGAGTTTCAGAGAGGATTAAGAAACGAAACTCTACATATAATTAGAGAGAAAACTGCAAGAAATAATTTTATCTCTTTCTTGCATGTTTCTTTCAGTAAGATAAATTTAGATGGGTATGATTTTTTTTCTCTTTTCCTTATTTTTTAAGCCTGTGATCTGATGCAGGATCTAATAATAAATGGTAAATTTCTCACCAGACATGAATAAAAATTTGAATTCGAATATCTCATAGCCAAGAGGATCCATAGAAATAGACTCAGTATAGAGACATTAAATCTTAGGAATGGAAAACATAAAGAATACAGCCAGTATTTTACAGCTAGCCATTGGCTGGAAAAGCAGTCTCATGTAACTGAGTCACGTACTATATTTTATCACATCAAGGTGTCATTCATTTTAAGAGACTTTATTTTATGTGCCATTTATAAAGCAAAGAAAATGATGCCAACTGAACTATAACCCAGTGCTTTCTTATCAATTATATTTTTGGACCTCATTGAAAGAGCTCATTTATTCTGATTATATTTTTATAATACAGTAGTTTCCACTTATCCACAGTTTTGTCTTCTGCAGTTTCAGTCACCCGTAATCAGCTACAGTCCAAACATTTTAAATGGAAAATTCCAGAAGTAAACAATTCGTAAGTTGTAAATCCACGCCATTCTGAGCAGTGTGATGAAATCTTGCACCATCCCATCCAGGACGTGAAGCATTCCTTTGTCCAGCGTATACACCCGTTAGTCACTTAGTAGCCATCTAAATTATTAGACTGAAAACCATAGTATATACAGGGTTGGTACTATCTGTGGTTTCAGACATCCACTGGGGTTTTGAAACACATCCTCCATGGAAAATGGGGACTACTGTGCATCATTCTTGTGATATAAAGCAAGTGTTCAAATGTTCATAAAACTTTGCATTCAATGTCTGCCTTTTCTAAACCACTTTTTGACTCAGTCTTTAATTTTTTTTTTCCATATACTATTGTCCTCTCTGCCAGCCAACCAGTTAGTAATGTTACATTTCTTTTCTTTTTCTCCTCCCTCACGGATTTTTAATAGTTTCATTGCAATATAATTTACATACCATACAACTTCACCCATTTAAAGCGTACAATTTGATAGCATACTAACAGAATTGTGCAATTATCACCACAGTCAATTTTAGGACATTTTCAACACCCCAAAATAAACCCTATACCCATTAGCAGTCACTCCTTATTTTCCCCTTATCTCCTCAACCCCATGCAACCACTAACCTACCTTCTGCCTTTGTTGATGTGCTTACTCTGGACATTTCCTATAAATGGAATCATACCACGTGTGGTTTTTCTGTGACTTGCTTCTTCACTTAGTTCTCAAGGTTCATCCATGTTGTAGCATGTACCAGTATGTTGTTCATTTTTATTGCTGTGTTTCTTAAAAGAAGACTCCATTATTATTTCTGGTATTTTCTTTCAAGGTTTAATGCTGCTGCTTTCTTTATCTTACTAGTTCTTGTCAATGAAGTTTGTTAGACAACTGTCAGGATCCATGTTCTTTCCAAAATTAATTCTTAAGGAATTTGTGGCCTGAAATGTCAAGGATTGTACTTATCCAGGTGAACTACCAGGAATGACAGCCAGATTCACGTAAGCACAGGTGATGATATTTGCTGCCTGGCTGATGGAAACTGCATGGCATCACCACTTGTAGGATGCATCTCAATTTCAGACATATTCAAAGACAAAAATTTTGCATTTTAGAATTAACAAAGCATGGAATACAATTTTAAGTACTTTTCCTTAGATCAACATGAAGAATTTTCACTCTGAGATCCAACAGGCAACAGACTTAGGACACAAAACCTTAAAACTTGAGTGAATTTGGAATTCACAAGTCGAACACCACAGCTAAAGCAAGAGTCCCCTTCAGATCTGTGATTCTCTGCCCTTGGGTGTGAGAATCACCTGAAGAAAGTTTTTAAAATACAATTCATGGGTCATACATCCCTGAAGATTTATTTTCAGCAGGGCTAGTGTAAAACCCCAAATTTTCTTTCTTTTCCTTCCTTCTTTCCTTCCTTCCTTCCTCCCTCCCTCCCTCCCTTTCTTCCTCATTCCCTTCCTTCATTCCTCCATTTGCTCCTTTATTCCTTTCTTTCTTTTTTCTCTCTTTTTCATTCTTTCTTTTTCTCCCTTTCTCACTCCCTTCTTCCCTCTTTCCCTTCCTTCATCCCTTCCTCCCTCCCTTTCTTCTTTCCTTTATTTCTAATCCAGGAATGGGGACCACAGCTCTAATTCATTCCTATCAGATGAGCAAGAGGCAGCCTAAGCATCAACTAGGAGGCATTTTTGTATGGTGGGTTCAACACTTAATTTGGAGTCATACAGATCTGATTTCAAATTTTGATATGAACACGGATAAACCGTATGACCTTGGGAAAATTATTAAGCCTCTCTGAGCCTCAATCCCATTCTCTGTAAAACTGGAGTATCCTGGAAGGTTTGTTGTGATAACTATGTAAAAGAACACACTAGAGTGCCTTGTATATACAAACGGTACTCTCCTAATCCCTGCTGTCATGGCTCAGATCTGACTCTCTGGTTTGAATCACTACCATTACTCTTAGTACCTATGTCTTGAAATTTGATTTTTCGATTCTAGATTAGTATCCTGTTCCCATGTGGCATCTGCCTCAGCAATTTTGATTCTATGATAGTCAGTGGAGTTCGCTGATTTTACTAA
This sequence comes from Papio anubis, assembly GCF_008728515.1. Classification (NCBI taxonomy): domain Eukaryota; kingdom Metazoa; phylum Chordata; class Mammalia; order Primates; family Cercopithecidae; genus Papio; species Papio anubis. The sequence continues at coordinate 85,965,798 of NC_044988.1, read as the reverse complement.
TTTGCAGTTAACAGTCTTTCCAAACCCTGGGTCATATTTAAAACTTTTCTCTAAGAGATTCTCTTAGGTTTTCTGACTTTAAAATCTCAAGGGCAGTTAGCTTGCACCAAATTTTAGTTATTTACCTTCCAGGGCTTCACTGTATGTTTACGGTTCCCAATGTTCCACATGTATACATTACACATTATTACACATATCACCCTGTCTCCTATAATGTCCTATAATGTCCATAGGTTCAAGAAGGAGGTAAAATCTGTAATTGTCAGAAATATAATCCAACTCTCAAATGAATGTGAAGTTATCAATGTAAATTGTGAAACCAAAGTTGCATTTCTGTTTGTACCACCATTATGTAAACGTGAATAAATTTTGGTGAACAACGAGGCCAAGTAAAAGAAAAAAAATATAAACATCAGTAAGCAGAGGGACTCTGGAGCATATGTCAAATAGAACTTTAGAACTCTGATTATGCCCCATTGCCATATTTGAGTACTATGGCTGTGCATTTAGGATATAAATACGAATGAAAGGTGGTTCTGTTTTGGAGATCATAGCCTAGTAGGCCACAAGACAAGGATATGAACAAACACAACACAGATGATAAGTGTTTCCATGGAGGGAGAGTGAAAGACAAAATGAGAACACAGACTATGCCCCAACTCGGACTAAGGGATGAAATGGGGCCAAGAAAGTGTCTCAGCTTACATTAATACATAGTAATTGAATAAAATGCTACACTTTAACTTCTGTCTGGGCATAGTTTTCTGTTTTTGAATAACATAAAATAATATCTGTATTCATTGATTTAATAAATATGTATTTAGTGCCTGTTGCATACCATGCTCTGTCCTAGGTGCTGAGTATTCAAGGAATAGAAAGAGAAATAGTCCCCACTATCGGGGGATTATCAAATGAAGCTGACAGATATTGACTTAACAGACATATGTAGGCAATTCAAATCATGAGAGGTGCTATGAATGGAAGATAGGTGTTATAAAAAGGAATATCAGGAGAACTCTAATTTAGTTGAGGGGAAAAGGTTATTCTCACATTAAAGAGTCTTCTGCCCTATTTCCTGACTCCTGTTTGACTCATTCATTTTTTCATTTATTCATTAATTCATCAGATATTTTCTTGTTTTATTTACTTATTTTTTCTGATAAATAGAAATTTTGTATATTTATGGTATACAGCCTGATGTTTGATATATGTATAAATTATAGAATGGCTAAGATCAAACTATTTAAAATATGTATTACCTCATATACTAATTTTTCATAATGAGAACACAAAATCTATTCTCTTTGTAATTTTTAAGCATACAATATATTATTAACTATAGTCACCATGATGTACAATAGATCTCTTAAATTTATTATTCCTAACCAAAATTTTGTGCCCTTTGACCAACATCTCCTGAGTCCCCAAAGTGCTAACTTGTAGTAACTATGATTTTACTCTCTATTAGTTTGACTATTTTAGATTTCATATATAAGCAAAATCATATGGTATTTGTCTTTCAGTACCTAGCTAATTTCACTTAACATAATGTCCTCTAGGTCCATCCATATAGCAAATGAGAGGATTTTCTTCTTTTTAAGTATAAATAATATTCTATTGTGTATATATACTACACTTTATCCATTCATCCATTGATGAATACTTAGGTTGATTCCATATCTTGGCTATTGTTACTAATGCTGCAATGAACATGGGAGTGCAGATATCCACTTGACATACTGATTTCATGTCTTTTGAATGTATACTGTATTAGTCTGTTTACATACTGCTATAAAGAACTACCTGAGACTGGGTGATTTATAAAGAAAAGAGGTTTAATTTACTCACAGTACCATATGGCTGGAGAGGCCTCAGGAAACTTACAAACATGGTGGAAGTTGAAGAGGAAGCAAGGCATGTCTTACGTCGTGGCAGGAAAGAGAGAGTGAAGAGGGAAGTGCCACACTTTTAAACCATAAGATTTCATGAGAACTCACTCACAATCATAAGAACAGCGTAGGGGAGACTGCCCTCATGATCCAATCACCTCCCACCAGGCCCCTTCCCTAACACATGAGGATTACAATTCTAGATGAGATTTGGGTGGGGATACAGCCAAACCATATCATTTAGCCCTGGCACCTCCCAAATCTCATGTCCTTCTCACATTTCAAAATGCAATTGTGCCTTCCCAGCATTTTAGCATTAACCCAAAATTCCAAGTCCAAGTCTCATTTGAGACAAAGAAAGTCCCTTCCGCCTATGAGCCTGTAAAATCAAAAGCAAGTTAGTTACTTCTAAGATACAATGGGGGTACAGGCATTGGGTAAATGCCCCCATTCCAAATGGGAGAAATTGACCAAAACAAACGGGCTACAGGTCACATGCATGTCCGAAACCCAACAGGACAGTCATTAAATCTTAAAGTTCCAAAATAATCTCCTTTGACTCCATGTCTCACATCCAGGGCACAGTGATGCAAAAGGTGGGCTCCCAAGGCCTAAGGTATCTCCACCCCTGTTTCTCTGCGGGGTAAGCCCCCATGGCTGCTTTCACAGGCTGATGTTGAGTGCCTGAAGCTTTTCTAGGTTCATGATGCAAGCTGTTGGTGAATGTACTATTCTGGGGTCTGGAGGATGGTGGCTTTCTTCTCACAACTCAACTAGGCAGTGACCCAATGGGAACTCTGTGTAAGGGCTCCAACCCCACATTTCCCCTCTGCATTGCCTTAGTAGAGGTTCTCCATGAGGGCTCTGTCCCTGCAGCAGACTTCTGCCTAGACATTCAAGCATTTCCATACATCCTCTGAAGTCTAGGCAGAGGCTCACAAACCTCAACTCTTGTCTTCTGCATACCCACAGACCCAACACTATGTGGAAGCCACCAAGATGTGGGGCTTGCACCTTCTGAAGTGACAGACTAAGCTATACCTTGGCCCATTTTAGCCATGGCTGGAGCTAGAACATCTGGAATGCAGTGTGCCACGTCCCAAGGCTGCGTAGAGCAGCAGCCCATGAAAACCATTCTTTCCTTCTAGGCCTCCAGGCCTATAATGAGAGGGGCTCCTGTGAAAATTTCTGAAATGCCCTGGATATATTTTCCCTCATTGTCTTGGCTATTAACATTTGGTTTCTCTTCACTTATGCAAATTTTTGCAGCTGATGGCTTCAATTTCTCTGCAGACAATGGGTTTTTCTTTTCTACCACATGGGCAGGCTGCAAATTTTCCAAACTTTTATGCTTTGCTTCTCTTTTAAACATAAGTTCCAATTTCAGACCAACTCTTTGTGAACACATATGACTGTATACTTTTTTAAAAAGTCAGGTCATCTCTTGAATGCTTTACTGCTTAGAAATTTTTTCTGCCAGATAACCTAAATCATTTCTCTCAATTTCAGAGCTCCACAGATCTGTAGGGCAGGGGGGAAATGCCTCCAGTCTTTTTGCTAAAGCATACCAAGAGTGACCTTTGCTTCAGTTCCCAATAAGTTTCTCATCTCCATCTGAAACCACCTCAACCTGGACTTCATTGTCCATCAGCATTTCAGTCAAAACCATTCAACAAGTCTCTAGGAAGTTTCATACTTTTCCAAATCTTTCTGCCTTCTTCTGAGCCCTCAAAACTATTCCCACTTCTGCCTGTTACCCACTTCCAAAGTTGCTTCTACATTTTCAGGTATCTTTATAGCAGTGCCTCACTTCTGGTACCAATTTTCTGTATTAGTTGTTTTCACACTACTATACAGAACTACCTGAGACTGGGTACTTTATAAAGAGATTTGACTCATAGTTCCACATGGCTTGGGAGGCCTCATGAAACTTACAATAATGGTGGAATGTGTAGGAGAAGCTAGGCTCATCTTACATGGTGGTAGGAGAGTGAGAGTGAGGGGTGTGGGAAGTGCCACACTTAAACCATCAGATCTGATGAGAGCTCACTATCATGAGAACAGCATGGGGGAGACCATCCCTAGGACCTAATCACCACCCATCAGACCCCTCCCCAACACATAGGGATTAGAATTTGAGATGAGATTTGGGTGGGGACACAGAGCCAAACCATATCATATACCCATTAGTAGGATTGGCTGGATCATATGTAAGTTGTAGTTTTAACTTTTTGAGGAATTCTCATGCTGCTTTCCATCACCATAAATAGTGTACAAGAGTTTTCTTTCTCCACACCTTTGCCAACAGTTACTTTTCATCTTTTTGATAGTAGCCATTCTAACAGTATGAGGTGATTTCTCATTGCAGTTTTAATTTTCATTTCTCTTTTGATTAGTGATATTGAGCATTTTTTTCATATACATGTTGGTCTTTTGTATGCCTTTTTTGAGAAAAGTCTATTCAGGTCCTTTGCTTATTTTTTAATTGGACAATTTGTTTTCTTACTAAGTTTTTGGAATTCCTTATATATTTTAGATATTAGCCCCTAATCAGATGTATGGATTGCAAATATATTCTCTCATTCTGTAGATTTTGTTTTCACTCTGTTGATTGTTTCCTTTGCATTTTAGTTTGATGCAATCCTATTTGTTTATTTTTGCCTTTGTTGTCGGTGCTTTGGGGGTCATATCTAAAAAATTATTGCCAAGACCAATGTGATGGAACTTTTCCACAATGTTTTCTTCTAGTCACTTTATAGCTTCAGGTTTTATATATAAGTCTTTACTTCATTTTGAGTTGATTTTTGTATGTGGTGTAAGAGTCAATTTTATTCTTCCACATGTCAATATCCAGCTTTCCCAGCACTGTTTATTGAAGAGACTGTCCTTTCTGTATTGTGTATTCTTGGCTCCTTTGTTGAAAATCAGTTGGCTGTAAATGTGTGGATTTATTTCTGGGCTTGCTATTCTGTTTCAGTGGCCTATGTATCATCAGACATTTTCTAATCACTTGTTTTGGGCCAGAATTGGATCTAAGCATCTAGGATACAGATATCAGACTGAGCTCATCAGAAACTTAAACAAATCTGCTAGGGATGCATACTAAAAATCATGATGAATCAGAAATTGTATTTCTGAAACGAAAATTTACTTTCGCAGTATTTCTGAAACTAAAATTTACTTTCACATCTTTTGTCTTTTTTTTTTTTTTTTTTTGAGACAGGGTCTTGCTCCTTTGCCCAGGCTGGAGTGCAGTGGTGCAATCTTGGGTCACTGCGACCTCTGACCCCTGGGTTCAAGCAGTTCTCCCACCTCAGCCTCTCAGGTGGCTGGGATTACAGGCATGAGCCACCGTACCTAATTTTTTTTTGTATTTTTAATAGAGATGGGGTTTTACCATGTTGGCCAGGCTGGTCTCGAACTCCTGGCCTCAAGTGATCCTCCCACCTTGGTCTCCTAAAGTGCTGGGATTACAGGCGTTAGCCACCGCACCCAGTCTTTTGTCACATTTGCTACACACACCAACCCCACAGAGTAGGTATGATTATTCACATATTACAAGCAAGGAAAGAGGGGCTTTTAGCTGTTTCCATAATGTGGTACACATGCATATAGAAGAGACCGGAGCATGTATGTGAACCTGAACCTTCTTTTGTCCTTTTTGTGAATGAAATCAGCATCAAATAATAGAGGTTGGGTCTGGATCAGAGAAGAACAAATGAAGTGGGCTGTGAGGAGGTTTTGGATAACGGAAGTCTTCCTGGAGGAGATGGCATTTGAGCTGGACCTTAGAAATGAGTAGGATGTCATTAAGAAGGACTGTGCTTTGACCTTTTTATTTAGAGCTTTGACCTTTTTCTCAGGCCCCTGGATAATTATTAAGGACCTTTCTGCAAGGAGACAGTATGGCACGAGCTTTGCTTAAGCTTGCACCTGCAGGATAAAGGAGTGAGAAGGCACATTGGGAATTCTCAATACTTCCTTCTGCCACTGCTGTTGAATGCACGTGGCTTGCTTAATAATTCTCCTGTTCCTGCTGCCCCAGGTTACTACAATCACTCAAATTCATGCACCACTATAGAGATGAGATGAGTAGTTTTTGGATGTGAGTTTCAATCTGATGCTTGATTACATGTACGACAGTGGCCAAAAAGGGCAGAAGCCATCTGTGGTGCAAAGGCTCTCAGACTGGATGAGGGGAGAGCCAATGAGGAAGTCCCACCTCCTGAGAAGTCACCTGCTCCCATGCTCTGGTGCTTCTTCCTATGCCACATCTTCCACCCTGCAGCCTACACTCTGTTGGGAGGGCCCCAAGAAGGTGCATGATCTACAGCACATACTGTCCACATGTGTTCCAAAAAGTCAAGTCACCTCTTGAATGCTTTGCTGCTTAGAAATTTCTTCTGCCAGAGATACACTAAATCATTTATGTCAAGTTCAAAGTTCAACAGATCCCTAGGACAGGGGCAAAATGCCACCAGTCTCTTTGCCAAAGCATAGCAAGAGTGACCTTTGCTCCAGTTCCCAGTAAGTTCCTCATCTCCATCTGAGACCACCTCAGCTTGGACTTCATTGTCCCTATCACTATCAGCATTTCAGTCAAAACCATTCAACAAGTCTCTGGGAAGTTTCAAACTTTTCCACATATCCCTGTCTTCTTCTGTGCCCTCCGAACTATTCCAACCTCTGCTTGTTACCAGTTCCAAAGTCACTTCCACATTTTCAGGTATCTTTAAACCAGTGCTCCACTTCTCCTCTTCAGTTCTCTTTTTGTTGGAGCTTATGAATTTTGGAAGTTAAAGCTTTTGGATCAGAGATGCCTAGGCAGCTTAGAGACAGAACAGGCACATCTCTACAGAGAGGAATGGGTACCTTGGCCATGTAACCCTGAGAAGGAATGCCAACTTTCATGTGAAAGTCATGTGAGGGGCTTACATCCCAGCAGATCAGAAAGGTACTAACAATTTTTCAACATTGTACATGGAACTTTATGGTTTTCAAAGTGATTCTGCCAACATTTCAGTTCACGAAACACCAAGGGAGTATGAGTTTTTATGCCTTTTGGGCAGAGAAGGAAACTGAGACTTAGAGAGTTTAAGGGTCATTCAACTCATAGAGGAGGAAAACTGAACTGGAACTCATGTCATCTTGCTCCAAATATTGAGCTCTTTCCATTACACCAGGCTGCCTCTCAGAAAGCAGTGAAAGCCTGCAAGGGAAAGGTGTTTCTGGCACCTCCGCACGGAAGGGAACTCTGACCACATTTTCCCATGGAAACATTTTCGCCCATGTTGGTTACGATCTATGGCTGGAATAGTAAAGTACTGTGTTTCAGCAGTGTACTTGCTTTCCAGTCAATCTAGTTACATTTCACGTAGCACCTATTAGGTAAGACTATAACAAAAATGTTTAAGAAGATATTTTTCCCACTCTGGTGAGGGATGCAGACATAGGCAGGAGCCACTGAAACAATAGGAGCTGCCTAATCTGTCCCGCACCAAGAATGACTTTTCTTTTTCTTTCACCAGGGAGTGACATCCATGTTAGAAATATTCTGTCAATGAAATGAGAGGTAACATCCATAATAGAGTTTTAGGGCAAGATACAGTTCAGTCCAAATCTAAGCATCTAAGCTATGCCACTGTGTGATTAGAGGGAAAAAAAATTGGCCTTTCTCTCCTTGCTAAAAATTCACCCAGCACTGGCCATAAAATATAGTTCGTGCATCTGTAACCCCTGAGAGAATTATTTCCTCATGGAACTCAGCTCTGGTCCTTTGCCTGCCTTGTGGAGGGCTGGTTCTTGTTATGGGAGGTTTTTAAAGTACCAAAGTAATAATTTGTGAAGTAAGGCCCATGAACTTCTTGGTTTAGCAAATTGTGACTCTAGAAAATAATATTTGAAGCTGGTCTCAAAGGCTGAGTTAAATAGGAAGTGCCCATGTTTACCCAAGCCAAACCTGGTAGCCATCCCATCAGAGCCTCTTCTTTGCCCCCTGCCTCATATATGCCATTATCATCAAAATAACAAGAGCCCTCTATTGTTTAGGGCCTACTTTAGACCAGAAACTATTAAGATCTTTCTATATCATATCGCCAGTTCTTACAATGCTGCAAAGGAGGCATTATGACCTTCCATTTGAAAGCTGAGCAGGTGGAAGCTCAGAGATGTTTAGTAACCTATTCAAGATCACCATGCTCTTTTTTCTATACCAGATCAGCCTGAGAGGCTGAGTGAGCTTTGCTGCTGACCAAATAAATGCTCCTGGTTTACTCAGGAGGGTTAGGGAAATAGGCAGACCTTTACTTGTCTTTCTTACTGTCTTTCCTTTTGATCAAAATGTCCATCTCAAAATGTTTAAATCATCTCCAGAACAAGTTCGAGTTCTCCTATGTCTGCTTTTGATGACCTTTCTGTCTCTTCCTTTGCTACCACACTGCCTTCTGTCACTAATTATAACTGTCATTAAAAAAAAAAAAAAAAGGTATCTGAATTATATAATGGGCTTGGTAATGAGAAAGGCATGCTGTCTTGAACTTTATCTTAATAATAGTTAATAGCCCTCAGGTGGGGTCATGAAAGAGTCTCCTACAACATTATAATAGTTGTTTTGACTTCTAGATTTTTCTATCTTAGTTTTGGGGTCTTTGTTTAGAGGAAGATGCTTGGTGGGTTCTTAGGGCATATGAGGTGTTTCTGAAGCAAGACGCCAGCCTTATTTTGGAAGGTGTGATAGCCCTAGAATTTCTAAATTTTATTTTTTTATTCATAGTTAATAGCTATGCCAACACACAGCTGCCTTAGTAGAGGTAATACAGAATTTAGTGGAAGACAAAACAGGGTTAAAGTCTTTGCTCAGGGATTTACTTGCTATATGACAGGGACAAGTCATTCAACCTCAGTTTTCAAATCTGTACAATGAAAGTAATCCACTTCCTGCTACTTAACCTCTGCTGATAATTCTTATTCCTCTTCCTCTTCATCCTCATTCTTTCTAATTTTTTTTCTTTTATATTTTTACTTCAGTACGTTTTAGGGAAACAGGTGGTGTTTGATTACATGAATAAGCTCTTTAGTGGTGATTTCTGAGATTTTGGTGCACCCACCACCTGAGTAATGTACACTGTACCCAATGTGTAGTCTTTTACCCCTCGCCACCCCTCAGCCTTTCCCCCAAGTCCCCAAAGTCCAATGTATCATTCTTATGCCTTTGCAACCTCAAAGTTTAGCTCCCACATATGAGTGAGAGCATACGATGTCTGGTTTTCTATTCCTACATTACTTCAGCTAGAATAATAGTCTCCAATTCCATCCAAGTCACTGTGAGTGCCATTATTTCATACCTTTTTATAGCTGAGCAGTATTCCATGGTATATATATGCCAAATTTTCTTTATCCACTCGTTGATTGATGGGTATTTGGGCTGGTTCCATATTTTTTGCAGTTGTGAATTGTGCTGGTATAAACATCTGTGCACAAGTATCTTTTTTGTATAATGACTTATTTTACTCTGGATATATACCTATTAGTGGGATTACTGGATCAAACAGTAGCTCTACCTTTAGTGCTTTAAGGAATCTCCAAACTGTTTTCCATAGTGGTTGTACTAGTTTACATTCCCACCAACAATGTAAAAGTGTTTCATTTTCACTGCATCCATACCAACATCTATTATTATTATTTTTTTATTATGACCATTCTTGCTGGAGTGAGGTAGTATTACATTGTGGTTTTTATTTGCATTTTCCTGATAGTTAGTGAAGCATTTTTTATATGCTTCTTGGCCATTTGTATATCTTCTTTTTTTATTATTATACTTTAAGTTCTAGCATACATGTGCACAACGTGCAGTTTTGTTACATATGTATACATGTGCCATGTTGGTGTGCTGCACCCATTAACTCGTCATTTACATTAGGTATATCTCCTAATGCTATCCCTCCCCACTCCCCCAACCCTATGACAGGCTCTGGTGTGTGATGTTCCCCTGTCTGTGTCCAAGTGTTCTCATTGTTCAATTCCCACCTATGAGTGAGACCATGCAGTGTTTGGTTTTCTGTCCTTACGATAGTTTCCTGAGAATGATGGTTTCTAGCTTCATCCATGTCCCTACAGAGGACATGAACTCATCCTTTTTTCTGGCTGCATAGTATTCCATGGTGTATATGTGCCACATTTTCTTAATCCAGTCTATCATTGATGGACATTTGGGTTGCTTCCAAATCTTTGCTATTATGAATAGTGCCGCAATAAACATACGTGTGCATGTGTCTTTATAGCAGCATGATTTATAATCCCAGTAATGGGATGGCTGGGTCAAATGGCATTTCTAGTTCTAGATCCTTGAGGAATCGCGACACTGTCTTCCACAATGGTCGAAGTAGTTTACAGTTCCACCAACAGTGTAAAAGTCTTCCTGTTTCTCCACAACCTCTCCAGCATCTGTTGTTTCTTGACTTTTTAATGATCGCCATTGTAACTGGTGTGAGATGGTATCTCATTGTGGTTTTGATTTGCATTTCTCTGATGGCCAGTGATGATGAGCATTTTTCATGTGTCTGTTGGCTGCATAAATGTCTTCTTTTGAGAAATGTCTGTTCATATCCTTTGCCCACTTTTTGATGGGGTTGTTTGTTTTTTCTTGTAAATTTGTTTGAGTTCTTTGTAGATTCTGGATATTAGCCCTTTGTCAAATGAGAGACTGCAAAAATTTTCTCATTCTGTAGGTTGCCTGTTGACTGTGATGGTAGTTTCTTTTGCTGTGCAGAAGCTCTTTGGCTTAATTAGATCCCATTTGTCAGTTTTGGCTTTTGTTGCCATTGCTTTTGGTGTTTTAGACATGAAGTCCTTGCCCATGCCTATGTCCTGAATGGTATTTCCTAGGTTTTCTTCTAGTTTTTATGGTTTTAGGTCTAACATGTAAGTCTGTATTCCATCTTGAATTAATTTTTCTATAAAGAGTAAGACAAGGATCCAGTTTCAGCTTTCTATGTATGGCTAGCCAGTTTTCCCAGCACCATTTATTAAACAGAGAATCCTTTCCCCATTTCTTGTTTTTGTCAGGTGTATCAGATCAGATGGTTGTAGATGTGTGGTATTATTTCTGAGGGCTCTGTTCTGTTCCGTTGGTCTGTATCTCTGTTTTGGTACCAGTACCATGCTGTTTGGGTTACTGTAGCCTTGTAGTATAGTTTGAAGTCAGATAGCATGATGCCTCCAGCATCGTTCTTTTGGCTTAGGATTGTCTTCGCAATGTGGGCTCTTTTTTGGTTCCATATGAACTTTAAAGTAGTTTTTTCCAATTCTGTGAAGAAAGTCATTGGTAGCTTGATGGGGATGGCGTTGAATCTATAAATTACCTTGGGCACTATGGCCATTTTCACGATATTGATTCTTCCTATCCATGAGGATGGAATGTTCTTCCATTTGTTTGTGTCCTCTTTTATTTCACTGAGCAGTGGTTTGTAGTTCTCCTTGAAGAGGTCCTTCACATCCCTTGTAAGTTGGATTCTTAGGTATTTTATTCTCTTTGAAGCAATTGTGAATGCGAGTTCACTCATGATTTGGTTCTCTGTCTGTTATTAGTGTATAAGAATGATCATGATTTTTGCACATTGATTTTGTATGCTGAGACTTTGCTGAAGTTGCTTATCAGCTTAAGAAGATTTTGGGCTGAGACGATGGGGTTTTCTAAATATACAATCATGTCATCTGCAAATAGTGACACTTTGACTTTCTCTTTTCCTAATTGAATACCCTTTATTTCTTTCTCCTGCCTGATTGTCCTGGCCAGAACTTCCAACACTATGTTGAATAGGAGTGGTGAGAGAGGGCATCCGTGTCTTGTGCCAGTTTTCAAAGGGAATGCTTCCAGTGTTTGCCCATGCAGTATGATATTGGCTGTGGGTTTGTCATAAATAGCTCTTATTATTTTGAGATACATTCCATCAATACCGAATTTATTGAGCGTTTTTAGCATGAAGGGCTGTTGAATTTTATCAAAGACCTTTCTGCATCTATTGAGATAATGTGGTTTTTGTCTTTGGTTCTGTTTATATGCTGGATTACGTTTATTGATTTGCGTATGTTGAACCAAACTTGCATCCCAGGGATGAAGCCCACTTGATCATGGTGGATAAGCTTTTTGATGTGCTGCTGGATTCGGTTTGCCACTATTTTATTGAGGATTTTTGCATCAATATTCATCAGGGATATTGGTCTAAAATTGTCTTTCTTTGTCATGTCTCTGCCAGGCTTTGGTATCAGGATGATGTTGGCCTCATAAAATGAGTTAGGGAGGATTCCCTTTTTCTATTGATTGGAATAGTTTCAGAAGGAAAGGCACCAGCTCCTCTTTGTATCTCTGGTAGAATTCGGCTGTGAATCCATCTGGTTCTGGACTTTTTTTGGTTGGTAGGCTATTAATTATTGCCTCAATTTCAGAGCCTGTTACTGGTCTATTCAGGGATTCAACTTCTTCCTGGTTTAGTCTTGGGAGGGTGTATGTGTCCAGAAATTTATCCATTTCTCTTCTAGATTTTCTACTTTATTTGTGTAGAGGTATTTATAGTATTCTCTGATGGTAGTTTGTATTTCTGTGGGATCGGTGGTGATATCCCCTTTATCGTTTGTTATTGTGTCTATTTGATTCTTCTCTCTTTTCTTTATTAGTCTTGCTAGTGGTCTATCAATTTTGTTGACCTTTTCAAAAAACGAGCTCCTGGATTCATTGATTTTTTGAAGGGTTTTTTGTGTCTCTCCTTCAGTTCTGCTCTGATCTTAGTTATTTCTTGCCTTCTGCCAGGTTTTGAATGTATTTGCTCTTTCTTCTCTAATTCTTTTAATTGTGATGTTAGGGTGTCAATTTTGGATCATTCCTGCTTTCCCTTGTTGACATTTAGTGCTATAAATTTCCCTCTACACACTGCTTTAATGTGTCCCAGAGATTCTGGTATGTTGTGTCTTTGTTCTCGTTGGTTTCAAAGAACATCTTTATTTCTGCCTTCATTTCGTTATGTACCCCTTAGCCATTCAGGAGCAGGTTGTTCAGTTTCCATGTAGTTGAGCGGTTTTAAGTGAGTTTCTGAATCTTGAGTTCTAGTTTGATTGTACTGTGGTCTGAGAGACAGTTTGTTATAATTTCTGTTCTTGTACATTTGCTGAGGAGTACTTTACTTCCAACTATGTGGTCAGTTTTGGAATAAGAGCAATGTGGTGCTGAGAAGAATGTATATTCTGTTGATTTGGAGTGGGGAGTTCTGTAGATGTCTATTAGGTCTGCTTAGTGCAGAGCTGAGTTCAATTCCTGGATATACTTTTTATCTTTCTGTCTCATTGTTCTGTCACAGTGGGGTGTTAACGTCTCCCACTATTATTGTGTGGGAGTCTAAGTCTCTTTGTAGGTCTCTAAGGGCTTGCTTTATGAATCTGGGTGCTCCTTTATTGGGTGCATATATATTTAGGATAGTTAGCTCTTCTTGTTGAATTGATCCCTTTATCATTATATAATGGCCTTCTTTGTCTATTTTGATCTTTGATGGTTTAAAGTCTGTTTTATCAGAGACTAGGATTGCAACCTCGGCCTTTTTTTTTTCCATTTACTTGGTAGATGTTCCTCCATCCCTTTATTTTGAGCCTGTGTGTGTCTCTGCACGTGAGATGGGTCCCCTGAATACAGTGCACTGATGGGTCTTGACTCTATCCAATTTGCCAGTCAGTGTCTTTTATTTGGAGCATTTAGCCCATTTACATTTAAGGTTAATATTGTTATGTGTGAATTTGATCCTGTCATTATGATGTTAGCTGGTTATTTTGCTCATTCGTTGATGCAATTTCTTCCTAGCATCAATGGTCTTTACAATTTGGCATGTTTTTGCAGTGGCTGGTACCGGTTGTTCCTTTCCACGTTTAGTGCTTCCTCCAGGAACTCTTATAGGGCAGGCCTGGTGGTGACAAAATCTCTCAGCATTTGCTTGTCTGTAAAGGATTTTATTTCTCCTTCACTTATGAAGCTTAGTTTGGTGGGATATGAAATTCTGGGTTGAAAATTCTTTTCTTTAAGAATGTTGAATATTGGCCCCCACTCTCTTCTGGCTTGTAGGGTTTCTGCCAAGAGATCTGCTGTTAGTTTGATGGGCTTCCCTTTGTGGGTAACCCGACGTTTCTCTCTGGCTGCCTTTAACATTTTTTCCTTCATTTCAACTTTGGTGAATTTGACAATGTGTCCTGGAGTTGCTCTTCTCGAGCAGTATCCTGTGGTGTTCTCTGTGTTTCCTTAATTTGAATGTTGGGCTGCCTTGCTAAGTTGGGGAAGTTCTCCTGGATAATATCCTGCAGAGTGTTTTCCAACTTGGTTCCATTCTCCCCATCATTTTCAGGTACACCAATCAGATGTAGATTTGGTGTTTTCACATAGTCATATATTTCTTGGAGGCTTTGTTTGTTTTCACTCTTTTTTCTCTAAACTTCTCTTCTCGCTTCATTTCATTCACTTGATCTTCAATCACTGATACTCTTTCTTCCAGTTGATCAAATTGGCTACTGAAGCTGGTGCATTCATCACGTAGTTCTCATGCCATGGTTTTCAGCTCCATCAGGTCATTTAAGGACTTCTCTACACTGGTTATTTTAGTTAGCCATTCATCTAATCTTATTTCAAGGGTTTTAGCTTCTTTGTGATGGATTCAAACTTCTTCCTTTAGCTCGGAGAAGTTTGATCCTCTGAAGCCTTCTTCTCTCAACTCATCAAAGTCATTCTCCATCCAGCTTTGTTCCATTGCTGGCAAGGAGCTGCATTCCTTTGGAGGGGGAGAGGTACTCTGATTTTTAGAATTTTCAGCTTCTCTGCTCTGTTTTTTCCCCATCTTTGCAGTTTTATCTACTTTGGTCCTTGATGATGGTGATGTACAGATGGGGTTTTGGTGAAGATATCCTTTCTCTTTGTTAGTTTTCCTTCTAACAGTCAGGACCCTCAGCTGCAGGTCTGTTGGAGTTTGCTGGAGGTCTACTCCAGACCCTGTTTGCCTGGGTATCAGCAGTGGAGGCTGCAGAACAGGGAATATTGCCGAACAGCAAATGTCGCTGCCTGATCATTCCTCTGGAAGCTTTGTCTCAGAGGGGTACCCGGCCGTGTGAGGTGTCAGTCTGCCCCTACTGGGGGGTGCCTCCCAGTTAGGCTACTCGGGAGTCAGGGACCCACTTGAGGAGGCAGTCTGTCCATTCTCAGATCTCATACTCCATGCTGGGAGAACCACTACTCTCTTCAAAGCTTGAGAGACAGGGACATTTAAGTCTGCAGAGGTTTCTGCTGCCTTTTGTTGGGCTATGCCTTGCCCCCAGAGGTGGAGTCTACCTACAGAGGCAAGCAGGCCTCCTTGAGCTATGGTGGGCTTCACCCAGTTCAAGCTTCCCGGCTGCTTTGTTTACCTATTCAGGCCTCAGCAATGGTGGGTGCCCCTCCCCCAGCCTCGCTGCCACCTTGCAGTTGGATCTCAGACTGCTGTGCTAGCAATGAGTGAGGCTCCGTGGGCGTGGGACCCTCCGAGCCAGGCGTGGGATATAATCTCCTGGTGTGCCGTTTGCTAAGACCATTGGAAAAGTGCAGTATTAGGGTGGGAGTGACCTGATTTTCTAGGTGCCGTCTGTCACAGCTTCCCTTGGCTAGGAAAGGGAATTCCCTGACCCCTTGTGCTTCCCAGGTGAGGCGATGCCTTGCCCTGCTTTGGCTCACGCTCAGTGGGCTGCACCCACTGTCTTGCACCCACTGTCTGACAAGCCCCAGTGGGATGAACCCAGTACCTCAGTTGGAAATGCAGAAATCACCCCTCTTCTGCGTCACTCACAGAGTGGCCATCTTGGAACCACCCTTGTATATCTTCTTTTGAGAATTGTCTACTCATGTCCTTAACCTACTTTTTAATGGGATTGTTTTTTTTTTTTTTTTTTTTTTTTTCTTGCTGATTTGTTTGAGCTCCTTGTAGATTCTGAATATTAGTCCTTTGTCAGTTGCATGGATTGTGACGATTTTCTCCCACTCTGTGGGTTTTCAGTTAACTCTGCTGATTTTTTTTTTTCTGTGCAGAAGCTTTTTAGTTTAATTAAGTCCTATTTATTTATCTTTGCTTTTTGTTGCGTTTGCTTTTGGGTTATTTGTCACAAAGTCTTTGCCTAAGCCAATTTCCAGAAAGGTTTTTCTGATGTCTGATGTTATCTTCTAGAATCTTTATGGTTTCGCGTCTTAGGTTTAAGTCCCTGATCCATCTTGAGTTGATTTTTGTATAAGGTGAGAGATGAAGATCTAGTTTCATTCTCCTACATATAGCTTGCCAGTTATCCCAGCACCATTTGTTGAATAGGGTGTCCTTTCCTCACTTTATGTTTTTGTTTGCTTTGTTGAAGGTCAGTGGCTATAAGTCTTTGCCTTTATTTCTGGGTTCTTCTTTCCATTCCATTGGTCTATGTGCCTATTTTTACACCAATACCATGCTGTTTTTATGACCATGGCCTTATAGTATAGTTTGAAGTCCAGTAATGTGATGTCTCCAGATTTGTTGTTTAGTCTTGCTTTGTTATGTGGGCTCTTTTTTGGTTCCACATAAATTTTAGGATTGTCTTTTCTAGTTCTGTGAAGAATGGTGGTGGTATTTTGATAGGAATTGCATTGAATTTGTAGATTGCTTTTGGCAGTATGGTCATTTTCATAATATTGATTCTACTCATTCATGAGCATGGAATATGTTCCATTTGGGTATGTCATCTATGATTTCTTTCAGCAGTTTTTTGTAGTTTTCCATGTGGAGATCTTTCATATCCTTGGTTAGGTGTTCCTAAATGTTTTATTTATGTATTTATTTACAGCTATTGCGAAAGGGATTGAGTTCTTGATTTGATTCCCAGCTTGGTCACTTTTGTTGTATATCAGTGCTACTGATTTGTGTGCATTAATTTTGTATCCTGAAACTTTGCTAAATTCATTTACCAGTTCTAGGAGCTTTTTGGATGAGTCTTTAGAGTTTTTTAGGTATATGATTATATCTTCAGTAAACAGAGACAGTTTGACTTCCTGTTTACTGATTTGATGCCCTGTATTTCTTTCTCTTGTCTGATTGCTCTGGCTAGGACTTCCAGTACTATGTTGAACAGAAGTGGTGAAAGCGGACATCCTTGGCTTGTTCCAGGTCTTAGGGGGAATGCTTTCAACTTTTTCTCATTCAGTATAATGTTGGCTGTGGGTTTGTCATAGATGGCTTTTATTACCTTAAAGTATGTCCCTTCTACGCTGGTTTTGGTGAGGGTTTTAACTACAAAGAAATGCTGTATTTTGTCACATGCCTTTTCTGCATCTATTGAGATGATCACGTGATTTTTGTTTTTAATTCTGTTTATGTGGTCTATCACATTTATTGACTTATGTGTGTTAAACCATCCCTGCATCCCTTGCATGAAACCCACTTGATCATGGTGGATTGCCTTTTTTATATGCTGTTGAATTCAGTTTACTAGTACTCTGTTGAGAATTTTTGCATCTATGTTCATCAGGAATATTTGTCTGTAGTTTTCTTTTTTGGTTATATCTTTCCCTGGTTTTGGTATTAGGATGATACTGGTGTCATAGAATGTTTTAGGGAGGATTCCCTCTTTGTCTTTTGGATAGTGTCAATAGCATTGGTACCAATTCTTCTTTGAATGTCTGATAGAATTCAGCTGTGAATCTGTCAGTCCTGGACTTTTTCTTGTTGGTAGTTTTTAAATTATCATTTCAATCTCACTGCTTGTTCTTGGTCTGCTCAGGGATTCTATCTTTTCCTGGTTTAATCTAGGACAGTTGTATGTTTCCAGGAATTTATCCATCTCCTCTAGGTTTTCTAGTTTATGTGCATAAAGGTGTTCATAGTAGCCTTGAATAATCTTTTGTGTTTTTGTGCTATCAGTTGTAATATCTCCCATTTTATTTCTAATTGAGCATATTTGGATCTTCCCTCTTCTTTTTTTGGTTAATCTCACTAACGGTCTATCAATTTTATTTATCTTTTCAAATAACCAGATTTTTGTTTCATTTATCTTTTGTATTTTCTTGTTTCAGTTTCATTTAGTTCTGCTCTGATATTCGTTGTTTCTTTTCTTCTGCTGGGTTTGGGTTTGGATTGTTCTTGTTTCTCCAGTTTCATGAGGTGTTACCTTAGATTGTCTATTTGTGTTCTTTCAGACTTTTGATGTAGGCATTTAATGCTTTGAACTTTCCTCTTAGCACCACTTTTGCTGTATCCCAGTGGTTTTTAACAGGTTGTGTCAATATTATCATTCAGTTCAAAGATTTTTTAAATTTCCATCTTGATTTCATTGTTCACCCAATGATGATTCAGGAGCAGGTTATTTAATTTCCATGTGTTTGCATGGTTTTGAGGATTTTTTTGGAGTTGATTTTCAATTTTACTTCACTGTGGTCTGACAGAGAGTACTTGATATAATTTTAATTTTTCTTAAATTTACTGAGACTTGTTTTGTGGCCTATCATATGGTCTATCTTGGAGAATATAGCATGTGCTGATGAATAGAATGTGTATTCTGCAATTGTTCAGTAGAATGTTCTGTAAATATTTGTTAAGTCCATTTGTTGCAGGGTATAGTTTTTAAGTCCTTTGTTTCTTCATTGACTTTCTGTCTTGATGACCTGTCTAGTGCTATCAGTGGAGTATTAAAGTCACCCACTGTTATTGTGTTGCTGTCTATATCATTTCTTAGGTCTAGTAGTAATTGTTTTGTAAATTTGGAAGCTCCAGTGTTAGGTGCATATATACTTATAATTGTGATATTTTCCTGTTGGACTAGTTCTTTTATCATTATATAATGTACCTCTTTGTGTTTTTAACTGCTGTTGCTTTAAAGTTTGTTTTGTCTGATGTAGGAATAGCTATTCTTACTTGCTTTTGGCATCCATTTGCATGGAATATCTTTTTCCACCCCCTAACCTTACATTTATGTGTTAGGTGAGTCTCCTGAAGACAGCAGAAACTCAGTTGGTGAATTCTTATCCATTTTGCCATTCTGTATCTTTTAAGTGGAGCCTTTAGGCCACTCACATCCAATGTTAGCATTAAGATGTTTTGTACTATTCTATTTATTGTGCTATTTGTTGCCTGAATACCTCGGGGTTTTCTTTTTTTAAATTGTGTTATTGTTACATAGGTCCTGTGAGATTTATGCTTTAAGGAGGCTCTATTTTGGTACATTTTGAGGATTTGTTTCAAGGTTTAGAGCTCCTTTTAGCAGTTCTTGTAGTGCTGGCTTGGTAATGGTGAATTCTCTCAGCATTTGTTTGTCTAGAAAAGACTATCTTTCCTTCATCTATGAAGCTTAATGTTTCTGGATACACAGTTCTTGGCTGGTAATTCTTTTGTTTAAGCAGGCTAAAAATAGGACCCCAATCCCTTCTAGCTTGTAGGATTTCTGTTGAGAAATCTGCTGTTAATCTGATAGGTTTTCTTTTATAGGTTACCTGATGTTTTTGCCTCACAGCTCTGAAGATTCTTTCCTTTGTCTTGACTTTAGATAACCTGATGATGGTGTGCCTGGGCAATGATCTTTTTGCAATGAATTTCCCAGGTGCTCTTTGAGTTTCTTGTATTTGGATGTGCAGGTCTAGCAAGGCTGGGGAAGTTTTCCTTGATTATTCCCTCAAATATGTTTACCAATCTTTTAGATTTATTGTCTTTCTTGGGAGCACCAATTATTCTTATGTTTGGATTTTTAGCATAGTCCCAAACTTCTTGGAGGCTTTTTTCATTTTTTAATGTTATTTTTTCTTTGTGTTTGATGGATTGGGTTAATTTGAAAGTCTTGTCTTCAAGTTTTGAAGTTCTTTCTTCCACTTGTTCAATTCCGTTGCTGAGACTTTCCAGTGCATTTTGCACTTCTCTAAGTATGTCCTTGATTTCGAGAAGTTGTGATAGTTTCTTATTTATGCTATCTATCTTACCGAAGAATTTTCCTCTCATATCCTGTATCATGTTTTTTATTTCTTTAAGGTGGACTTCACCTTTCTCTGGTGCCTCCTTGATTAGCTTAATTATCAGCCCTCTGATTTCTTTTTCTGGCAATTCAGAAATGTTGTCTTAGTTTGGATCCATTGCTGGTGAACTGGTATCATCTTTAATGGGTGTTAAACAACTTTCTTTTGTCATAGTAGTAGAATTGTTTTTCTGGTTCCTTCTCATTTGGGTAGACTATGTCAGAGGGAAGATCTGGTATTCAAGGGCCACTGTTCAGATTCCTTTGTCCCATGGAGTGCTCCCTTCCCTAGGAATGGGGCTTCCTGAAAGCTGAAATGTAGTGATTGTTTTGCTCTTATGGTCTAGCCACCCAGCAGAGCTACCAGGCTTGAGGCTGGTACTGAAGAGTGTCTGCAAAGAGTCCTGTAATGTTATCTGTCTTCCAGTCTTGCGGCCATGGATACCACCACCTGCTCCAGTGGAGGTAGCAGGGGAGTGAAGTGGAATTTGTGATGGTCCTCAGTTGTGTTTTTGTTTAGTGTGCTGGTTTGTGTTGGTTGGCTTCCAGCCAGAAGATGATACTTTCAAGAGTGTGTCAGCTGCGGTCCTATTGGGAGGATGCAGACTTACCCTAGGGATACCTGGTTAAGTATTCAGGTTTCTCAGGTGGTAGGCAGAGCCATGGAGCTCCTAAAAGATTATGACCTTTGTCTTTGGCTACCAGGGTGGTTAGAGAAAGACCAGCAGGTGGGGGCAGGGATAAGCATGTCGGAGCTCATCCTGTCCTTTGATGGGGCTTGCTGTGACTGCTATAGGGAATGGGGGTGTGGTTCCCAGGCCAATGGATTTATGTTCCCAGAGGGATTATGGCTGCCTCTACTGAGTCATATAGGTCACCAGAACACCAGTTAAAGCCAGCAGTAGCAGGCCTCACCCCACTCCCATGTAGCCCACAGTCCTAAAGGCCAGTCTCACTCTCACTATGGCCCCCCAACAGTACCAAGCCTATTTCCAGGAAGCTGGTAGCCAGGGCTGAAAACTTGCCCCAGACCACAAGCCTCTCTGTTGAGAAAGCAAGCCGACTCACAGTTTTTTGGCATCTCAGGGAGACTGCAGCAGTGATCTAGTTCCTTCAAAGGGTCTGTGGATTCTCTTGGCTTCCTGGTATGTTCCTGCAGTAGTTCTTGGAGCAAAAGTTCACAATATACGTCTCCCCATGCTGCTCTGTCCATCCAGGCAGGAACTGCAAGCTAGTCCTTCTTCCTATCTGCCATCTTTGAGAAAAGGCCCTCATTCTATTTATAATCATAATGATCATCATGACAATGTTGTTATAAAGATTAAATGAGATTATGATGTAGAAGGAATTTATAAAGTATAAATGATGACGATGATGCATTAATAATAATAGTATCTTTTTTATCTCTACATGTTAGCTGCTGCCTCCTGCAGGATATAAAGACTGGAGACTCGTTTTGTTTCTCTTTCAATCATTGTACCTATATCCTAAGCTCTCTGAGTCTGAAACAGTAGATATTTGGAGCCTTAAGTCTCAACTTTTATTTCTGCAATACACAGGGTAAGGGTGGTAGTCAATGCAAGTCACATTCCCCTAGAAGTTTCCAGGTGCGTGACTCCTAGATGTAGTTCTACTTCCTATTCTCCTGCTCAAGAAATTATATTTATATGTTAATAAGATAAGGGAAATTATTATACAGTTGTCTAATTCAGTTCTTCTCAAATGTGGTCCTCAGACCAGCAGCAACAGCATTACCTAGGAACTTGTTAGAAAATTAAATTCTTAACCCCCAACATAGGCCTAATGGATTAGTAACTCCAGTGGTGTGTTCCCACAGTCTGTGTTTTAGCAAGACATCCCTGGTGATTCTGATGCATGATAAAGTTTAAGGGATATTGGTCTAAATTATCAAAAAAAGCCAAACATTCTTAAATGTTTCATCTTTATTATTTGTGACTAATCACTTCTGATGTCTACTCAGTAGATCATTAACACCATAAATGAAAACTTCTTAGGTCACTAAGCAGCCTGCATGTAGGAGCCACAGGAAGTCAAGTGGCCTTTGACTGCTAGTAACAGTAACCTAAACTCAAATGAATTTAAAAGACAAGAAAATGTATTATCTCAGGCTACCAGAAGTCCAAAAGTAGAGTGTATCCCTATATGGTATATCAGGCACCCAGCTCTTGGTCTCTGTAATGCCCTTGTTTCTGCCTCCAACCGTCTATTGGCTCCTTCCTCAGGACAGTAGCAAGATGGTGATCTGGTGCTGATCAAGGAGTGGTTTGCAAGGCTTCTAGCCACATATCCTGACACTTTCAGTAGCAGAAATGGATTCTATCCCTTTGTTTCCATCATAAGAGAGAGAGGAAACCTTTCTTAGAAGCTCTTCAGCATACTTTCCCTCACATCTAGATCTCATGTCCATAACTCTAAACCAACCGTTACCAAACAGTGTTTGGCTTATGCTTAGTTTTTGCGATTTCCTAAGGGTCAACCCGTGAACAAAGTGAGGGTGCTGTCACAATAAAAAACAGGGAAAGCTAGGATTCATATTAATATCCAAATGAAAATTCAGCTTATTCGGGAGCATGTTTAAAAATTCAGAGATCATAGCATTAGGAGATACACCTAATGTAAATGATGAGTTAATGGGTGCAGCACACCAACATGGCACATGTATACATATGTAACAAACCTGCACGTTGTGCACATGTACCCTAGAACTTAAAGTATAATAAAAAAAATTTGCATTTCCATCAGTAGTCTCTAAAACATGCGGTTGCCTCACATCCTCATCAATACTTAGTCAGAATTGTTGTTGCAGGAATTCTAATACTAATATAGTGGCATCTCATTGAGATTTTAATTTGAATTTCTAGTAATCAATTATGTTGATTATATTTTTGTGTATGTAATTTAATATCTATCTGTGCCTTTGGTGAAATGTCTGTCTACAAGTATTTTTGCCCACTTTCTTTTTTTTTTTTTTTTTTTTTTTTTTTTAATTTATTTATTATTATTATACTTTAAGTTGTAGGGGTACATGCATAACATGCAGGTTTGTTACATATGTATACTTGTGCCATGTTAGTTCGTTGCACCCATCAACTCGTCATTTACAGCAGGTATAACTCCTAATGCAATCCTCTCCCCCTCCCTCCCCATGATAGGCCCTGTGTGATGTTCCCTTCCTGAGTCCAAGTGATCTGTTGTTCAGTTCCCACTCTATGAGTGAGAACATGCGTGTTTGGTTTTCTGTTCTTGTGATAGTTTGCTAAGAATGATGGTTTCCAGCTGCATCCATGTCCCTACAAAGGACGCAAACTCATCCTTTTATGGCTGCATAGTATTCCATGGTGTATATAAAGCACATTTTCTTAATCCAATCTGTCAATGATGGACATTTGCTGATTCCAAGTCTTTGCTATTAGGAATATGCCGCAACAAACATACGTGCATGTGTCTTTATAGCAGCATAATTTATAATCCTTTTGGGTATATCCCCAGTAATGGATGGCTGGGTCATATGGTACATCTAGCTCTTAGATCCTGAGGAATCGCCACTGTTTTCCATAATGGTTGAACTAGCTTTACAATCCCACCAACAGTGTAAAAGTGTTCCTTATTTCCACACATCCTCTCCAGCACCTGTTGCTTCCTGACTTCCTTTTAATGATCGCCATTCTAACTGGTGTGAGATGGTATCTCATTGTGGTTTTGATTTGCATTTCTCTGATGGCCAGTGATGATGAGCATTTTTCTTTTCATATGTCTGTTGGCTGTAGCTAGTTCGTCCCTTTTGAGAAAATGTCTGTTCATATCCTTTGCCCAATTTTTGATGGGGTTGTTTTGTTTTTTCTTGTAAATTTGTTGGAAGTTCTTTTGTAGGTTCTGGATATTAGCCCCTTTGTCAGATGAGTAGATTGCAAAAATTTCTCTCCCACCCTGTAGGTTGCCTGTTCAATTTTGATGGTGGTTTCTTTTGCTGTGCAGAAAGCTCTTTAGTTTAATTAGATCCCATTTGTCAATTTTAGCTTTTGCTGCCGTTGCTTTGGTGTTTTAGACATTTAAAGCCTTTACCCATGCCTATGTCCCAAATGGTACTACCTAGTTTTCTCTAGGATTTTTATGGTATTAGGGTCTAACATTTAAGTCTCTAATCCATCTTGAATTAATTTTCGTATGAGTAAGGAAAGGATCCAGTTTCAGCTTCTACTTATGGCTGGAGGCATCACGCTACCTGACTTCAAACTATACTACAAGGCTGCTGGTGTAACCAAAACAGCATGGTAATTGGTACCAAAACAGAGATATAGGACCAATGGAAACAGAACAGAGTCCTCAGAAATAATACCACCACACATCTACAGCCATCTGATCTTTGACAAACCTGAGAAAAAACAAGAAATGGGGAAAGGATTCCCTATTTAATAAATGGTGCTGGGTATTTTGCCCACTTTCTAATTAAAGTATATATTTTCTTACTATTGAGTTTATAGATTTTAAAATATATTCTTGATATGTATCCAGAGTATATATTTTTTAAAGTTTGTTGGGTTTTTTATTTGCAAATATTTTCTACTGGTTCATGATTTGTTCTTTCCTTCTCTTAAATTATATTTTGTCCAATAAATATTTCAATTTTAATAAAAAAAAATTCAGAGATCAAAGAGAGATATGGGATGGAAATGAAGCTGCAGATACTGAGTCCACACTCAAAAGTGCCACCTGGATGGTGACACCTGTGAGCATCTCCCAAACTACCTCTTCCTTGCCCAATAGCCCTGACTTTTGCTTTCTTCATAGCACTTCCTTCAATAGAAACACTTTCTTCTTTGCCCTCTAGTTATCCTTTTGTCTTGTGTATAGAGATGCTGAGGAAAGAATATTTGACAGCCAGTGGAGCTGGTTCCAGATCTTAGATCCTTTATAGTAATTCTGCATGTTATTGTGACAAATCAGCTCCCCTCTCTGATACTCAACTGCCTCATCTATAAGGCAAAAATAAAGTCATCTGCTCTGAAGTGCTGCTGTAAGGTTCAAAATAAAGAAAAAAGTCCTTTGTAAACTGTGAGGTGCCATGTGGGCAAGGGTTTTGATGATACCTTCATGGGTTAGTGCTTCCCAAATGGCGGGCCGCTAGTACACACACACACACACACACACACACACACCCCTGTACCCCTCACAAAAAATTGACTGGTCTTGTTGAAAGGAACACATTCAGTGGGAATTGAAATTCTAGAAGAATGAGCAGAACATATGGAAATTCCTTTAGGCTGTAGAACTGGGCGAGGTGATGACAATGTTGACTTTGATGCCACTACCATGCAATGAATGTGTAATATGTGCTCACCAAGCTCATCTAGCATCACTGATCCTCACGACAGCTTTCTGAAGACTCTGTTACTATCTCTATCCCTGTTGTGTAGGTGAGAAAACGGAGGTTTAGAAAGTTGTGACTGGATGCAGTGTCTCATGCTTGTAATCCCAGCACTTTGGGAGGCCGAGGCGGGTGGATCACCTGAGGTTGGGAGTTCGAGACCAGCCTGACCAACATGGAGAAGCCCTGTCTCTACTAAAAAAATTACAAAATTTGCCAGGCGTGGTGGCATATGCCTATAACCCCAGCTACTCAGGAGGCTGAGGCAGGAGAATCGCCTGAGCCCAGGAGGCAGAAGTTGTGGTGAGCCAAGATTGCACCATTGTACTCCAGCCTGGGCGACAAGAGTGAAATTCCACCTCAAAAAAAAAAAAAAAAAAAAAAATGTTGTGAAACTTGTCCAGGTACATAAGCTAATGAGGTACCTGTAAACTAAAGCAGAAAGAGAAGTGGTGGGATTGGATGTGAACATTAAATGGGGACCTGAGGATTAAGTTTGCAGGACAAAAAGAACATATCAGACAGAGAGACAAGTGGAAACAGTACCAATGTGGGAAGGTGTCAAGAACAATAAGAGAGGAGTGAATCTGGACTGGGAATCCATTCATTCACTAATTCAAAAATATTCTGAATACCCACCAGGCGCCAGCATTGGTGCCAGGGTCCGGGAATATTGTGTTCCAGAGGGAGGATGGGAGGGATACTTCTAGGAACTCATGCCCTTCAAACCAACAGGCTGCCCACCAACTGGACAATAATGATGGAGTGTGGACTGCCATTAGCACAGACATTCACTTTCTAGTTCAGTAGAAAGTCTGGTTTGGTTCTAATTGGACTCTGTTTTTCTCCTGCTATGTGTCTTCAGGCAAGTCACTTTCCTTTCTGTGCCTGTTTCTCCATCTGGAAAATAGGAGATTCACTTAATTGGTCTTTAAAGTCCCCAGCTCTGACTCTGAGGATGTCAGGTGACAATATTTCAACTCTGCATTTCAGGGGGACAAATTATGGAGAGCCTGGATACCTCTGGGTCCGAATCTCAAAACAGTTACTCACTATCGGTGTAAGTTTGGAGATGCTCACTGATGTTGCATCTCCCTTTCTTCATCTTCAAAATGAGCATCACAGTGCCAACTTCACAGAATCTCTGTGAATGTTAAAGGAATTGTGTATGTACAGCACCAAGCACAGTGCCTGGCCTATAGCAAGGAACCCAACAGTTGGCCCATGCCATGACACATGCTTTTTTCTACGCCATCTTCCTTAAACCAATCCCCAGAGTTTTTCTAGGCCTCAGAATTCTTTAAATGATGAGTGAACTGAGGTCCAGAGAGGGCAGGTGAGTCACAAAGTCAAAAAGCAAGTCAGAGCAGAGCCTACATCCAAGCCCAGGTTCCTTTCCTCTCCAGGGAGCTGAAGAGTCAGTAAGTCACTCCCTCCCCTGCAGGACTTGGCTATCCCCAGTTGGCAAATGGAAACTTCTGGGCAGTGAAGTAAGTCATCACCTCTTTATAGAGCGGAAATTACTCTGAAAGGGTAATTGGACTTCTCCTGCCTGGCTTTTTGGAGCCTTGGAGATGGCTACAGCAATCCCCTTCCTGCCCTCCTCCCACATTCTCTCTATTTATCAATCCCTTCCTCCTTTTGGCTACTAGTGGCTGGTCTGCCTACTCCCAGATGAGGGCCAGAGCTCTAGTTTGTTCATGAGACTCTAGCAAGGGCTATGTCTGGGTGGAGAACATGTGAAGTCACTCCTCACTCCATCTCTGGGGCTTCCCGCCTAAGAGGTAAAATCCCAAATAACACCCATTCCCCAGTGTATTGGAGGTGAAGGGGAGCGAGCAATAGTAGGAAATACAAGTTGGTGAAATACAAAGAGCTTTGGATTTGAGTCTGGTAGCTCAGTTTGCTAGTCCCACTCCTGTTTTCCACCAGCTGAAGGATTTTAGAACATTTTCTTCACCTCCTTGGGCCTCAGTTTATTCACATGTGAAGTGCGAATCAGAATTCCAGCCTTGCTAGCCTCTCAGTTTCATGAACAACTATGAGTTAAGTCATTCAGTAACCACTTATTGAGCACCTACTACATACCGAACACTATTCTAGAAGCTGAGGAGAAGGCACTGAACAAACTCCTATCATGGAGCTTATGTTCCGAGTGCAGGGTTTTGGGAGGCAATGATGGTAAAGTGGTAGATGTGTAATATAGAGTCAAAGAGTACTATGTGTTTGAAAGAAAAAATAGGGTATGAGGGTAGAGGTTTGGGGGGATACCATTTTATTTAGGGTGATCAGGACAAACCTCTTTGAGGGTGTGATGTTTGAGCAGAGACCTGAAAGTGGGAGGAAGTGAACCATGTGGCTAGCTGAATGTAGACTGCTCCAGACTGAGGATGTAGCAATAGCAAAGCCCCTGGGGCGTGCTCAGGAGCACCAAGGAGGGCACAGTCATTGAAGTGTAGTCAGCAAAGGGAGAGAGAAGGTGCTGTAGCTGGATCGCCTAGGAGTTGATGGATATGAAAATACCAGGTACACTGTAAAGTTGTAGTGCAACATGAGTGCCCCCGAACCATCGCCACTTCTTCTTGTTTTGGAAATACATTTTATACATTAAGGAGAAGCACTGGGTCAGATATTTTACACATTGAATCCTTGAAACATTCTATTAAAGTGGTAATACTTCTTATTCCTGTTTTACACAAGAGGATGCTAAAGGTAGGAAGCCCAGTTTTGTCGGAATCCGAAGGTGGTTCTTTGCATGTTGTAGCAGACTTCTGGTTTTGGTTTGGTTTTGCCTTGCATTTCTTAAAAAATAAATTCTAATGACTACTCAGATCCATTTACATTGATTGGGTATCCAGTAAGGGAGAGGTGGAAACAGGGAGGCTCACCTTGGTTGGGCCCCCATCCTGGGGATGTCAGATACGGTTGCACAGGTTTTGCAGTGCACAATGCTACCACATTGCAAAGCTCACCATTCCAATTGTAGACATCATAAACATGTATTAATCATTGATCAAGTGTCTTGTTCTAACAAACCAGAATATTGGAACAAGGGAGGGAAGTATCCTAAGAAAGAGATGATTGTTATTTTTCTATTGTTTTTCTGATTTGCACAGAGGCACCCTATAGGCTAGCAGTAATACTCTGAGCTTTAGTTTTCCTGTCTGTACAATGAAGCCCCTGAAACAGATGATGCCTCAGGATCCCCATGACTTTGGGTCCTTGCAGGTCCAGAAGTGGACACTGCCCTACCCAAGCTCATGAAGTCAGCTGTAGGACTATGGAGGGCAGAACTGTGATGTGGACTGTGACGCCTTAGAGACCTGTGGGTTATTGGTCTCTCTACCTTAACCACAGGTACCTGTAAACTGGGGGTGATAATCCTAAACTGCCTACCTCACAGGATTATCGTGAGGATTAAATGAGGAAAGAGAGTGCTTTGTAAACCCTAATGAGCTGCACAAATTGGAAAGATTACTTACACATATGAACATACTCATATATTCATATATGTAAGTATTTATGTGTTTATATATGTTATATTGTATTATGTATGTGTGCATGTGTGTATAGTATATGTATGTGTGTATATATGTGTGTGAGTGTGTGTGTGTATATATATATTATGTAAAGCTGTTAACTCACAGGGTTAGGTATGAATTAGAAGCTTGTAAAATATGTTTACTCATTCAGTATAACTCAAGGCAGTTATTAAACAGTAGGAAAAACTGACCAGCTAAATTTTCCAAGCCTAAAAACCCTTTTATAGTTTCATTGTGGATTGAAGGGTTACCTTGTTTCCTTTTCTTTATTTAAGGAAAATTTTAACATAAGTGAGGAAGTGAGCCAATTGATCCTGATTTTGATTTCTCGAGTGACGGTTTATCTTTGAGTGAAATTGATTTATCGGGATTTTCTGATAGGTTCGAGGATGTCCCGGAATGGACGGGCGCAAGCTGCCGCAAGCGCGTGTCAAGCCGCATGCCGCTGCCGCTGCCGCTGGCCGTGCCGCTGCTGTCGCCTGCCGTTCTTTGCCGTTTGCCGCAGTAAAGTGTTTCTAAGCGGTGCAGCGGCGGCGCTGCCGTAATGATTGCCTGCCGGTTTGCACGGTTGATCAGAACGTCGGTCGGTTTGGCCCGGTTCTTGGCGATCAATGCCCGGTTTGTTTGTTTTGATTTCAACGGGTTGATCAGCCGGCACCAGATCTGATCCGCCCAGCCCGCACCGGTTCTGTCGCAATTGGTTTGGTTTACGGTTTGGTGCCGCCGCGCAAGTGGAAGGAAATGGACGGACGCTGATCGACGCTGAAGCGTCTCTTTATCTGATCCCGGAAGTTTCGATTTTCGATCTTCGACGCGTCTTCGACGCTGATCGACTTTGATCAAAGCGGATGGACGAAAACGGATCTGAATTGACGCGCCGATCTTTATTTATTTTGAGTTCGGTCGCCGATGCCGATGAAAACGGATCTTTGATCGATTTTGAGCTGAAACGAGTTCGAGCGAGCGGTGTGTGTCTCTCTCTGTCTCTCTGTGTGTGTCTCTATGTCTCTCTGCCTCTCTGTCCCTGTCTCTCTGTCTGTCTCTCTCTCTCACATACATGCACGCATACACATATACATACACACACACACACATTTGGAAATCTACCTCTCTCTGCCACCTCCCAGGTCCCACCTCCTTCTCAATGATTCACCTCAGCCTGGTTAAATGGTGTTGCTTGCACGACCAGAAAACCTGACTCATCTTTGCCCAGGCCTTCTCCCCACCCTTCTGGAGGCTTGCTGCCTCCAGGGATGGAGTGGGGAGGGGGATGTGCTTTTTTTGTGCGTGCAAGTGCGAGTATGGAGGAGAAGTGAGTGTGGGGAATGGGATGGGCTCAGGACCTCATTCAATCCCAGTGGTGCTTTTGGGTTCCCAGAGATTGCCTTTGGGGAGTACTGGTCAGACTTGGGTTTGGAGCTTGGGTTCTTCTCCCACCCTAGGGGAGAAGAAGATAGACAAACAGTCTCCCTTATCTACTGAAGATATCCCAGCTACTAGTTAATGGCAGGCTTTGAAGTGTATATTTAGAAAAGGGAGGAAAGTTTGGGCATTCAGCTGTTTTTAATCTTTGGACACATAGTTTGTGCAGTTCTGGTTTGGGAGGATCAAAAAGTGTGAAATACATGAGGATAATTCACTTTCCCTAGTTTGTTGAGTTTTTCCTTTCTGCTTACCCCACCCAAAGTGTTTCATGAATTGGTATTTTTTATAATAATAGTGATAATAGCAAAGCTGCTGTTTACTATTTACCATATGCGAGGCAATGTGCTAGGTGCTTCCCATACACTATCGAAATTAATTCTCATTTGATTTCATTGATTCCCTAGAGACAGATATTCTCACATTCAGTTTACAGATATGGAAAATGAGGCTTAAAAAGATGACATAACTTGCTTAGAGTCATTTAGCAAAGCCGGAATTCAAATCCAGGGCTGAGCACAATATTGTCTGTTCTGCTGCTTTTCCCTCTCAAAGGAGATTTGATATCAGTGTCTTAGTGAATTCAATTGCCTAACATGTGTGGAGGGGCACAGTAAGGGCGGGTTCCTTGTTAGCCACTGCAGGGGGTGGCTGTAAGACTATATTAGTCATGGCTCAGCTCACAGCCTGGATGAGGAGACAAGAGCATAAGTTAGAGTTACAGAAGCACGGGATCAGGGATTAGAAATGTGTGATCTGGTTCCAGTACCTCTTCAGCTACACACATTCCTTTCCTGAGATTCAACTTCCCCTAAATGGAAATTTTCAGTTCCATCGTGCTGTGCCCACCTCATCATGCACTTGTGAAGCTTAAATTTAATAAGGTGGTGGAGGCATACATTGTAAACTAAAAAGGGTTTTACAAAAGGAGAGGGCAATGGAAAGAGAAGGGCAATCCTCACTGCACAGGGATAGAAAAGTCAAAGGGTTAATGGGTAGCCAGTGTGGGTGGCGGAGGTGCTGTAGCAAAGGGTGAGGCTGGGCAGAAACTCCAGGGTTTGTCAGGCATCAATAAACAATCATATCAATTAGGGAGATTTCCTGGGGTGTGGTGTCTGGCAGATAAAGTGATAGGGAAATATAGAGGAAAATAAACAGGAGTTGGGTGAGTTGCAAGACTGAATCAGGTAAAGGCTGGTGGAGAACTTGATGAGCATTCTTTCTATTATGGTCATGTGCTTTGGTGGATGAGGAGATGAACTTATTTGTACAGAATCTCACAAGGAGGTAGGGGCACTGAGTCTCTACCCAGTGCTCTTTTGCATAAGACCCAGTGGCCTCATGGGATTGCTGTTTCCAACACAACTCCAAGGTTGATGCATAGTGAGGTCCTAGCATCCCCCAATCTTCCACCCCATGGACTTTCTTCCAGTGGGTAAAGGAAGCCATGCTTGTTCATTGACTCACTTGTTCTGCGTAAGCCTAGGCACTAGGGCTCAGGTGGTGACTAAGACAGGCCAGGTACCTTTCCACAATCCTCCCAGTGCATGAGGGGAGGAAGACAACTACATATGTAATTACAGGACAATGAGTTACGGACTCTAATAGTGAGGGACACAGGGAGCTCTGGGAACTCAGTTGAGGGGCCCTAAATTTTGCCAGGTGAAGGCAAAGAGTGACCAAGAAGAGCATTTTGAAAGACATCGGGTATGAGCAAAAACTTAAGGGACGAACATCAGTTGTCCACACATGTTTACAAAACCTTGACTGAGTCATGAGTTACCTCTCCAGCATCACCCTTACCTTGATTCATTCAATCGACCTTTAATGAATAGCTCCTCCGCCCCCCCCCCCCCACACTCTGCTAGACACTGGAGAAATCATGAACAAGATGGACAAGGCTCCTAAACTCATGAAGTTAATATTTTCGTAATAAAA
This sequence comes from Papio anubis, assembly GCF_008728515.1. Lineage (NCBI taxonomy): Eukaryota > Metazoa > Chordata > Mammalia > Primates > Cercopithecidae > Papio > Papio anubis. The sequence continues at coordinate 85,933,615 of NC_044988.1, read as the reverse complement.
AGCAAATAAAGAGGTAAATAAACTGACAAACACAGTAACTACAAATTATCACTAGTGCTTGGAATACAATCAAGAGTTCTCTGGTGGGGCATAACTGAGAGTAGGCAGTTTGAGTTTGCATTAGTTGGGGTGGTGCAGAGGATTCTAAAGGGATGGAACTTCAGCTGAGATGATGGAACAGAAGCAGCCAGCTCTTTAGAGAACTAAAGAAGAGCTGCGGAAGCTCTAATCTCAGGACTACATTTTCCTGCAGCATAGCATCCTCATACCCCAACTTTTTTCTCTGTGTGTGAAGTGAGTTAGCTTATTGGCATTCAAATTCTTCTGCGTTTAAGATGGCTATGTGTCCAGGATATTAAAGATCCTTCACTATCACATTTTTTGTGCCCTGCTATGTCCTTGGAGCTGAACATTGGCATACATATCAGAAGTACTGACCTGGCATTTTTATTACCTTACCTGGCACTGAGAATTTTCCTTAACAACAACTGCTGACATATGCATCATGTTTTGCAAATTATAAAGCCTTTCATGGATTAAAGGTGGGGTCTTGCTATGCTGCCAAGGCTGGTCTTGACCTCCTGGCCTCAAGTGATCCTCCTGCCTTGGTGTCCCTGAGAACTGGGATTATAGGCATGGGCCACTCACTGTGCCTGGCCTTGAAATCCTTTTATTTTAGAGACAAGGAGACTGAAGTTCACAGAGACAGAGCAATTAAGAAGTGCCTATTGTGGTGGAAAAACAACAGGCTTTGGAATTGGATCAACCGGGGTTCAAGTTCTAGCTTTGCTAGGTAGTAGCTGTGTGTTTGGACAGCTTGCCTTAACTCTCTGAGCCTCTCTTTTCTTCTTCACAAAATAAGAATAATAACTTCAACCCTGCTAGATACTATGCTTTTTCATCACATTTGTGGACAGAGGGGCTCCTAGGGCCCACCGTCAGCAACCTCGTGGTTTTTGCCTTTTTGTACAGAGAGGGAGATGTTGAATGAAGTGTTTGACCCAGGGAAAGTTGGAAGTATTAGGGGAACTGAGAATCTGATGGTAAGCACATTGTACAGTTGGTTCCTTCCACTTTACAATGATATAACATTTGGGAATGGAATTTTAAAAAGGAAAAAAGGAAAAGAAAACCCTCCATGGATGAGTGCTTCAAAGGCAGTGAACTCACACTGTGGTCCTTAAAGAGTGATGGAGGGGGAGGGGAACTTGGCTTTCCTTCATCCCTCCCCCTTCTCCCCAGTCTGGTCCCCAAATCAGCTTTCCTCACACATGTTAGCAATACCCGCTGCAGCCAAATGCATTAGCATCATTTGTCCTCGAGACAGCGGGATGACGAGGGCTTTTATGGCTCTAATTAATCCAGCTGTAGAGAAAGGAAGGCTTTATAAGCCAAGTGCATATTAATGTTGAGGTTAATACTATTAAATTCAGTATTAATCATAATTTGCAGGACTCCTTGGTTGACTGCACGTAAAAGCAATCCTTGCTGTTCTCCCTTGCAAAATGTGAGTATCACAGGGAAGAGGTTTTGCTCCTGTGGTTCAGAGCTGTGACCACAGTTGTAGTCCTTTCCCTGGCACCTAGAGGGTGTTCAATAACTGCTTGTGAACTGTTTGAATAGTGAGGTTAACAAGTTTGTCCTAGACCTCAGAAAGGAACACAAGTCAGTTGCTCTTTCTACAAACTCCTTAAAGGCAGAGACTGTATCTTTATAGCAGATGCCTCTGGGGCCATGCCATATCCTCTTGGCCCATGGCTATTTCAGCTGCAGCTGTGGTGAGCAGCTCTGTGCACACTCAGGCTCACTTTGTGCTGCCAGTGACCTCAGATGCACACTTGCACTTTCTGCCCCACAGCCTTATGAGAGATTGAAGGAGCTCCCTAGGCCTGTGTGCAAGTACCACTTTAAAAAAGTGTGGAGAAATTACACTCGTGGGTGAGGGACTTGATATGGTTTGGCTGTTTCCCCAACCGAATCTCATCTTGAATTGTAGTTCCCATAATCCCCATGTGTCATGGGAGGGACCCTGGTGGGAGGTAATTGAATCATGGAGGCAGGTTTTACCCATGCTGTTCTCATGATAGTGAATAATTCTCAAAGGATCTGGTGGTTTTATAAAGGGCAGTTCCCCTGCACAAGCTCTCTTGCTTGCCACCATGTAAGGTGTGTCTTTGCTCCTCCTTTGCTTTCCACCATGATGTTGAGGCCTCCCCAGCCATGTGGAACTGTGAGTTCATTAAACCTCTTTTTCTTATAAATTACCCAGTCTCAGATATGTCTTTAATTGCAGCATGAGAATAGACTAAAACAGGACTCAACCAATGGGAATCAGGAACTGGTAGATAAGTGCTCCATCTCCCCGACTTCCAGCCAGACAATTCTGGGGGGTATCTTGTTCCCTCCTTAAAAGGTTCCTGAAGAATTAGGTCCCATCTTGTACAGCAGCAAACTTGAAGATGTGCCTTTATATTGACTTTTTCTCTTCCCTGTCTTACTCTGCCCTTTACCCCTTGCCTGCTCCCTGGAATCACTTCCCAAATAAACCTTTTGCACCCAAGCCATTGTTCTTAAGCTCTGCTTTCCAGGGAATTAAAACGAAAGTGTTCTTTATGATTGTGCTCCCAGCAATCAGCTCAGTTTGCAGCACACAGCAGATACATTCACTCACTATATAAATATTTATGGAAAACCTGCTGTGTACAGGCACCATTCTAAGTGAACAAATTCTCTTACTCACAGGGCTTACAGCAGGGGATACAGGCAATATATCAATCCATCAATATATGAAAGAGAGTGATAAATTTTGTAAAGATAAATGAGTAAAGAGGGTAAAGGGTGATAGTGAATGCTCCTGTAGACCGAGTGGCCAGAGAAGGCCTTTCTGAGCAAGTGACATTTGAGCAAGGATTTGGGAAAGGAGAGAGAGTAAGCCATACAATGACAAGGGGAAGAGGGCTCCATGGAAACCACAGGTGCAAAAGCCCTGTGGTGGGAGTACGTTTGGCACGTTAGAGGAGGAGGAAGAACGTCAGCATGGCTGGAATGAGTGAGTGAGGAAAGGAGCTCAGGCAGTGAGGAGGAAGGGGCTGGAGGAAGCAGGACACTGGAGATATCCCATGAATTCTTGTTGATTAGTAGTCTTTATATCCCTCACCCTAGGCAGCGTTTTATGATAGGAAAGGCTCAGATTTTGGAGTATGACAGCTTTGTATTTGAATTCCAGCCTTCTTGTTTAGATAGAGTATGACTTTGGACAACTTGATTTAGATCTGTGAGCATTATTTTTTCATTTATAAAATGGCAATCATAAAACATACCTCATAGGATTTGTATCTGAGAGGACTCCTGATTGCAAGGAACAGAAAACAAATGGAAAGTAGCAAAAATGGAAAAATAGTAACTCATGTATCTGAAATACCCAAGGGTAGATGTAGACCTCAGGCACAACTGGGTCCAAGGCTTCAAATAATGTCATCAGGACTTGGTTGGTGTCTGTTCCTGGAGTTAGTCTGATTGATTAAGCCTAGGTCACTTGTCTTTTTGGCCTTTGACATGAAATGTCTGGCTATTGATCACGTGCCAGTCTCTGAAGGATAGAAGGGTCCTTAGCTCTACCTAAATTGTTTACACTGAGATTGGGGGAGAGCTGGTTCCCCGAAGGAAAACAGGTGCTATTGGTAGAAAGAGGCGTGCCTTTATAGCCAGTCAAACCAGCAGATGTCCACTAGAGGGCAAGCATAAGGATGAGCCTGAAGACTCAGCACGATGCCTGGCACACGGGAACTCTCAGTAGGTATTTGCTAGATCACTGTTGCCTTTTTTGGAGCCCTTATCTTTACGTCATTTCCTCCTTTCCTGTATTATTTGTGTCCTATTTACTCCTGAAAGGTTATGCAGGAGGCAGCCTGGCTATCCCAAGAGAGAGTTCTAATGCCAGGTGCTGATGTTGAGTAAATGGGAGCAGATCCAGGCTTCAACCACTGAAATTCAGTGTCACAGCATTCAGTAAATAGCTGCGTCATCAGCCCTATGCTGGATACTAGTAACACAGGGGTGACTGAAACAAAATTCCTGCCCCAGGCATCTCGCAGTCTGGAGGGAAATGTGTAGTAGGAAAGGCACAGACTTTGGGTACTAAATGTCCTGACTTCAGCCTTTAGTCTGCCATTCCTAGGTAGATTTTTGTGAGAAAGTTATTTACAGATGAAACTGTTTCCTCATCTGCAAAAGCACAATTCACTGAATTCATTAGGTTTTATCGAATTTTAAGCAAGATGGATTGTTTTGAATATTTAACCAAGACAATATAAGTAAAAATGTCTAGCATTGTTGATGCCGTGTAATAAAAGCCAAATAACATTTTCATTTCCTCTCCTTTTGCTTCCTTTCTTTCTTTAATTCTTATTTCATTCCTTCCTTCCATCCAAAATGACTTCTTTTTGCAAAAAAAAACAGGAAGATTTTAGGGAGTTAGATATGATGTAATGCACCTAAAAGCGACTGAGTGTGATAACTAAAAATTTTGCCATCAGACAAATTATTCAGACCTGAGGGAGCAGGGATGAGGGGAGCAGTAACATTTGTAAGCTATTCATATATCAGACATATTATAAATATTATCTTACTCAATCCTTACCTGACTCTCCGAAATGGATAGGATCATCTTCTTTTCAGATGAAGAAGCAGTCTCTGAGAGTTTAGTCATCCATCTCTACATAATATAGTTCATAAGTGGTAGGCCTGGCTTCAAAACTAGGTGACATCTGCTCCCCAAAACCCACTGTCTTTCCACTACCTCCTACTGCCATTACAGTAAAGGTGAGGATCACTACACACTGCTTCTTCAGATTTAAAATAACACCATGTTTCAGAAGAAACAAACCAACTGCAGCTGATAGGTGTGAGGCCCTCAAAGATGCATTTTGTCCCTGACACGTTCTCATAATGAATGTCTACAGTTGCCCAAGTAAAGGAAATGCAGAGAGAGCCGTGCCTCTCCCTGGGCACCATGACAAAGAGCATCTGCAGGTTAGAGAGGCCAGGCCCAGAATGGTGACTCCTAAATCCACTTGGTGTTTCCCGAAAAGAGTGTGGAGCCCTGAGCTGGGGACCTTTCTCCTCACCTGGGCTAAAAGGCTAGCTGTCCCCACCCCCACATCTCCCTACTCCCACTGCTCCTTCCATTCTGTAATTTCTTTGCTGCTTTTCTCCCAACCTGTTTTCAATTTGCTCTTGTGGCCAGCTTTGACTGTGACCTCAACTCATTCAGAAGCAAGAGGGTGAGGGGAGAAAGAGAGAGAGGGGGGAAACAAGGAGAAGGTTTGAGGGACTGCTGAAAGGAAAGGGAGAGGGAATTGAGGGATAGAAAGTGGGGCCTCTAGAAAAATTGATCCATGCTTTGTCGGGTTGATTCTGAAGCTGCAGCAGAATCATGATTAACATTTTCTGCAGAAGGTAATGAGAGCAAGGCTAGAGTCTGAGTGGATAAAGAAATGTGTGGGGGTCTGGCCCCAGCCCACTCGGGTTACAGCCCCAGAAGAGCTGTAATGGGGAACAGGCACATTCCTGTACAGCGACTCCCAACTCCCTATCTGTTTTCAAGGAAAGAAAAACAGGAAAAGAATGTTAGAGACTTGGACGAACTTGGGTGAGGCAGAGGCAGCAGCCTGGGTTCTAGGAGGGTTCTACCATAAAACCCTAACAAGGTACCAGGGAGGTGGGAACAGAGACCTCCCAGGTAGAGTGTCCTAGTGAAAGGTGCATGGGGCTCAGATGCAAGACAATGGGCTTGATTCTGGATTCTGCCCCTGAGTAGCTGCAAATCCTTGAATTAAGGTGTAGCATTCCCAAGCCTCTGTATTTCTCTCAGAGAATATAGCACAGTTCTGGAATTCAAACACTTTAAGCACTGAAACTTTAAAACCAACTTTTATAAACAGTTTTGTAAAAAACTAAATAAAAACATGGACCATTGGTATATAAAAGAGATCAAACTAGAGTTGATCTAGTTGAAGGTCAGTGTGAGTATGTGGAAGACTGGCCCCAATCTCTCTCCTGTTAGTGTTCATCCTTGCCCCTGGAGTTCTCTATGTTATAATCTGCAAACCACTGTTAAAATATATGATATATTAGAAACATACTAAGCTCCTATCTCTTGGAGACTTTGTGTCTTTCTCAGAAATTCCAGGCTTAAGAAGATGGCAAGGAGGAATTATGTACCTAGCACAGTGTCTGGTGCGTAGTAATTGCCCAGGGACTGTATGTCACATTCATGTTGAATAAAGTGGTCAGAAATTGGGGAGGAAGGGCTCCTGTGTTAGCTTTGAGAGATTTTCAATTCTCAGTGATTTTATCTCATAGGTTGGCTGATACAAGTTATCTCCTAGATGCCAGGAGTCAAGACACAAAGTTTTTGTTCCAAATCTCCTTCTGTTGAGTGTATGGGCATGGACCTGTCACATTCCTTCTCTGAGCTTCAGTTTTGTCACCTGTAAAAGCAGAAGCTTGGATAAAAATATATCTTTAAGAGTCCTTATCTCTACTCTGTTATGTTGAAAACAAGAATAAGAAAAACAAGGCTGTTCATGGTGGCTCATGCCTGTAATCCCAGCACTTTGGGAGGCTGAGGCGGGCAGATCACCTGAGGTCAGTTCAAGACCAGAATGGCCAACATGGTGAAACCCTGTCTCTACTAAAAATACAAAAATTAGCCAGGCATGGTGGTGGGCGCCTATAATCCCAGCTACTTGGGAGGCTGAGGTGGGAAAATTGCTTGAACCCGGGAGGTGGAAGTTGCAGTGAGCCGAGATCATGCCATTGCACTCCAGCCTGGGTGACAGAGAAAGACTCTTTCTCAAAAAAGAAAAATAAAAAAAGAATAAGAAAAACAAAAACGGTGATAGTTAATACACATTTTAAGCTCTTACTGTTTTCCAGGATACAGTATTTTATATGATGTTTGCAACTCTGCAAGTTAGATACTATGATTCTCCTCATTTTACATATAAGAATATAGATGTACAGAGTTAAGGAGCTTGTCCAAGACAAGCAGTAAGTGAAGGAGTACTAGGATTTAATCCTAGGCAGAGTAAACTTAAAGCCCAGGCTCTTAACCACTGCTCTGTATATTATTGCTCATTCAGTTGTATGGTTGCCAGATGCAGAGTATGTTATATTGTGGAACCACAATACATGTGTTGAATTGCATTGATTTGCATTTGTGCATAGAGAAGCCCCCAGGCCTTTCTTAGTACCCCCTCCACTGGGTGAGGAAGAACACTGGGGGATTACTTCATTCACCTGTCTTCATCTAAGTTGCATTTAAACCTTCTGAAATCCAGTGCCAAAAAAAGCAATCTTACAATTTACTTTATAGGTTTGTTCTTGTATTTAACAACCCTTCCTGTTGTCAGATTACAAGCTGTAGAAGGTCAGGGACCATTTCTTTTATTGTCTCATTCCTCAAGCTAAGAGAGTGGCAGGAATTCAATTGCAAATTGAATAGCATTGAGAAACCTCCCTTTCTGATACTATCATTTTCAAACTTTCTCTAGGAGGCAGCATAGTATAAAAGAAAAGATATGTCTTTGGAACTGAAAAAATAGGGGTTCTAATCTCAGCTCTCTTCCTTTTTAACTGCAACATTAACCTCAGCTTTACCATGGGGATGATAAAATCTAACTTGTTAGATTGCTGTGAGGATTAAATGGAAAAAAGAAAAGTATGTACTAGATGTCAGTTGCCTTCCTTTTAACTTTTTCATTTGAAGATGATTATTCATACAGTTGTGACTAGAACTGAGCACTAAATATCCTTATAATGATCTTGGTATGATTAGTTATACTGCATATACTGCAGGTGAGCCAGTTCCTTCACTTGAATTAAACCTGCAAACCTTAGAATTTTTCAGAACATAGAATCATGCCAATCTTATTGACCTGACATGTTTATGGGGCTTGTATCCATGGTCCAAATTATACTGAAATTCATAGAAATATCTGGAAAGCTATTCCCATTTGAAAATGAATGTCAACCTTTTTCATCTAAAGACAGGTAATTAACACAAGCCACAAACATACTGAATTCCTTCATTGATATGGTTTGGCTGTAGCCTCACCAAATCTCATCTTGAATTGTAGTTCCCATAATCCCCATGTGTCGTGGGAGGGACCTCGTAGGAGTTGATTAGATTATGGGGGCACTTCCCCCATGCTGTTCTCGTGATAGTAAGTGAGCTCTCATGAGATCTGATGATTTTATATGGGGCTTTTTCCCCCTTCCCTGGGCACTCATTCTCTCTCCTGCCACCCTGTGAAGAGGTGCCTTCCGCCATGATTGTAAGTTTCCTGAGGCCCCTCAGGCCATGCAGAACTGTGAGTCAATTAAACCTCTTTTCTTTATGAGTTGCCCAGTCTCAAGTATTTCTTCATAGAACTATGAAGAATTGCTATGAACTATGAGAATGACGAATACACTCATGAAGATCCAACTCTCTCATTGGCTATCTGGAAACAAATTGAAAAGCAGACAGACATGGATCCAAGCTCAAAGAAAACAAACACATGTAGCCAGACTTGGAATCCTGAGAAACCAAGTGAAATAAGACCCTCACTCCATCTAGCAAATAATCCCATGTCTTCTCGCTCCCCTGCCTTTTTTTTTTTTTTTTTTTTTTTAACTTTTTATCGCATACATTGCTCTGGAATTTGTGATATTTTTTGAAATGGACATATTGTTAGTTTCTGGTTGTACAGTGAAAGAACCTGATATAAGAAGCCTACAGAAGAAGTGTGGGATGCCAAAATTTGTGCTGAATAAAAGATTCATTCATGTCTTCATTTTCCAGACAAATCTCTGGTTCTAGGCATCTTTGTTTCTTTCTAGACCCTTGGCTTTACTTTGTAGACTCCAAATGCATGAGAGTGTTGTCAACTCCTTGTAACAAAAAGAAAAATGGAGACATTGAGAAGTTTAAGGACGTGCAACCCATGGTGGAAATAGTACTCAGTCTCAGGTCTGTCTTGCAGTAGCAGCTGAAATTGCCTGTTGCCAACACTACCCTGATTTAGACACTTGATCCTAAATCTAGCATCCACATGTCAAGTCTATGAACCATATATTATCTTTGTGAAAAATGGAAACCGAAAAACAGTACCCATCAGACCTGTTCTATTGGACTATAGGAGCAAATACCTTCTAGAATTGTTGTTCGGCTGAATCCCAGGTCCATCTGGCCAATTCAGTCAGATAAGTCTTGCAAGATTCACTTGTAAGAGGAAGAATGAAACTCTTCTTTTTAAAACTGTTTTTCTTTAAGAATGAAACTTTTGGGCCAGGCACAGTGGCTCATGCCTATAATCTCTGCACTTTGGGAGGCCAAGGCTCAGGAGTTTGAGACCAGCCTGGGCAACAGGGTAAGACCCCATCTCTACAAAGAATACAAAAGTCAGCTGGTGTGGTGGTGCATGCCTATAGTCCCAGCTATTTGGGAAGCTGAGGTGGGAGGACCTCTTGAGCCTGTAGGGCAGAGGCTCCAATGAGCCGAGGTTGCACCACTGCACTCCAGACTTGGCAACAGAATGAGACCCTGTCTCAAAAAAAAAAAAAAAAAAAAAGAAAATAAATAAATAAAAATAAAGAATGAAACTTTTGTTTGAAAGACCAACAGGAAGTGATCTGTATATTCTGCTCAATCAGTTCCTTGGTAGAGAAGCACCCCCAGGCTGCTGTGAGTCCTAGTCTTCTGAAACACGAGCCAACACTGTTGTTGTTTTATGGTTTCATGACATTGTTTTGTTCTTAATCCCAGGTAGAGAGGATGTAATGGAGCTGACATCCTTTTCTGGTTTATTACTGGGGTTGTACATGAATAGAGCTCTGAGGAACTCTCTATCAGGCAAGAAGAAAAGAAGAAAACAACAGTTGAGAGGCCTCATATCATTTTATACTGTGTGGTACAAAAATACCTCATATGTCAGTTTTTTTCCTCGATCATCCAATTTTAGAATTGGAGGGGAACTTAGAGGCCATTTAGTCTGGCCCATTTACTTTATCTATTTTTAAGTAATTTTTATTGATATTTTTATGGGTTACAAAAGCAATATATGTTTATTGAAGATAATTTTTAAAATAGAGATAAACAAAAATAAGATAGAAAAAGTGCCCATATGTCACTCTCCAGAGTCATTCTTAAACTTTTGTTTTTTTCTTCCTTATGTTTTTAAATGTATGTGCATATAAAATTTCTACAAAAATGAGATTACTTTGTAATAGTGTAACCTGTTTTTTTAACTTCACATTATGTCATAAATACCCTTTGATATTCTTCCACAAATTATTTTTAATGACTATAAAATAGCCTATTGCATCATTGAACTCAATTGATATAGCCATTTCTATATAGTTGGACATTTAGCTGTTTCCACATTCTTGCTAGTATAAATAGTACTGCAGTGTTTGTCCTTATAACTTAATTTTTGTTCATATCTATATTTTTATTTTATTTTTTCAGGAATCCTAATAATGGTTCTAGCACCTTCACCATGCAGAGGAGAAAACTAAAGCACAAAAAAATGAGGATTTAGTTGTCCATGACTATACAGCAAATTCTCAGCAGAACTAAGACTAGATCCCAAGAGTCTAGATGTTCAGTTATTCTTTCTAGTTTTCTTTACTTCCTAGACTTCTTTATTAGTCCTGTTTCTAGTAAACTTCCACTACTACTTAAAACCCAATGGTTAGATTTAAAGTAAATTAAAGAAGTGATGGAGTTTGAGGATTACAAATATGTGGCACATAGTCTCCCATTGTTCCATCCTGTACATGGTGAAGGTTCCGTGACATCATGTACATCCGGTACACGATGAAGGTTCCATGACCTTCATCACTAATCAATCACAGAACTCTTTCCTCCTTAGCTGGTCTCTGTCCATCTCAGTATAACACTCCATGAATCCAGTACCCATGCACAATATTGGCAAATTGGCATGAAAATTATTTTACATCTTTAGTCCAGTTCCTTCATTATACAAAGAAGGAAAATACAATTCTAAGAAAGAGGAGTCTTGCTCAAGGAGTTAAGAGGGAGTGAATGGCAGTGACAAGGCCAGAGTAGTTACAGAAAAAAAAGCATAATATCCTTGCTACCTTTTCATGCATTTTTATTACACAATAATTTACCTCATTTGAGCCTTGCTACAATCTTATAAAGGTAGGTATTAGTATTTCCACTTGATGGATGAAAAAATTGTGCATAAATATGAACAAAGAGTCATCAAGGCTAAATACAAATCTGTGTCATTGTCATATATTTTGCTTTTTCTATCCATTATTTTTCTTGATAATGGTATCCAGACATTTGATAGGTTTGAATGACAGCAAAAACATGTGCTCACTATGGCCTGAGCTGAGGAGTTCATCTTTCTTTTTCTCCCTCCAGGAGAATTCCTGAGTTTTGCTGATGACTTACTCTCTGGCCTGGGCACATCTTGTGTAGCAGCTGGTCGAAGCCATGGAGAGGTCCCTGAAGTCAGTATCTACTCGGTCATCTTCAAGTGTCTGGAGCCTGACGGTCTCTACAAGTAAGATGTGTTGGGTGTGTGGGGACCATGAAGCAGACAGGATGATTTTAAGCCTAAGAGGAATGGCATGAGTTATTCTGTGCAGGCCAGCCAAATGTTTTGTTAGCTAGCCTATATGTGCAACTTGAGATTCTAAGGTTTAGAAGTGTCCATTTGAGAAGTATGCCACAATGGATCACAGAATCACACCAGGTGAGTGCTGAAGTGCCCAGAGAGACCAGAAATTTCAAACCATTCCTTCTGCTGATTAGGAATCTGCAGCTCAGAGAGAGAAGAGTGTTTACTCAAGAGCACCGACCAAGTTATCAAGGATGGTTGGGACAGGGATCTCTGCCTAGTGGTCTTTTACCTCTTGTATCCTTTCTTCTCTTTAAATATTAGATTAGTATATCTGATATATAGACACATACACACTGAAATATGCATACTGAGATATATATGCTGATATATATTTAATATATACTTTTTATTAATAGATCCAGCTAGCCTTTTAAAAATAGTGCAATTATCACTCCTTTGTAGAGTATATTGGAGTCACTGCATTCAAACTCCTGAAGATGCAAGAGATAGTCACTCTGAGCTTCATTTGTTAGCCTTGGAAGAGAAAAGGAGCTCATTTGTTACTTTTTATTTCCTACCTCAGTGAGTGTTGTTTTTAGATCTGGATGCAACCATCATAAGCTATAACATAGAGCTTCATAGACCAACTCTCCTTATGTACCCTCATTATGGAACCATAGGCCACTTCCCTTATCAACTTAGAAAGCTGAAGTTGTTACAAAGTTGAGCTTTATTCACCAGTTATTCAACTCATTTATTTATTACTGTATTTAGCCATTCAGGGATTCATTCTTTCCTCCATTTAACTATCTATCTGCCCGAAGATTTATCTATTTTCCATTCATCCCTCCCTCTTGCCCTTCTTCCCTCTTTCCCTCCATTCATGCATCTCTTATCCATCTATTCACCTGCTCTTATATTCCTTTATTACATTAATTTATTCATTCATCAGTTACTTCATTCACACATTCGTTCACTGATTCATAACTTATTTACTTATTCAGTAGACATTTGCTGAGTATTTCTTGTGTTTTGGTCTTGTGCTAAGCACTGTGGATATGAATGAGACTAAGACAGAAGTCCTATCCTCAGATAACATAACCTAATGATTGTGAGAAAGGCCACAGACTATGGATTCAAATCTGGCTTTGACATTTTTAGTTAAGTGACTTTAGATAAGTTGCTTTACCCCCTAAGTCTCTTATAAAGCCTTTGTAAAACAAATAATAAAACCCACCTTGTAGAAATGTGTGATAATTAAACGAGAAACACCCTGGCTTGGTATCTCCAAGCATGTGCGCAATAAGTGTTAGTCCCTCCACAATCTGTGAACCTTGCTCACCTCAAAACACAACCCATCTTCCCCTTCCTCTCCCTCCCTCTTCCTCACCCTTTTGAACACTTGATATATTCAGGCTCCTTGGTAACAACCAATGTGTTGGGTCACCAAACTCAAGAATGTCAAAAAAGCTGGCAATTGAGTCTTCTGCCCCTGACTCTGCAACCGACTATCTCTGAGATGTTGGGACCAAAGCTTTATCTTAAGTCACTTGGGGGGCAGTGAATGTTCTAGGAATGAAATCCTCAAAGTAAATATGCAATTCTACGTCTTCCAGTGGGACATCTGGGCAAATTTTACTAAAGTTTTAGGATGTACCTTAGGCCTTAAAGAATGACCACCATCCTCATGATGAGTAGGGGGATTGGGATCTGACTTTGAGAGCACAACTCTAGACACTCTTAATCAATAAGCACTCACCAACACCTTGGGCTCTGGGATAATGACATGTGTGAAGTGAAACACAAGTATGTGACTACATTAAGAGAGATTAAGTCCTCTCTAACTCTGAAAACTATAATTCTGTGAAGAAAGTGAATGGCATTTTCAAAAGATTTTCTGATAGATGGCTTCCGGTTTCTCCCCTCCTTAGGGTTATAGACTAAAGACACACAGACCTGGATTCAAATCCTGACCCTGTCCTTTATCAGCTCTGTGACACTGAGTGAGCTGCCTAACCCTCTGAGTCTCCAATTCCTTCTCTTTGAAAATGTGGATAATATGGTGTTTGGCCCACTGGGACCCCAGGGGGACTCGATGGGATCATGGACAAAAGCTATCTAGTGATGAGGTTCCAGTAGAAGCCTAAGAAGTGTCAGCTATTATCAATGTTGCTGTTGTTGCCCTTGTGATAATTTCAACTTTCTCCCATCCATCTACCAAATGATAGAAGATACAGCATCTGGCAGAGAAGGATGGTGTCCTGTTGGGTGATTCCTATTCACTAATACAGAAGGAGTAACCCTGTCTCTGGGTGACACTGTAGGGGCTTGATGTCATCTGGGCTGGAATCCTGCAGCCCCATTATGTAGAGAGCAATGAAATGTTTTACGGAATCCCGAAAGCAATTAACACTGAGAGCTGACAAATCAGCTGACATTCTTTAAAAGTGATGAACACTTTCCTTTGCCCCTTCTTTTCCTCACTGCCTGACACCACCCCTCCTTTCCACCTCTTAAAGTATGGCACATTCTTTCTTCCTCTGTCCTGGAAATGTGCTTGTCAGGAGCTTGTCATCTCTAACTCTGAACACTTCTCTATTTTATTTATGTATTTTTGAAATGGATGATGTTAATGGCCCTGGGATCCAGGCCGCTCTGACCAGGAACCAGGGTGTTGTTTGGAACGGTCTCTTATCCCATTGGTGGCTCTCCTCCCATGGAGTCTGACCAGCCCGGTCTGGAGTTTTAAAATAGTTCCAGTGTCAGTTCTTAGGGATTCTCATTTTCTGCTTGCTCGTTTTTTACCCAAATTCTTCTTCCTCTTGAGCCAAAAAGACTGTGTGTGGCAGTAGAAATAGCACAGGCCTTGGGGACAGGCAGGGCTGGGTGTGAACCCTGATTCTGACGCATGCTCATAACCTGCCCCGAGGCAGGTTTTTCACTGCTCTATGAGACAATTTCTACCTCTGGAAAAAGAGGCTGATGATTGTCCCTATCTCAAAGGGTTGTAAGGAAGAAGGTTGACTTTGAAAACTCCACAAATAAGGCTTACCTGAATTCTTGGCACGTAGGCAGCCTGCAGGAAGTGTTAGCCACTTTCTTCTTCTCCCCTGACTCTTCTTCTCAATCCCTGGTTATCAGTGTCTTTTCTAAGCACAGCTCTGGAGGAACTGGCCCTTATCAGGCAAGTTGCAGTCCCACTATCCTTGGAAGGAACGACCATCCAGAATCCTTTTGGGAGAAATGGAATGAGAGGAGAGGATTGATGCAGAGGAGAGAGGTCTCAGAATGGCCCAAGTTGTAGTTAAGCACAGTCAGACACCAAATTCTGCACCCATGCTTCTAAAGGATTCAGGTGGCAGGAGAGTGGAGGACTAGTCTCTCCACCAGAGAATCTGGGCTCATGCCCTGCTATTAGTTCTGCCTCTAGGACCTTGGATTAAATGTTCAGATTCCTTCCCTGTTCTGCACTGTCAGCATCTTTAAAATCAAGGTGCATGAGATTCTAGCTCATGAGCTCTGTCATGGGATTTATTTTCATCCCCTCTCTCCTTCTCCTGAGCTTCTGCCCTTCCAGCTTTTCTAGCTCTCTCACATCTATTTTGCACTACTGTGCCTCTCTGTGTCTCTGCCTGTTTCTCTTTGTCTTTTATTCCCTCTCCATGTAAGTATTTTCTGTATGGCTTCCTGTCTTTGTCTGTCTGTCATTCTCCCTACCATTCCTTTTTTTGTCTTTTTATTCATTATTTTAGTTTATGTTGCTGTAAGTGTATCTCAGTTTCTCGGTCCTATTTTTTTTTGAAATTTGGCCTCTCTCCCTCTCTCTGGCCCCACTCCAGCCCCAACTCCCTCTCTCCACCCCACCTAGGAAGGCAAATTTTTTCTTTAGCCCCTCCATCGATGTAACTTTACACAGCGCCACAGGGTAAGAATAATTGAACGAGTGAAAGTCAAGGCTGATTTCTGTCCTAAGCTCACCCTGGTGTAACAAAACAGAAACATCAGTACCCGTGCCCTGTTTAAATTGAATTTCCTTGTTTGTTTCATTTGTTTTGCTTTTGAATGAAAACAAACAAGAGCAGCAGAGGGAGAGGGTCCCAGGAAGGTCTGACAGCAGGGCCAGCTCCTGCTGCCGTGGGTGGGTTGTTGGAATTGAGGGGTGACCCTGAGCAGGAGTCTCCACTCAGGGCCAATGGCTCAGGCCTGGCTGGGCATCCATGGTCCCTGCCCTTGCCTGGCCAGAGGCCCAGACACCCTTCTTGTAGCTGCTCTCCAATTTCCTATTACCCAAGGTAATTAGCCTCTGTCTTGTCTTGGCTGCCTTGCCTTTCTCTAATTGTGGAAGGCTGCCAAAGGGTCCTCAGCAAGCATGCCAGCAGCAACCAGGCCTGATTCCTGGGGTGGGGGATGCATTCCCACACATTCAGAGGCTTGCCCCAGACCCGCCCTCACCTCCCTGGCTTCAGCTCTATGAAAGGAATGCCAAGGGAGCCTGGGGACAGTAGTCAAGTGCCAACATCCACGGTGGGAACAGAGGCTTGGGCCAGAGGCTCTATCTTAGCGGGGTGGGTAGAATTGGAAGAGTAGAAGAAAAAGCAAAGCCCTGGAGAAGGGAGGGCATTGCGAAAAAAAGCCTGAGGTTGGGAGTCTGACAGAAATTTTCACACTTGCTCTCAGTGGTACGTTGGGTCAGTTCTTCCCCCTCCTCTGGTCTTAGTGTTATTTGTGACATGGAAAGGTTAAGTTCAGTGAGTCCCGAGACTTGCACACTGAGGTAGGAATGGAGACTCCAAACAGAGGTTCTGATGCCCAGTACCACCAGGACTTTCTGGATAATGCTGCTAGTAATAATAATATTTTATTGAGTATTCACTATGTGCCAGGAACCATTCTAAGGTATGTGTACTATCTAATTCAATTCTCATGATAAACGTATAGATAGGGTATTGTTATTTTTATCCTCTCCCATTTCACAGGTGGGAAAGCTAGGGCTTGAGGGAGTAATCATTTTCCCCAATGTCACATAATGAGAAGGGGTAGAGCTGAGATTCATACCCAAGCTGATTCTTAATGCCCACCTGCACCTCCCCTCCCCTCCTCCCATGTGCTGTTCAACGCACCTGGTGAGGTATGAGTGGAAGAGAACTTCCTAACTGCAAATGACACTGTTTGCAATGGAAAGAACACCAGGCTTGGGGACCGAAGACTCAGATCACAGCCTATAGATGGCAGGTGGGGGTGCTTCACACCTCATCCTTCTCATTTGTAAGACGGAGATAATCAGTCTCATCCATAAAATGGAGATAAGTTGTCATATCTCCCCCAAATTAAATTGGATAGTAGACAGAAATTTGCTTCAACATTTTCATAAGGTTGTGTATACATGTGAAGGGTTATCAGTGCCACTCTATGTTTTTCAAAAAGCAGCAACAGGAAAGGCAATAGACTTTGTGTATCTCCATCCGCTACCACTACTAGCACACACACATAATTTTAAATTAGGCCTATTAAATCAGACAGAGGTGGGTTTTTACCCATTGCATGGCCTTGGGCAAGTTTCTTCACTACTCTGTTTCAGATTTTTTGTTTCATTTTGACTTTTTGAGACAGTCTGGCTCTGTCACTGAGGTTCTGGAGGGCAGTGGTGCAATCACTGGGGCTCAATCAAGCTCCCAGGCTCAAGCCATCCTCCCACCTCAGCCCTCTGAGTAACTGGTACTACAGGCATGTGCCATCATGTCCAGCTAATTTTTGTATCTTTTGTAGAGACGGGATTTTGCCATGTTGCCCAGGCTGGTCTCGAACTCTTGGGCTCAAGCCATCCACCTGCCTCATCCTCCCAAAGTGCTGAGATTACAGGCATGTGCAACCATGCCCAGCCTGCTTCAGTTTTTTATCTGTAAAATTGAATCATAATAGGATCTATTGCATAGGGTTATGAGGATACAGTGAACTGAAATATGTAAAGAGGACAAGATAATGTCTAGCTCATTGTCAGTGCTTACCAAATGGCAGCAGGGGGAGGAGTAACCACTGTGACTACTGTTTGTGATGACAGGCATTACCTAAGCAGTCACATGTGGGATGGCCTCTGCTAACACCATATGTTCACAGCCTTCCAGCAGGTTGGCGTTCTTCTCCCACACTGGCCCCTACCCACCACTCTGCAGGCACGCTTGCTGGAGTGCACCAGTCTCTTCCTTCCTCAAGGTCTTTGCCTCTACTATTCTCTTTCCCTGGGATGTCCTTCCCTTGGCTCTTCCATGTGTGTTTCCTTGTTCTCCTTCAGGTCCATGATTAGATGTTGCCTCCTTAGAGACGCCTTCCTTTGCCACTTGTATCTACCTACCTGCCGTGCACACAGACACACAAAGCCATGGTACTCACTAATACTGTAATGATTTAGTCTCTATTACTTGTTTTTGTGTATCTTTTCTCACTAGAAGGACACTGGACCAGGGTCTGTGTCTGCCTTGTTCATCCTCTGTCCCTGGTACCTAGAACGGTAACTGACACTAGGTAAGAATCCAGTAAATATTAGTTGAATGATTTGAACACATTTTCAAGTCAATGTAGAAATTCTTTAGACACTGACTTCTCCCCTTCACTCATATAAAATTTCCTACTCACTTTCTCACCAAATATTCAGGAGACACCCACTATGTGCCAGGCTGTGGTCCAGTACTATAGCTCTATATCTGTCTCTAGGTTTCTATGTTTCTATTTCTATCTTTCTCTGTCTACTTTCCTCTCTTGGCTCCCTCCTTCTTTCCCCTTCCCTCTTTCCCTCCCTGCTTCCCTTCCCTTCCTCCTTTCCTTCCCCACTTCCTCCCTTTCTTCCTTCCTTCTTTCCTTCCTTTCTTCCCCATCCTTCCTTGCTTACTTCCCTCCCTCCCTCTCTTTTTCTTTCTTTCTTATAAACCTTATTTAATCTAATCCTCAAAACAACTCTGTAAGGTAGTTACTGTTATTCTCACTTAACAGATAAGGCAACTAAGGCACAGAGAGGCTAGGTAACTTGACTACAGCCACAGAGCTAGTAAGTAGAGGCAGATTTCCAGCCCGTTTATCTCCACTGCCTGAACTGAAAATTGCCACACTGAATTATGAGAAGAGTTGGGCATATAGCAATGACAGAGGTCAGAGTGGAAGCTGTGGGCAGGGATCTTTTATGCAAAGATCCATGCCCAAATGGGTTGGAAACAATATGGAAAACAAACTTTTAGTTTTCACACAAAAGCTACATGGCTACCATTGAATTTCAAACTTTGTCCCTTCCCTGCTGTCCTCACAGCACTACACACACAGTTGTACATGGGGTCTGCATGAGAACCCCTGCTCCTCCCTAGGGATGGACTCCCGTTGTCATTTGCACGATACCCTTGATTCCCAGCTCTCATCTGCTGAGCTGTTTCCCAGCACTCTCAGACTCCCATGTGTTTCAGCAAACAAGTCCAGGCTCCTGGCCCAACAATCCTATTCCAAAAGCCCAGGGGGCTGGGAGCTTTGGATGGAGCATTGCTGGCCTGTCCACCACCCTCAGGACACCACCTCTCCTGGGCACAGCCTGGGAAGCACATCACAGAGGCAGCCAGGGCCACCACCATGGATACTATAATTATATATTAGATGAAATCCCAATGTTTCCCTTTATTTACATTCCTACCCTACCCTCTTCATTTCCTTTCTTCGTGCCAAAAATCAGCACAGAATTTACTGGAAACAGCATGAAAGTCATCAGGAGCCCTCCAGGGCTGGCTTTCAAAAGTGCTTGTCCAGATGATAGGAGGTGAGATTGCTGAGGGTCATCCTGTCTCTGGCCCTCAGCAGCTATGGGGCCTTTGGCAAGTGGTTTCCGCTTTGGAGGCCTTCATTTCTCCATTTGTAGAAGAGGGCTTGAAAGGGGCCGTCTCAAATGAACTTTTCATGAATTCAGAGGCTGTGCATTTCTTTTCCTTTTTCTTTTTTTTTTTTTTTTTTGAGACACACTCTCCTTCTGTTGCCCAGGCTGGAGTGTAGTGGTGTGATCTCAGCTCACTGCAACCTCTGCCTCCCGGGTTCAAGTGATTATTCTGCTTCAGCTTCCTGAGTAGCTGGGACTACAGGCATGTGCCACTGTGCCCAGCTAATTTTTGTATTTTCAGTAGAGACGGGATTTCACCACATTGGCCAGGCTGGTTCGAACTCTTGGCCTCGTGATCCACCCTTCTTGGCCTCCCAAAGTGCTGGGATTACAGGTGTGAGCCACCACACCCAGCACGAGGCTGTGCATTTCCAGAGATGATGGGGGCAAGGAGACGGTCTCCAGCCCCTGGCAACTGGAGAGGCAAGGATCTGGTCCAGGTGAAAGAATTGTATTCAGCTTAAGATCAGATGTTTCTGCTTTCTCTTAGCATCAGTGACCCAACGCTCAGTGGGCCTGTTGGGCCACCTCCTAGATAGGACCCTGAAGGGACTTTCAGCTCCTGTGAGAAGGGAGCAAACAGGAAACCTTCCATTGCTGACCAGAGGCCTGGGCTGCAGCCCAAGGTTTATCCAGGACGCACCAGAGAAAGAATCCAGGAGAGGCTTGTTAGGGTTCTTGTACTGCTCTGTTCTGGCTTTTTCTTTCCACTGTGAACTTTTCATTCTTTATTTCATTTCATTCCTCCTTTCCTCCCTCCATTCATTTTCTTCCCTGGCTCTCCTCCCTCCCTCCCTCCCTTCCTTCCTTCCTTCCTTCCTTCCTTCCTTCCTTCCTTCCTTCCTTCCTTCCTGCCTTCCGTCCTTCCTTCCTGCCTTCCGTCCTTCCTTCCTTCTTTCTCTTCTTCCTTCCTTTCTCCCTCCCTTTCCCTTTTCCTTTCCTTCCTTCCTGTATCCCTCCCTCCCTTCCTCTCTCCCCCCTTCCCTCCTCCTTCTCTTTCTTCCTGTTTCCCTGCCTCCTTTCCCATATTTGTAACCTCTCTCCTTTGCTTTCTCCTTTTGTTCTTTTTAAAACTGTTTCTGCCTGGCCTTTTATTTCCCCCTCTGCACTCTGTTTCTTCTTCTTTTCTTTCTTGTTCTCTCTTTCTTGGTCATGGACACTACTTCCCTCTTCATGTCACCCTGGCTTCCTGTCCATCTTTCTCTGTCTTTTTCTTTTCTGTCTTTCTTTCTTTTTTTTTGATTAGGAGTCTCACTATGTTGCCCAGGCTGGTCTTGAACTCCTGAGCTCAAGCCATCCACCTGCCTCGGTCTCCCAAAGTACTGGGATTACAGGCGTGAGCTACAGTGCCTGGCCTGTCTCTGTCTTTTTGTGTCTGTGTGTACTTCTCTTCTACTTGCTCTGTGTCTGTACCCCTGTCTCTTTCTCCTTTTCTTATCACTTCTCAGTCCCTGTCTTTCTCAGCCCTAGGGTCTCTCTTCTTCTATCCTCCTGTGCATTTTTCTCTCCACTTTCCTCCTCTAACACCCCACGCCCCACACTAGCCTAAGTACAAGGATCTGTGCCTATTATCTGATTCTGGGCTGAATGGCAATTTAGGTGTGGCCAAGGGTCTCAGAGCTCAGTAGGGATGGGGCTGACCGATGTCCCCAAACTCGAGTGGAATGTGAACTTCCCTTGGCTGTGGTGTCCAGTTCTAATTGGTTAGAGGATGGGGGCAAGTACGGCAGCCCGGCGACTCAATTCCATCTAACATCAGGTCGTATTGACCTCTCCAAAGTGCACAGTTGGGGCCTGGGAGAGGGGAATCGCTGTCCTCAAGCCAGAAGCAAATACAGCCATGCATCCCAGGCCAAGAGAGACTCGTAGAGGAAAAATAACGCTGTTTTTCAGCCGACAGACAGTGAGGCTCCTAAAACCTGCTGGGGACTCTCAAGCAGGCTATTTCTTTCCTCACACTGCGTCAAGATTCCATCCAGGAATGGGACACCAGCCAGGGTTCCAGAGGGACGGGGCACAGACTGCTCATGTGACCTCGTGGAATGGGGAGGGGGTCGGAGCTGAGGCTGCTCTGGAGGGCTAAGCCTTGAATACTGAGCAGAGGAGCTGGGCTTTCTCCTGCAGACAGAGGGGGCCAGGAAGGGCACTGGAGGAGGGACAGGATGTATCTTAACCTGTGTTTTGTGGTGACAACCCTGACCATGGTTTGGAGAACAGGCTGAGTTGAGCTGAGAGCCAGGAGGGCCATTTGATATTGATAAAAGGGGGAAGGATGGAGTCCACACACATTTGGGGACCAGTAAGTGTTGCTCTGATTAGTGAATGTGCTGGGCCAAAATGGAACAGCACAGTCTCAGGAAACATCTGGAAGCAGCTTTTTCATAACTGACTGCAATGCACAGTGTTCAAGAAAAGAGCATATTTGTTGACTGTCTAGGAGGTGCCTCACAGTAAGGTAGGCACTTGTGCTGCAGAACTAACCAAACCAAAGTATTTGCCCTCGTGGAGCTCATATTCATGATGTTGAATACAGAGAAGGGACCAGGTTGTTACCTGACACTGTATATCATGCTCCAGGGGCTGTGGGGACACCAAGGAAGAGCCACTAGCCCAGCCAGGGGAACCCTCTGCTGCAAGTCTTCTGAGGAAGTGAGAGGATGGATTGCAGTGGGTTGAACAGTGTCCCTGAAAAATTCACATCTATCTGAAACCTCGGGATGGGGCTTTATTTGGAAATCGTCTTTGCAGATATATTTACTTAAGGATCAAGATGAGGTTATACTGGATTAAGTTAATTCCTTAATTCAATGACTGATGTCACTCTAAAAAGACAGAGCAAAGAAGACATTTGAAGACAGAGGCTGAGATTAGAATGATGCCGCCTCAAGCCAAGGAACACCTGGGGCCATCCGAAGCTGAGAGTGTCAAGGAAGGATTCTTTCCAAGAGCCTTCAGAGGAAGCATGGCCATGCAGATGCCTTGTTTTCGCACGTCTAGCCTCCAGAACTCTGAGAGAATACACTTCTGTTGTTTCAAGCCACCAAATTTGTGGTGCCTTTTAATGGTAGCCCTAAGAAACTAATATGAGGGAAAAGAGGATTTGGGACAGAGGGCAGATTGTGAGCAGGCTGGGGTACAAGAGACAACGGTGTAGCAGACAGTATAGCTGGAATGTGGAAGGCCAGGCAAAGTAGGAGATTTGGGGCTATGGAGGCAGGCAAGGACCTTATCAGCCAAGTTGGGCTCCATGAGGAACATGGGGAAGCTTCCAGGGAGTTGGTGGTATGAATGAGCTTCATTGCTGCAGGAAAGAGTTGACTTGCAAGGGGAAGGCCAAGCATCTGAACAATGCCTAGAGGAGAGGAAGCAGGTCCCCAAGGCCCTAGAAATGATGACCATGAAGAACACTTGAGTGACCTTGAATGTTTATTCAAGTTAAGGAAAGACACAAAAGGGTGCAACCAATGTCTTCAACCCTCTGTAGAGCTACGCAGGGTAAGGGGCACAGGTGTGTTCACTGTGACTCCGGAGGGCGGGACAGTGGTACAAGGCTATAAGGCAGATTGATTTTGGATCACCACAGGAAATGTTCTATTACTGACTTTCAGTGAGCTGCCAGTCTCGGTGGGCAGTGAGAGCCCCATGCTCAGGGCAGCAGGGAGCTGTTAGGGATGAGGCAAACTCTAAGCCATGCTTTATAAGGAGGAACTTTCCAGTGATGGCAATGAGTCAGTGTGGCCAGATGCTTGATAATAGAGAGTAGTGAGGACTGCAGTAAATTAGGCATGGCACAGAGAATACTTAGTTCCAGCTGCTGATTACCATTTGAGACTGCTGACTTGGTGTTAATACATCTTCCAAGCCAGAAATCTAGATGCTTATGTGAAACCTCCTAATTATTACATGCTGGCAACCAATTTAAAATTGGCCAAATAAACCAATTTTGTAGGTAAGAATTAACCTGCAGATCATTAATTTGGGAACTCTTATGTAGGTCACTTCTCTCAGTGTATAGATGAGGAAGCTGAGACCCCAAGAGACTCATTGGCATCATAGTCAAGGCAGAGCCAGGAATGACACATGGGAATCCTGACTTCTGACTTCTGTCTTTTACTGGTGGGCTGTGACCATCACTTTCTACTTTAGGGTTCCTTGTCAGGAACAAAGCATCCAGTTAGTTCAACATAGGGAGAGGTGTCTGGAGTGGGATCACAAGCCCCACGTAGGCTGCATGCCCAACTTTGCTGTCCATCCACCTGGGGCCTTGGGCAAAGAGCTTCAGTTTTCTAATCCTCAGTTTCCTTTTCATTGCAATGAGGGGCTCAGATAGACAAGTTCCTTTCTGCTCTGATCATTTCAGACTCTAGGAATGAAACCAGGCTAGAGGCCAGGCTTCTTAACTTTTCCCTGCTCTCATTATCTTGGCTGTGGGTCCATCACTGCACATAGAGGGGCTGCCTTCCCCCCACTCCCACCTCCATCTGTGAAGAATGTTGTGAGCAGTCCTGAGTCATCACTGGAAAGGTGTTAGTGGACTGTAGGGATCACCATTAATGATGTGTAGAGAGTCAGAGGTGAGACAGAATCCAGACTTCTGGCATTTTTCTTGCTGCTCTGTTCTCCTTTCCCCCAAAGACAGACTCCCCCATCCACCAACAACCCTATTCCACTTTCATATTTGAATCACAGGATAGTAGATCTTGAGACTGCAAACACCACTGATCTAAACCATCTCTCTTTATGGGAAAAACTAAAGCCAGGGAGGAGATAGGGCTTGACCCAGGTCACCCAGAGAGCCAGAGCCAGAGCTGGGCTGAACCAGGGCTCTTCACCTCTACTATAGCCTACCTGCTGCTCTCGTGTACTAGATTCAAGCACCCATCTGCCCCTGATCCTCTTGGGTATCGGAGAGTCTATGAGCATGGGGTTTTGAGTCAGATTATTCTAGGGTCATTTCAAATCTCAGACAGTTTCTGGCTGTATAAGATGCTTATTTCTTCTGGGTCTCAATTTCCACATCTATACAGTGAGAGTATTGCTATTTTCCATGTTAGAATTTTGTTGTGAAGCAAATACACATGCAGAGCTTCCAAGCATGGGGTGTCCGGAACAATATGAAACACGTACCATACCAAGTACATGCAAGATCTTGAGTAGATCTTTTTTTTTTTTTTTTTTTTTTTTTTTTGAGACAGAGTCTTGCTTTGTCTCCCAGACTGGAGTGCAATGGCACGATCTCAGCTCGCTGCAACCTCCACCTCCTGGGTTCAGGCAGTTCTCCTGCCTCAGCCTCCCAAGTAGCTGGGATTACAGGTACCCACCAACATGCCCAGTTAATTTTTGTATTTTTAGTAGAGACGTCATTTTACCATGTTGGCCCAGCTGTTCTCAAACTCCTGACGTCAGGTGATCCACAGGCCTCAGCTTCCCAAAGTGCTGGGATTACAGGCGTGAGCCACCGCGCTCAACCTCAAGTAGGTCTTTATCTGCCAACTGAAGTGATGACCTTGAAGGAGACTCATGCTTGGCTAATTGTCCTGCCCATTGTGCAGTTACTCATGTTTTTCTGTTCCTGAGCATCTCCCAGAAGCCCTTTGGACAAGGGATCTGGCTAATTTGAGTTGTTTTCCCCCATCATCTGACATAACAAGAGATGCCTTTCCTCCCTCTCCTTTTATTCTACTATTCCTTGAACCTATACCTAATATGTTTCTCTTTATCAGAGAGAATGAAAACTGTCTGTAATCTCAGAGTAGAATAGGTTTTAGAAACCATGGTTTAGTTACCTGTAAATCCATAACATATGGCCTGGCACTTAGTAGGTACTTAATTTAGCAAACATCAAAGATTGGTAATAGGTATTACAGGTTGAATGAATGAAGACAGTCTGTCATGTAAACAGCGTAGCTATCAGCCAAGAACATAGCAATGATGTGGTCCCTGCCTCCCAATCGTTGCTATCATGTACCATTTATCAAACTCTATTACATGCCATTCATTATGCTAAGATCTTTTGGTCCACTAACTCTTTGAACCTTAATAATATGATACCCTCTAAGGTAGATACTATCCATATTTTACAGGCAAGAAAACTAAGATGGGAAGGCTTAATGGTTTGCCCAAGGTCACCTAATTAGTAAGTGAAAGAACCATGATTCTTTTTTTTTTTTTCCCAAGACAGAGTCTCGCTCTG
This sequence comes from Papio anubis, assembly GCF_008728515.1. Classification (NCBI taxonomy): domain Eukaryota; kingdom Metazoa; phylum Chordata; class Mammalia; order Primates; family Cercopithecidae; genus Papio; species Papio anubis. The sequence goes on along the minus strand of NC_044988.1, from coordinate 85,907,877 downwards.
TCGCCCAGGCTGGAGTGCAGTGACACAATCTTGGCTCACTGCAAACTCTGCCTCCTGGGTTCAAGCAATTCTCCTGCCTCAGCCTCCTGAGTAGCTGGGATTACAGGTGTGCCCCTCCCAACACACAGCTAAATTTTTTTTTTATTTTTTTATTTTTACTAGAGACAGGGTTTTGCCATGTTGGCCAGACTGGTCTTGAACTCCTGACCTCAGATGATCTGCCCGCCTCCGCCTCCCAACTTGCTGGAATTACAGGTGTGAGCCACCGTGCCTGGCTAGAACCATGATTCTAACACAAGCTGTCTGGCTCCAAAATCCGCACTTGTGTACTCTTATGCACTTCTCTCTTAGGCAGTGACCAAGCTGGAAATCAAAGTCTTATGGCTGAGACTGAAAGAGCTTTGCCCAGTGTTAGGGACAAACTTTTAAGCAGCTAATCATCTTAGGGGTAGAAGGTGATTTGCCCCATAATAAAGGCATGGGAGTTCTGAGGAGGCTGTAATCTCTAACAGCCAGTGTGCCTTTGGGGAGGCACCCTTGAGCTAGGTCTGGAAGAATGGATAGAATTGAACACTTAGAACTGGGGAGGTTATGGCATCACAGGCAGAAGGAATAGCTGAAATGAAGGCAGGGAGGTAGGATATTGAAGGGACCACATATGGGGTACAACAGAAAGTTCAGAGCAGTTGAAACGTATAGTATATGAGGTTGGAGAGGCAGGACTTGCAAGGCCTCATAATGTGTGCTAAGGAGGAGCAGTGATAAGGCCACACTTGGGTTTTAGAAAGATCTCTGTGGTGCATAAGTTAGAATAGAGGAGACTGCAGGTAGGGAGACTAGTTTGGGGTCTGGCTGAGAGAATAAATCTGGATTTAGAACCATGCAAAGGGCTGGAGAGGAGGAGACAGATGATGGGGGTCATAGCATGTAGGGCTGTTGCATTCGCGGGTTTCTTTGGGACTCTATCAAAGGACAACCAATAAGTCAGCCTTAGTGAGAAGACAGAGCCCAAGGTTTGAAATGTAAAAACCTGGTTTCAAATTCTGACTCCTCCAGTTTGTAGCTGGGTAGCCTTTGAAAAATTGCCTAACCTTGGAGACCAAGCCTTTTCCTGCATCCAAAAAGTGAGAGTAATAAATTCTTCTTCAGAGTGTACGTGTGAAATTAAAACCGAATATTCCATATGTCCATTTCTGGCACCTAGTAGGCTCTTTATTCCTAAGAATTTCCTGCTGTCCTTTCCATTTGCTTCACTCTTATTGCAGTAAACATTCATATGAATTCCCCCACTCCACCGCCTTCACTGCCCAACTTCCCTCTCTGTCCCTCTTTCCCCGGGATGCCAGAAATGAAATAACATTCTTCACATGTTTGTTCTAAAGCTCCTGGCAGCCTTCCCAAAGACCCCTGGCTGGGTCAGGACTGATTTGCATTAGCATGTGTGAGGCCAGCCTGAAGGGGAGGGAGAGGCCCTGTTTTCAGGGAGTTTCAGCAGGCACCCCTGCCAGAAAAAGGAGAAGTTACTATTTCTTTCTGGGAAACATTCACAGATTAAAACAAGCAAGAGAGGCCGGGAAGCTCTCTCGCTTGCGGAGAGGTTGTGTGTGGGTGAGCTGCCTATCTGACTCTCACGACTGGATCCAACTCCTCTCACCCTTATCGCAGGCCTGTCCCCAGAAATCTCTCCTCCAAACAGTGTAGTAACTTAACACCATTACATAGATCTTTCTTAATCATATCTATAGCCTGTAACAGGGGGAAGAGAGAGAGCAAAGAGGCAAAGAAGACACTCAGAAGCTACAGGATAAACAAACAGTAATTTTGCTGGCTTCTACACAGATATTAAATCAACACAAAAAATCATTTAAAAAAAGAAAAAGGAGAGGAAACCCCAGAGATTTTTTATTTGTTTGTTTTTGCTTTAATCTTGTTAATTTTTGAACAATACATTGTCTTAGAGTTATAACTTTCTTCCAGGAATCTCAATACCCTTGTTCCAATGTAGGTAACCTATGGCAGGCCAAGGGGAGTCCCCTCAAGCATACCCATTGGCATCATGAAATATGCCATTTTTAGAGGCAAGAATCATGCCATTTAGAGAGAGGACAAATGAGTTCTGGGTGCTTTATTGGACTTTATTTAACTTCCCATAATTTCCCTTATTCATCTTCAGTCCACAATCTGAATATGCTTACTTCAGGCAAGACTTTTGCCTTCTCTTCATGGCAGTGTTCATATAAATACTTTGGAGTGCAAATAAAAGAATAAATGATATGAATGGCTATTATATAAAGATTGCTTTCAATTAAAAATAAGGCACCATTCTAAATAATTTCTATAAGTTAATCCATCCACCTTTCTCAATGAGACAGTGTTTTTTTATTATCACTGTTTTACAGATGAGAAAACCAAAACCCAAAGAAGTAAAAAAAAATTACCAAAAGCCATGCCACAAGTCAGTAGCAGAACCAGGATGTGAACTCAGACAGTTTGTCTCCAGAGTCCAACTCTCTAGTTATTAACTGATCCAGCATCCCCAGAAGTCACATTAGCATTTAAGGAGCCTAGTACAGCATGTGCTGTTCCCCCTTCACAGGGCCTTGGAACATGCCGAATCTTTTCCCTGGGTTAACACTATTCATCCTTCAGTGTTCAGCCTAAATCTTTTTTTTTTTTTTTTTTTTTTTTAAGAAGGAGTCTCGCTCTGTTGCCCAGGCTGGAGTGCAGTGGTGTGATCTCAGCTCACTGCAACCTCTGCCTCCCCAGTTCAAGCAATTCTCCTGGCTCAGCCTCCTGAGTAGCTGGGATTACAGGCACTCACCACCACGGCCAGCTAATTTTTGTATTTTCACTAGAGACGGGTTTTGCCATGTTGGTCAGGCTGGTCTCGAACTCCTGACCTCAGGTGATCCTCCCACCTCGGCCTCCTAAAGTGCTGGGATTACAGGTGTGAGCCACAGTGCCCAGCCTCAGCCTAAATCTACATCCTCAGAATGGCATCCCCAGGACCCATAATCTAAATTATGTACCTCACCTTCTTTCTTTATTGCAATTACCAAACATTGCAATACATATTTATGTGTGTATTAATGTTCCCTGTTAGACTTGACAGTTTATGGGGTATAGTGTTTTCTTTATCTGTGTATCATGGGCTATGGAAAAAAAAAACTTGGGAGAGCAAGGAAGTTTTTAGCGGGCAGGGATGACTTCCTCCTGCCTTTATTTATCCAACACGCGTTTATTCTCTAGGAGTATGTTCAAATGTGACACCCTCCCTATTAACATTTAGTGTTTGTTTACTCTATTAGTTTTCAAGTGCCTTTTTCTCTGTACAACTCAGCACTACATTCTTGGAACCCAGAGATGAACAAGACATTGTCTCTGCTTCCATGGAACTCACAGTGAAATGTGGTCAATGATATGAGAGCTCAGACGAGACAATTCCTTTCAGCCCAGTGAAAACTACCCAGAAAGGATGACATTTTATTTAAGTTTTAAAGAATGATCAGAATTAGTAAGATTCAGATAGCAAGAAAAGGAAACACGATTTTCCAAGAAGAGGAGGTTATCTGTGCAAAGTTACTGAGAAGCAAGGCAACATGGCACATTTGCAACCCCTACTCAAGTCATTTTGGTGCAAAGGAACAAATCTGGGTGATGAAAGAAGTTGGTAGGGCTCAAATCATAAAGAGACTATTTTGCCAGCCTAAGGAGTGTTGACTTTATCTTGAAAGTAGAGAGAGCTATTAAGGGTCATGAGCCAGCTGCTCAGTTGACATTGTCAGATTTGCTCTTTAGGAAGATCACTCTGGCTAATACACTAGCAACAGATTACAGGTGGGACCAAACTATAGGAAGTAATTTGGGAAGCTGTTCCCAAAGCCTGGATGAGAGCCAGCGAGGTCTAGTGTAGGCAAGAGTTGGAAGAAAGAGGGGAGATTAACAGAGGGTGAGGGATGATCCACAGACAATTCCTCTGTGTACGTGAACATCCTTCCTGATGCTGGTTGGTAAGAACTCTACTCCAATTCCTTTCCTCTTAGGTGGGCCCAAGGTACAGCAGTACTGGTGACAACCAGGAAACTGTCTCCTAACATGTCCTGTGGACGATAAACAAAATGTAAGCCTATTCGAGTTGGTAAAAGTCCCCATTTTTTCCTTTCTAATTTTTATACGTAGTTAGCTCGCCTCTCTTTCTGAAAAAGGAAATAAAGTCTTTGGGAGTGCCACTAGTATATATGAGGCTAGCAGGGTTGAAAGAAGAATGAGTTGTGGTTTCTTTCCCCAGAAATCTCACATACCAGTGGGGATAACAGCAAGTAAAGGATTGATAATGATAGTGTCATTCACGGCTTCATGTCCTCGGTACTGACACTCAGAGGCACGAGAAGCTAGTCCCTTCTGAACAGGTATGGGTCTTTCCCAGAGCCTGGAAATTTGGTTCCGCACCAGGTAGAAAGAGACCTAACCAACGTTGTGTGGCCAGGCAGTGGCAGAGATTTTGTTTGCTCATCACTAGGCTGAGCTGTAGAGCCAATCGTAGGAGCAGTCTTCATTCTGGGACTAGAGTTCACTAGAGTCTTGCTAATTATAACAACTACCTACCCTACCATTTCTTGAATATTTAGAAATGTGCCAGATACTAAGTTAAATGTGTGATTTAAAAACATTATGTTGTTTAATCATCACAACAACTTTATAAAGGATATTTACATGAGTTTAGACTCTTGGATGCAACTGACAGAAACTCATATCAAAGTTGTTATGGAAAATAGAATGTATCTGCTTATATAACTGGGAAGTCTAACAGGTGTGCTGACTTTAGCCCCAGCTGAATCCAGGAGTTCAAATGATGTCATAAGACTCTGTCTCTTGGCCAGGTGAAGTGGTTTCGCCTGTAATCCCAGCGCTTTGGGAGGCCAAGGCAGGCAAACCATGAGGTCAAGAGATCAAGAACATCCTGGTCAACATGGTAAAACCCCATCTCTATTAAAAAGACAAAACTTAGCTGGGCATGGTGGTGCGCGACTGTAGTCCCAGCTACTCAGGAGGCTGAAGCAGGAGAATTGCTTGAACCTGGGAGGAGGAGGTTGCAGTGAGCCAAGATTGCACCACTGCACTCCAGCCTGGTGACAGAGTGAGACTCCGTCTCAAAAAAAAAAAAAAAAAAAAAAGACTCTCTATCTCTCCCCTGAAGTTTGCTGTGTGATGGCTGCGTTCTGAAGTGAGTTTTCCTTATGAGGGGGATGAAGATGGAACCTAGCAACTGTAGACTTTGATGGTCCTTCATGCTTTTAATCTCAGAAAGAAAGAAACACACCAAACCCCTTTTCCAGCACCCCTGTCAATCCTCAAGAAGGAACTATCGCTGCCTTGCTTGGCTTATGTCACCACTCCTCTGGTGGGAGGCAGGAACGTGAGAGGAACAGTCTCACCCAAACCACATTGAGAGTTGGAGAAATAGTTTGTTAGTGGATATAGGTACCATGCTTCCAAAACAAGGAGTAACAATGGCTAGGTAAGGAAAACAAACAAAAGTGAAAGCAAAGAATGTTATTCTCAGAGTCTTATTATCCCCATTCTACAGATGATAAAACAGAAGCCCCACAAATCATGGGCTATGGAGAAAGAAAAGCTTGGGAGAGCAAGGAGGTTTTTAGCGCCAGGCCTGACCTCCTCCTGCCTTTATTTACCTAACACACATTTATTCTCTAAGGGTATACTCAAATGTGACATCCTCCCTATGAACATTGGGCAGAAGCACAGAGCCAGGTCCATATCTAGGTCTTTCTGATGCCAACACTCTCGACTTGAACTTCTACCCTGAATTGCCTCACCTTACACTGGATGTTCTGTCTGAGGAAGGTGTGGGAAGGTAGAAAACCCTACTTGGAGGCAGCAACCAAATTTATGGAAAGAGAATAGGTGAGGGAGGTCACAGAGGGAATGGGCTGATAGGAACTGTGAAGCAGGCTGCTGTAAGGAACTGCCTAGAAGTCCCAGCCTCATATCTAGCCTTTGAGAAACGTTTGCTGAGCCAATGACGTCAAGACTCATTGTTGCAGACCAGAGATAAGTGAAGGTGGCTGGACTGGCCAAGAAGCTAGAGATCCAAAGTGCCTTAATGCCGTCTTAGTCCTTGGACCAACACAAACCTCACAGAGATTTTTCTGCAAGAGGGGGAGCAGTTTTGTCTTCAAAGTCAAGGTGAATGCAGCACAGGGAACCCTGGACAAGCAGTTGATTAAGTGCCAGCTCTATCACTCTTCTACTATGCGTCCTTGATTCAAAAGCCCCCTTCCCACCCTCCCTGCAAACATCAAGTTCTCTGAATGTAAAATGTGGGCAATAAACCCTGCTTTGTCTTGCTTTCAAGGTTATTTGTGCAATATGCTTTGCAAAGTATAAATTGATAGGTGTCAGGGATGTGTTCATTTGTTTTAATCATGAATACTGAAATAAAGAAAGTATGGAGAAAGTACAATAAGCCACCACGTGTCATTATGCAGGATTACTGCATGTCAGTACTGTCACATTTGCTTCAGAGCTCTTTATTTTCTCCTAAAAGAAATTAAAGACACACTTGAAGACCTCTCATCAAGTAACCTTCTCAGCCCCATTCTGCCCCTCCCATCTCTCCTAAAACACAACCACTCTCCTGAATCTGCATCCATCAAATCCACAGAGCAAAGTGGGTTTGTGTTTGTTTGCTTGCTTACTTTTAAATTGGCGCCATCGTCCTTAGTTTCATACATAAGCAAATTGAAACTGCAGCTGCTTCCAGCTGACAACTCGCAGCTTGTATTGTTATTATTTATTATCAATAGTAATTTAATTTCTGTATAACCATGTATTCAAAACCAAGTCACAAAAAGTACCACTGGATGTTATCTGTCTTCTGGGAACTCTTTCCCCCTTTTATGTCAATACCTGTAAGAAAATAAATATTTTAATAATGTGTTCTTCTAATCTTGTGCTTACGCAAAGCCTTACGTCTCTGAGAGCTTGTCCAGCCGTGGCGAGGTCTTATCAGGGCCAGATGCCCCAGCCGTACCCAGCCAGCCAGTTGCCCCCATTCTGGTAACTCAAGGTTTCTAAGGCTGATGTGTCCAGTCGACCAGAAAGGCTTATCTTCATGGGCAAAGGAAGCCGGTTGGTGGCTGGGGCTCTGAGATATTAGACAAAGGCTGTACCGGGTTGCCTGAGTTCAAAGCAGCAATCAAACCTGCTGGCTCTAGCAAAGAGGGACAGCATGATAGAGAGTATGCAGCCTTCGTGGTGGAAGCAGACAGACTTGAATTTTAAACTTGTGCTCTGCCACATCTCAGGCAGGTATGCTAAGGGTATGCTCAAATGTGACATCCTCCCTATTAAAACTGGGCAGAAGCACAGAGCCGGGTCCGTATCTAGGTCTTTCCCTCCATAGTGACTGCAGGGAAAGACCTACAGTGACCTTCTCTGAGCTTCTTCATATAGTCTGCACAGTTGGATTGAGGAGGCACCTCCTTTGCAAGTTTCTTAGGAAAATAGAGATCAGGCATATCGCATCCATTGTGCCTCGCACTTACTTATCAGACACATGGCTGATGGGAAGAAATGATAAGTTGATCCCTTTAGGCAAAGAGAGACCCCAGCAGTGTGTCCCAGAGAGCGAGCATCAAAGCAGTAGGAGATGGGAAACAAACAACAAAGCAGAAACAAAATTGCCCAGTACAAAGGCTCTGTGGAGACTCAACTGGCACACAGCACTCAATATGTTAGTCATACGATTTCTCGTATTCTACCCCCACCACCATATACGCAACACGCACATGAATACTCAGTACTCAGGGATATGTTTTAGCACAAACGTCCATACATGAATGGACCACATAACTGCTTTCAAGGAAGATAATTATAACCAACATATTGAATGCTGTGGGCCAGTCACTCTGCTAAGCCTTTACTGATATTTTATAGTGATTGCAGGACACTAGTAACATCAATATCTATACATTACAATTGATGGAAGTGAGTCCTAGAGAGATGATGGTATTGTGTTCAAATCACAATTAGTGAATAGCAAACATATAATCCTCACAAAAATTTATATGACTTAGAAAACCAAATGCATAACCGTGTGCTCCGTTGCCACTTTACATACAACATGCATGCCACACTTACCCATCCTCCCATATTATTACCAGGCTTAGGGATACACAGCCTCAGACATACAGGTGTGTGTGTGTGTGTGTGTGTGTATGTGTGTGTGTGTATGTGTGTATATATATTTGTTTATATAGATATACATTATGACATTTATCATAATGTCCACACACTGACAAATATACATCCAACCATTAATTTGTTTACTTATTCTGCATATCTTTAATACTCCTTTGCTATGTGTCAGATTCTGCCTATATAAAGACAGAAAATGGCTGGGAATGGTGGCTGGCACCTGTAATCTCAGCACTTTGGGAGGCCGAGGTGGGAAGATCACTTGAGGCCAGGAGTCCAAGGCCAGCCTGGACAACATAATGAAACTCTGTATCTCTCTCAAAAAAAAAAGAAAGAAAGAAAGAAAGAAAACTCTGTTCATGGTGGCATGCACCTGTGATCCCAGCTACTCAGGGGTTGAGGTAGCAGGATTGCAAGACCCTGAGACCCTGTCTCAAGAACACAGACAGACAGATAAAATGCAGCCCTGCCCTTTCAGGAGCTCACAGCCTAGTGGAGGATAGTGTAAGAAACACAGTGTAGCTATAATGAAGTTATTTGCAAGACACTGAAAGAAGTACAGAAAAGGGAGTGCTCTTCTTCTCCATACTAAAACTATACCCCTTACATTAGTTTAATTCAACTGTTGGAGACGGCTTCCCAGAGGGAGGTACATGTGAAGGAGTGGAAGTTCCCCAGAGAGGTGACAGGCATTACAGGCAGAGAGAAATTCAGCAGGGACACAGCAGAAGCCCATAGGCTGAAGGACAATGGCATGCTTGAGAAACAATATGCTGTTTGGTATTGCTGAAGCATATAATGAAGGCTGAGAAGTTGAGAGGAGGATAGCAGGAGTTAGGAGATAAAGTCCTGATGTCAAATCCCTTTATGAACCAGCTTAGGGAGAATAGATTTTATGTTATGGATGGTGGGGAGAGATCGAAGAGCTTTGAGCAGATAACCATTTCGGAAAAAGACCCTTGGAGAAGTGTGATGAGCAGATTAGGGTGGTGTGGGATGTAAGGGGAAGCCTGAGAGACTGGTTGGGAGATGGTTCTAATTGGCCGGGTGAGAAATGATTGCAGCCTGAACTAGAACAATTGCAATGGAGAAAAAAGTGAATACATTTGAGAAATTGTTGAAATATGGACTTCACAGAACTTGGAAACTGATTGAATATGGGAGTGAGACAGAGGGAAGGGTTGAGGGTGATACCCAGGACATGAATGAGTGACTAAATGGATGCTGCTGCCATTTACCATGATGAGGAGGATGACAGGAAGAACAGTTTTGGGGGATGTGAGGAGTGTGAAGGCAGGAGTTTAAGATGTCTTTGGACATCCAAAGGAGATATCCAGTGACTAGCAGGTAATATTAGTTAGAAATTTACTTCAGAGTGCCATATGCAAATTGTATATATGGCCAGACACATACACACGTTCACTCAACACTTACCCTTAAAGAGCAATCCTAGGAGGATAAGGCCTGTTGAGGTAAAAAGCAAGAACTTCCCTGTAACCCAAGGAAAGGAATATTATCACATTGTTCCTATATTATCGCCAAACCTACTGACCTCTTTGAGCTTATTGGCTCGAAGAGTCAGGCAGTCAACAGTGAGTTGGAGTAAAGCATTGAACTTTCATTTCAGACACTCTTTATTCCACAGTATAATCCTGGTGATTTTTCTACACCTGCCCCTTGTAAGGCAAGAAATTCTCCTTTCTCTGTACTTTTCAAGAAGAATATGGAATTATTATTGCATGGCACGGGTTAAGACAGGAATTCCCAAAGAATTGAGATGTGGCATGGCAGAAGGTTGAGAGCCCTGGCTCTGAAGCCATGCTGTTCAGGTTTGAATCATTGCTCTGTGTATTCTAGCCAGGACATACTGAGAAAGTTACTGAAGCTCACTGCTCATATTTCTTCCTGTGTAAAAAGAAGACAATGATAAAACCTACTTAATGGGATTGTGATGAAGTTAGATGGCCTTCTAGCACATTATATGTGCTTCATCATTTCAAAGGTTTTCTATATGAGGACATTTTAAAAATGTCCCATGGGGGCTCAAATTGTAGCAGAAAGAGAGTGGTCTTTAGAATCAGGCTTTGGGTTTAAACCCTGGCTTGCCAATTACTGGTTGGATCAGCTTGGGCAAATCATGCCAAACCAGAGCTTTAGTTTCTTCAATTATAAAATGGTGATAATAACCATTATTTAACAGGCCAACATGAAGATCAGAGGCAATTCATGTAAAACTCCTAGCAAGATGCCTGACCTAAAATATGTGCAAAATACATGATTGTGTGATCAATGGTTCTAGAATGGGTTTCTCCCTGTTGTCTTCCATCTGTGAATGAGGCATGTGTAAGTCAGGATAGGCTAAGCTAAACTGTGTTAACACAAAAACTTTAGTGCATAGCGTAACAAAACCTTAATTGTCACTCACTGGACATATCTACTACAGTTTGGCAGGAAGCTCTATTCCAACAGTCACTCAGGGATCCACACTGATGGAGGCTCTACTGAATCATGAATATACCTTCTGGAATACATTGGCCTATGGGATCCTCATGGAAGGGGAAGAGAAGGATGGAGAAGGCACACCAAATCTTAACCCACAGTTCACTGGATGGAAAAAAATCACATGGCCCCAGATGAAGAGGGAAGAAATCACATTCTAGGAGTGAGACGCCACAAATAGTTTTTATGTAGAAGAGACCACAATCTAGGTGCACAGATTTTATTTATGTGTGTGCATGTGTGTACATATAAACAAGTATGTGTGTACATATAAACAAGTACATATAAACAAGTATGTATACTTGTATACACATATGTGTATTTTACACACACACATATACATTCAAAAAACATTTTTTGGGGTCCTACTATGTGGTCTGGCACAGTTTTTGGCACTGGGGATATATTAGTGAATAAAACAGACTAAATCCTGTTCTCATGAATTTTGTATTCAAGTGGGAGTGACAAACAAAGTCAATAAATATGATAAGTAAATTATATAATGTATTAGAAGATTATAAATCTTGTGAAGGAAAAAATAAAGCTAGGTAAATGGTATTTGAAATGTAGCATTTGGGGTATAGTCAAAATTTAAAAGGGGAACTTCATGGAAAAGGAGATGAGGGAAGGAACTGGGGAGAAATTATTCCAGGCAGAGAGAGGAGGATGTGCACATTATTGGGAACATGCCAGAGGTTGAAGGTGAATCCCCCCACTAGATTGAATACAGTTATTTCTGTTTGGCCAAAAAATAGGAAATGCTGATGAGGATCATTAAGAATGGTTGTTCTCTAATAACTATGTATTGTGCTGTTACCATTTGTTAAGACATGAGCTAAGGGCATCTTATCTACACTACAGAATCCTCCTAACAGCCCAGTGTGGCAGATGGAACTATGTTTATTTTACTGACAAAGAAACTAAGGCTGAAGGAGACCAAGTACTCACCCAATGTCACAAGCCTGCAAGCAGCAGAGATAATCTTTAAACAAAGGATTTTCTCCACTTATTTGACCATGACCCTAAACTCTGCACCATATAGTTCCTTTGCAGTCCTCAGATCCTACATTTACAAATTTTAAAAAGACACAGCTATTCACTTAAGATTTCATTGAAGGTTCCCTATTTCCTCTATAAGTAACACTTTCTACTTAAATGAGGAAATATGTGCCAAGGGTTGGGTGGGAGGTGTTGCTCAAACTTAGACATAAAAAAGCTAAAGATAAAGGAGAACCATGCCATCATTAACGAGGCAGGATCCTTCTGACTCCATTGGTTTTGGTTTTTCTGTTTGTTTGACATATAATTCACATACCATGAAATTCCCCTTTTTAAGGCTACATTTCAGTAGATTTTATGTTATAGATATTAACAAAGTTGTGTAACCATCACAACTAATTCCAGAACATTTTCATCACCCCAAAAAGAAACTCTGTAACCCATTAACAGTCATTTCCATTGCCCCCTCCTCCCAACCCCTGGCAACTACTAATCTACTTTTTATCTCTAGGAATTTGCCTATTGTGGACAGTTCATATAAATGGAATCATACAATATATGTCCTTTGTGTCTGGATTCTTTCACTTAGCATGTTTTCAAGGCTCAGTGAATATTGTAGCTTGAATAAGGACTTCATTCCTTTTTATGGCAAGTAATATTCAGTTATTTAGATACACCACTTTTTGTTTATTCATCAGTTTGTGGTTATTGGGTCATTTTTCACTTTTTGGCTGTTATGAATAATGTTGCTATGAACATTTTTATGCGAGTCTTTCTGTGGAGATACGTTTTCAGTTCTCTTGGTTAGACAACTTGAAACGGAATTGCTGGGTCATATGATAACTCTGTGTGTAACTTTGAGAGGAACTACAAAACTGTATTCCAGTGTGGCTGTACCATTCTGCATTCCCACCACCAATTTATGAGGATTCCAATTTCTCCATATCCTTGCTAACAGTTATTATTTTGTGTCTTTTTGACTATAACTATTTTAGTGAGTATGAAGTGATGTCTCATTGTGGTTTTTATTTGCATTCTCCTAATAACATGATGTCAAGCATATTTTCATGTGCTTATTAGCCATTTGGATATCTTTTTTAGAGACATGTCTAAATCTTTTGTCCATTTTTAAATTGTGCTTTGTAAAGTGTTCAGTTGTAATGCTGCTTTATATATTCTAGATATTACACCTTTATGAAATATGAAATCTGTAAACATTTTATCTAATTCTGTGAGTTGTCTTTTGACTTTCTTGATTGTGTTCTTTGAGGCACAAACGTTTTAAATTTTGATAATGTAATATCGAAGATTTAATGTAATATCTAAGAAAACTACTGCCTAATCCAAGATCATAAAAATTTTCTCTTAAGTCTTCTTCTAACAGTTTTATAGTTTTAGCCTTTACATTTAGGTCTTTAATGACCTATTTTAATTTTTGTGTATCATGTGATATAGGGATCCCACTTTATTCACTTGACAAGGCTACCCAAGTGTTCCATTTGATGAAGGGTCTTGTTACAGAGAGTATCCTGTTCCCACTGTATTTTCTTGGCACCCTCCTTGAAAAACAATTGACCATAAACGTATGAGTTTATTTCTGGGCTGTCAATTTTATTTCATTGATCTACGTCTGTCCTCATACTAATGTCTGACAGTCTTGACTACCATAGCTCTGTAATAAATTTTGAAATCGGAATGTATAAGTACTCCAGTTTTGTTTTCTTTTTAAATATTGTTTTGGCTATTCTGGATGCCTTTCATTTCCATGTGAATTTTAGGAGCAGCTTGTCAATTTCTGTAAAACAAATTGTCAGATATTTTAATAGAGATTTTGAATCTACAGATACATTTGGGAATATTTCCAGTTTAACAGTGTTAAGTCTTCCAATCCATGAACACAGGATGTCTTCACATTTATGCAGGCCTTCTTTAATTTCTTTGAATGATATTCTGTAGTTTTCAGTGTTCAAGTCTTATGCTTGTTTTGTTAAATTTATTTGTGTTTTTTTTATTCTGTAAATATGGTTTTTTAATACTGAACAAAGGAATGGTTTTCAAATTTTATTTTCTGATTGTTCATTGCTAGTAAATAGAAATACAATTGATTTTTGTATATTAATCTTGTAACCTGCTTGACTGAACTTATTTTTTAATTAATTTTTTTATTTCGAATTTTTGTGGGTCCATAGTAGGTGTATGTATTTATGAGGTACATGAGATATTTTGATACAAGTACACAATGTGTAATAATCACATCAGAGTAAATGAGGTATCCATCACCTCAAGCATTTATTATTTCTTTGTGTTATGAACTTTTCAATTATGCTCTTTTATTTTTAAATATACAATAAATTGTTGTGACTGTAGTCACTCTCTTTTGCTATCAAATACTAGATGTTATTCATTTTATCTAATTATATTTTTGTGCCCATTAACCAACCCCTTTTTTCGCCTTCTTTCCACTGACCTTCCCAGCCTCTGGTAACAACTATCATTGTATCCTCTAGCTCCATAAGTTCAATTTTTTGTTGTTGTTTTTAATTTTTAGTTCTCACAAATGAGTGAGAACATACAAAATTTGTCTTTCTGTGCCTGGGTTATTTCACTTAACATAATGTCCTCCAGTTCCATCCATGTTGTTTCTAATGGTAGGATCTCTTTTTTTTTTTTTTTTTTTGTGGCTGAATACCACTCCCTTGTGTATATGTACCACATTTTCTTTATCCATTAGTCTGTTGATGGACTCAGGTTGTTTCCACAGTTTGGCTATTATGAATAGTGCTGAAATAAACATGGGAGTACAAATATCTCTTCAATATACTGATTTCCTTTCTTTTGGGTATATACCTTTCCTTGGATAGCTGGATCATATGGTAGTTCTATCTTTAGTGTTTTGAGGAGCCTCCATATTGTTCTCCATAGTGTCATATTAATTTACATTTCCACCAATAACATATGAGCGTTTCCCTTTCTCCACATCTTTGCCAGCATTTGTTATTGCCTGACTTTTGCATAAAAGCCATTTTAACTGGGGTGAGATGACATCTCATTGTAGTTTTGATTTGCATTTCTCTGATGATCAATGATGTTGAGCACTTACTTATGTACCTGTTTGCCATTTGTATGTCTTCTTTTGAGAAATGTCTATTCAGATCTTTTGCCCATTTTTAAATGGGGTTATTAGAATCTTTTTCCTATTGAGTTGTTTGAGCTGCTTATATATTCTGGTTATAAATCCCTTGTCAGATGGGTAGCTAACAAATATTTTCTCCCATTCTGTGGTCTGTCTTTTCACCTTATTGATTGTTTCCTTTGCTGTGCAGTTTTCACTTGATATCATCCCATTTGTTCATTTTTTTCTTTGGTTGCCTGTACTTTTGGGCTATTACTCAAGAAATCTTTGCCCAGACCAATGTCCTGGAGTTTCCCCAAAGTTTTCTTGTAGAAGTTTCATAATATGAGGTCTTAGATGTAACTCTTTAAATTATTTGGATTTGATTTTTGCATATGGCAAAAGATAACACTTTGATATTTGGATATCCAGTTTTCTCAGCACCATTTACTGAAGAGACTGGTCTCTCCCCAGTGTGTGTTCTTGGCACCTTTGTTGAAAATGAGTTAACTGTGGATGTGTGGATTTATTTCTGAGTTCTGTATTCTGTTCTGTTGGTATATGTGTCTGTTTTTATGACAGTGCCATGCTGTTTTGGTTACTATAGCTCTGCAGTATAATTTGAAGTTAGGTCATGTGATTCCTCCAGTTTTGTTCTCTCTGCTCAGGATAGCTTTGTCTATTTTGGGTCTTTTGTGGTTTCACAGGAATTTTAGGATTTTTTTTCTATTTATCTGAAGAATGTTGATATGGCTTGGTCATTTCCCTACGCAAATCTCGTCTTGAATTTCCACGTATTGTAGGAAGGACCCAGTGGGAGATAATTGAATCATGGGGGAGATTCTTTCCTGTGCTGTTCTCATGATAGTGAATAAGTCTCTCAAGATCTGATCATTTTATAAAGAGAGATTTCCCTGCATGAGTTCTGCTCTCTCTTTGCCTGCTGCCATCCATGTAAGATGTGACTTGCTCCACTTTGCCTTCTGCCATGATTGTGAAGCCTCTCCAGCCATGTGGAACTGTAAGTCCATTAAACCTCTTTTTCTTCCCAGTCTCAGATATGTCCTTATCAGCAGCAGGAAAATTGACTAATACAAATGTCATTGGTATTTTGATAGGGATTGCATTGACTCTATAGATTG
This sequence comes from Papio anubis, assembly GCF_008728515.1. Lineage (NCBI taxonomy): Eukaryota > Metazoa > Chordata > Mammalia > Primates > Cercopithecidae > Papio > Papio anubis. The sequence goes on along the minus strand of NC_044988.1, from coordinate 85,891,905 downwards.
CTTTGGGTAGTATGGACATTTTGTTTATTCTTTCAATCTATGAACATGGAATATCTTTCCTATTTTTGTGTGTCCTCTTCAATTTCTGCCTCAATGTTTTATTTATTTTTTTTTTGTAGCAATCTTTTACCTCTTTGATTACATTTATTCCATTTTATTTGTAGCTATTTTAAATGGGATTCCTTTCTTCATTTCTTTTTCAGATTGTTCATTATTGGCACGTAGAAATGCTACTTATTTTGTATGTTGATTTTGTATCCTACAACTTTGCTGATTTTGTCAGTTCTAATGTTTTTTTTTTCCTTGGTGGAGTCTTAGGTGTCTTCAAGTATAAGATCATATCATCTGCAAATAAGGATAACTTAACTTCCTTTTTTTCCAATTGGGATGCCCATTATTTCTTTCTCTTGTCTGATTTCTCTAGCTGGGCTTCTAGTACCATGTTGAGTAACAGTGATGAAAGTGGGCATCATTTTCTTGTTCCAGATCTTAAAGGAAAGGCTTTTTGGTTTTCCCTATTTGGTGTAATATTAGCTGTGGGTCTATTGTATATAGCTTTTATTGTGTTGAAGTATGAACTTTTTTTTATATCTAACATTTTGTGGATTCCTTTTTATTTTCCATATATATGATTATGTCTCTACACAAATAGATTGTAGTACCTTTATTTTTCTTATCTGGATGCTTTTTTTTTTTTTTTTTTTTTAGATTTTAAGGATGGCTTGGGCCTTTTTTATTGTTGCTGTTAAAGTAAACTCAGTTTACCAGCAGTAGTATTTTTAGAGAATTTTCCAAATTACCTTTTTCTTCAATCTTAGAAGAGATTATTGACATCTTTTCAAAATTAAGTAGTCGTTGGTCGTTTTGCTCGAATAATATCTTTTGGAAGTGATATGAGAATAGTCTCATGTTTATATTGTTGATTTTCTTGTTTTTTTTTTGGACACTAGTATTAAACTGAAAATTTAATAATCTTACAACTTAAATAATTTGTAGTAAAGAAAATGTCACATGGGGTTTAAATGAGCAATTAACTATTACTTCCTACCATAAACTGTTTTTTGTTTTTTTGGAGTTTTTTTTGTTTTTGTTTTTGTTTTTTTTCTGTTGTTGTTGATTTTTTTTTTTTTTTTTTTTTTGAGATGGAATCGCACTCTGTCACCCAGGCTGGAGGGCAGTGGCGCAATCTAGGCTCACTGCAACCTCCACCTCCCAGGTTCAAGTGATTCTCCTGCCTCAGCCTCCTGAGTAGCTGGGATTACAGATGTGTGTCACCATGCCCAGCTAATTTTTGTGTTTTTAGTAGAGACAGAGTTTCACCATGTTGGCCAGGCTGGTCTCGAACTCCTGACCTCAGGTGATTCACCCACCTTGGCCTCCCAAAGTACTGGTATTACAGGTGTGAGCCACTGTGCCAGGCCTCCTACCATAAACTTTTTTTTTTTTTTTAATACTTTAAGTTCTAGGGTACATGTGCACAACGTGCAGTTTTGTTACATATGTATGCATGTGCCATGTTGGTGTGCTGCACCCATTAACTTGTCACTTACATTAGGTATAACTCCTAATGCTCTCCCTCCATGCTCTCCCCACCCCACGACAGGACACAGTGTATGATGTTCTAGGGAACATCATGTGTTCACATCACAGGACCTGTGACCAAGTGTTCTTATTGTTCAATTCCCACCTATGAGTGAGAACATGCAGTGTTTGGTTTTCTGTCCTTGCGATAGTTTGCTGAGAATGATGGTTTCCAGCTTCATTCATGTCCCTACAAAGGACATGAACTCATCCTTTTTTATGGCTGCATAGTATTCCATGGTGTATATGTGCCACGTTTTCTTAATCCAGTCTATCATTGATGGACATTTGGGTTGGTTCCAAGTCTTTGCTATTGTGAATAGTGCCGCAATAAACATACGTGTGCATGTGTCTTTATAGCAGCATGATCTATAATCCTTTGGGTATATACCCAGTAATGGGATGGCTGGGTCAAATGGTGTTTCTAGTTCTAGATCCTTGAGGAATTGCCACACTGTCTTCCACAATGGCTGAACTAGTTTACAGTCCCAACAACAATGTAAAAGTGTTCCTGTTTCTCCACATTATCTGGATGCTTTTTTTTTCCTTGCTAAATTGTCCTGTCTAGAACCTTCAGTACAATGTAGAATAGAAATGGTAAAAATAGATATCTCTATTGTCTATTTCTACTTTGATATATCTATTATCAAATTCTACTTTGCCATAGAGTATAGTCTTTTTTATAGTTGTCCAGTTTGGTTAGTATTGTGTGGTATCTATACAAGGGATGTTGGATTTCATCTGGTTTTAATCAGACAAATTCTATAATGATAACACCACCTTATAGAATTTGTTTTCGGTGTTCCTTCTTCCTTTGTCTTGGTGGAAGAGCTTACAGAAGATTGGCACTAACTGGAATTAATATTTGCTATCATTCACCAGTGAAGACATCTGGTGACCCATTGTGAAATAGGAAAATAAAGCAAAGTCCATGGGGCAGAAATTCACCCAAGGTCACAATAGGCAACCCTGAGTTCAGGCTCCAGCTGAGCCAGTGCTTTAGTGTGTAAATTGTTTCTAGTTTTCTTAACTACGATCAAAAGTGGATATTGCTGTCATGGGGTAAGTGATGAGGAAACTGAGGCTCACAAACATGGCATGATTTGCCTATACATGCTGTGGCTGAACTGGAGCTCTAACGAAATCTTTTGAAAAACAACACCCTCCAGAACCATTGCCTTTGTGCAGGGATTTGGTTTTAAAGAAGCACTGTTTCCATTTTATCTTACTTGAGTATCATAAGTAAGCAAGACAAGCAAGATAACATTTATTGTACCAAGCACTGTTCTGGGTATTTCTCATGCTGTTCATTCTTATAACAATCTCGGAAGGCAAGTATTGTTGACTCCATTTTACAGATAGGGAAACTAAGACTCTCAGAGATGATAGAAACAGGAAATAGAGAAAGTCGTGATGCAAACTCAGTCTTTTAGACTCCCCAGCACAGGGCTTGTTTCTTCTTCCCACTCCCACCCCTCCACTCATGGAAAGAAGAACTCACATATGAGACGGGAACTGAGTTCAGCTCAGAACTGAGTAGATAAGAACCATTCTGCCTATAGTGTTCCCTGACTTAATGGCCAAGGGTAAATCCAAGTTGGTGGCCTCTGCTTGGCCCCTCCTCCTCTGAGCTTGGCTTTGGCAAAATTCAATCTTAAAGACACCATGGAAGAAGAAAAGGGCTTTAGGGTCAGATGTGGGAAGAGAAGTGATGTCAGTGTTAAAAGGAGCAGTGGTGTGTTCCTGTTGTAAGATCTCTTCCTTGTCAAAAGTTGGGAACATGGAGTTCATCCTCCTAATAAACTTTAACTTCCTCTGAACTGTGACTCAAGACCCACTTGGGACCAATGAATGCCTAATAATTTTATCCATTTGGAAAGAGCACTGGACTTTGAGTGAGTAGACCTATGTTGGGGTCTGGCTGAACTACTACTAGTATCTCTGTAGCCTTGGGAAAGTCAATCCAAATTTCCAAGGCTCACTTGCCTCCTTGTAAAAAGGATTTAATAATACACACCCCTTAGGCAGTTGTAAAGGGAACAGAAGACAACTGTGTAAAAGCTTCTAGCACTGTATCTGATACAGAGTATGTGCCCAGGAAATGTGTGTAGAATCTCTAGGGCACTTTTACATCCATAATCACCATTTAGTCCTCACACCATCACCATGGGGTTATTGACAGGTCACTGAGGTGCAGAGAGGGCAAATAATGCCACCAAAGCTACATAGCTAGTTAATGACAAGGTGAAACCTACACATCATATCCTCTGCCTCTCAATTCAACATACTTCCAAGTGATGCCTTCTGAAAAAGTCATTTCTATAACTGAAGTCACTTTAAAAATTATTATTTATATCTGAGTTCAGAGATGCTGTCTAATATACAATAAAGATATTTTTTAAAGCCTACAATTTGCTTCAAAGATCCCTGGAATGCAAGTTGGAGTAGAATAATTGGGCATTCTGTGTTCAGTTCGTTCCTTAACTTGAGACTATAAGGTTAGTCTGTGTCTGCTTTACCCTAAAACAGCCTATTAAAATATAAACATCTTCCAATTAAGTACTATAGCTAGTACAATTATGTGTTATCATTTAGTCCACACCCTGAATAAAAAAGAAGGAGGAGGAAAAGAAGGAGGATGGGGAGAGGAAGGGACAGGAGAAGACCAAGAAAAGAAAGGCAAACACAGTCATTGTTGTTAAAGCCAAGAAACATGCCAACCTGCATTTTTTTTTTTCAAGAGGGATCAGGTCACTCATATTTGATGAATGAATGAATACACTCACACAGATCATTTGCATAGTATTTATGTATTTAAATCCACTGTCTCATTCACTCCTCAAAGGCTTTCAGAAAGGAGAGGGCAAGAATTGTCATCATTTTTTTCTCACAAAAAAATGAGAGTCCTGTAGGTGGTTGACAATCCCAGTTTGCAGCAGACAGAAGATCCAGCAAGATAAAGTCTAGTTCATAGTAGCTTTTAAACTCATATCTAAGGCTTAATCCGCTGTTTTGAAAGAAGGAAGAACAGACACACCTGAAGCAAACATAGGGGCAAGAATACATTTTTATTGAAGAGCTTATAGTACTGTGTCCCATTTCTTGTTCATTTGACCATCTCCCTGCTCTTCTGTGAGCTCTGTGACAGCCAAAACCCCACTCTTTTTTTTTTTTAATGGGTGTTTCTTTCCTGCTTAGCAGAATGCCTAGCACCTTATAGGCATTCACTTATGGCAAGGCACACAGAGTGGAACTGCTGTGATAATCACTCACTCTTCAGGTATTGGAGATACACTCAACACACTTTAATTGTAAATCAATTTACATGCATTTAATTTTAAGTGTTAATACTATAATTATTTGTTTCTGAGTTCTGATGTTCACTGCACTATGAATTTTAGGGAGATGCTCACATACCAGTGAATTTCAGGGGATTTAGCAGTCAGAACAGTGGATGCCTAGCACTATTTCCAGGTTGCTGTCACCTCTGCCTGAGCTTAGAACCAACACTGGTTTCCAGACTTGGCCTTCCTGCAGAGCTCTCCCTGCCAGCTCCCCACTCCCCTGATTCTTTTGCCTGTTAGCTCATACAGCTTGAGGGGTTGAAGGGAGTGCAAGTGTGGGGAGCTGGTGTTTGCAGCCCAACCACAAACTGCTTTACCTTTGTTCTAAGCCAGGGCCTCCCAATCATGCCTCAGACTGAGTTGTTTTGAAAGTAGAAACTAGGATGTAGGATGGGAGTCCTTAACACCAAGATGGTCTCTTTGTTCCGGGCACTAGAATTAAATATTTATGTTGGCAGAAAGCATGGGTTGTCAGCTTGAGTTGGGAGAGAGGAAAGTTGGGTTCTGGTGCTCAAGAGTGGGTGGCTGCCTGTGAGAGTGAGCAGGGATGCATAGCAGCCCCTGGTGACTCATTCTCACGCCTCACTTTGGTACTCCTAGACTAAAGGGGAACAGAAATACTTTGCCTGGTAGCTAGCACTCAGCTGGGGGGATGTTTGGACATCTGAATTTTGGCAGCCTCTCCAGACCAACTTGCCCAGTACCCTCATGTCTTAGGCTGGGAAACTGAGAGCAGAGCGTGGTGGGACTTACCCAACACCATTATTACTCAAAATGGAGTCTAGATCTTCAACATACCATGGAGGCATTAGACCTGCAGTTAGAGAGCTGTGTGACCTTGAATCAGTCACTTGAACTCTCTGAGCCTAACTGTAAAATGGGAATGATTTCTAACCTTGGGATTAAATGAAATAATGTAAGCAAAAGGTACTCCATTTAGTACTTTCAAAGCTCTACACTGGAGTCAGTAAGCTTTCCTCTGGAGGTCCAGATAGTAAATATTTTAGGCCTTGACGGTGCTGTGATTTCTGTCACAATTACATGATTCTGCCATTGTAGTGTGAAAGCAGCCATAGAAAATGCATTCAAAGCAAACCAAAAGAGTGTGATTGTAAAAGGTTTATTTACAAAAATAGGCAGTGGGCCAGATTTGGACTATGGGCTGTAGTTTGCTGATCCTGCTTGCAATATTTGTTAGTTGTTGCAGTTACTATTGATGACACAGCAAATGACCCCAAAACTTAGCAGCTTAAAATAACCATTTGATTTTGCTCGTGGATCTGTGGGTTGGAAATTCAGACAGTACATAGCAGATTGGGCTGTCTTTGCTCCACGAAGAGTGGGGCCTCAACTGCAAGAATTCAAAAGCTGGGAGTAACTTGCCTGCTTGGGTGAGAATTATCTGATGGCTCCTTTACTCATCCATCTGGAGCCTAGGTACCAGGGCTGCGGAAGCACCCACATATGGCCTCTCCTTATGGCTTGTCTTCCTCCCACCACAGTGGCCTCAGGGCGCTCAGATTTCTTATATGGAGGCTCACAGTTCCAAATGAGAATGTTTCAGTGAGCAAGGTGGAAGCTGCATCCCCTTTAATGACCCAGACTCAGAAGTCACACGGCATCCCTTCCATTTTGCTCTACTGGTCAAAGCACTCATGAGCCTGCCCGTATTCAAGGTGAACTGTCAAAGAACTGGGGCAGAGGTCTTGTTTTAAAGCCATTATAGAAGAGATGAATTGTTTAAACACATGCACATTGAATAACAGTTATGCTAACTTATCACTTACCATGTGCCAAGCACCATTTCATGAACTTTATTCCTCTAACATCCCTTTGAGATAGATAATATTATCATATACATTTTATTTTTACTAATTTATTTATTTAGAGACAGGGTCTCGCTCTGGTGGCCAGGCTGGACTGCAGTGGTGCCATCTTAACTCGTTGTAGCCTCGACCTCCCAGGCTCAAATGATCCTCCCACCTCAGTCTCCCGAGTAGCTGGGACTACAGGTGTGTGCCACCATGCACAGCTAATTTTTGTATTTTTTGCAGAGATGGGGTTTCACCATGTTGCCCACACTGGTTTTGAACTCCTGGGCTCAAGCGATCCACCTGCCTCATTCTCCCAAAGTGCTGGGACTACAGGTGTAAGCCATCACGCCCGGCCACACACTTTAAAGACAAGAAACACTACAGAACAGAGAGGTCAATTAACTTGCCTAAGGTCATAAATATAGTAGGTTGTAGAACAAACATTGGAACTCAGGTAGCAGGTTTCCAGTGTCTGTTCTAACCCCTACACACCCTGCCTCATTATGATCATAAAAGCAGAAACGCTCTTTCTACTACTTGAGTAGAGCTGGATTCAGAACCAGAGGCTTTGGACTTCAGAGTGTCTAGCAGTCTTCCCATCAGAAATCAGTCACAAACACTATTACACATTTTCTCTGCATCCAGACTGTCTGGGCATCATGAATAGTACAAGGGAAAATATACAGTACTTGATTTTGTTCACAAGAAACCTAAACTATGGGTAGGGAGATTGCATTCTGATTTCATTCTCACAATCCCACAAGATAAAACTTTTGTCCCCATTTTACAGCTAAGGAAACTGAGGCTCAATGGTTAAATTTCTACTTGCTCAGTAGCTTCTTACTACTGTCCAGGTGGAGTCCAGATTCAAATCCAGAACAGTCTTATTTGTAAGTCCATGCTCTTTGCCACAGAATCCAGTGGAGAAAAGTCTGGAACGTGTAACGCCAGCTCTATCGAAGAAAAAACAACTCTCAGTTCCTAGAAAATTAGATCTAACCTATCCCTCAGCAGTGATCTTGGTCCAGTTCCCTCACTGCAGAGATGGGAGGCTGAGGCATAGAGATGGGCATTGAGGAGTCCCTGGCCATCCAGCTTCTCAGACCCAAAGCTTAAGCTGGGCCTGGGTGCTTTTCCTACTGCCCCTGTCTGCCACATTGTGCTGGAAGTGGCAGGGAGGGGAGCCATGGCAGTGGGGGTGGGAGGGGTGGGCGTGAGCTAACGGGAAGTTGTTTGCCAAAGCTGTGTTGGGGGAAGGAGCATTTTACAAGGCCTGGGCCTCTGGCCTGGAAACATCTGTTTCCCTTCAAATCAGCGAGGAGACTTTTGCCTCCCCAGAATGCCTAAATCATGTTGCGGCTGGGGAAGAGCAGGCGTTGGCCTGGAGACTTCAAACGCATTCTCCTGTACTCTCGGGGACCCGGGCCTGACGTGGGCCTCTAGGGCTCTGTCCCTGCTCTTACCCCCTGTCAGATCTGTGAGAAGCTCTCACCGCCAATTAACTTCTTGGTTTCATTCTCTCACCCCTGCTGTGAGGAGGTCTGGGGGTCTTGGATGGGACCAACAACAGCTTCCTTTCTACCCACCCTCCTCCAATCTCCACTGGGACCACTTACTCTCACTGGGGGTGAAGTCAGAGCCTTGGGCAGTGGCTTAGTACTAACCCTAATGATGATGCCAAAAGCGATTGATTGCTTATTGGTTATTGCATAGCATATGTCGGGAATTGTGCTGAGCACTTTCCATGCTGCACTCTCTTTTATTCTAACAAGAACCCTCCATGGTGAGTTTTAATATTATGATTCCCATTGTACAGGTAAGTACATTGAGACAAGGCTACACAAAACCAATGTACGAGAAGCCAGAATTTAACAACAAATTGTCTGATTCCAAAGCCATGCCTTTAGCCCTCTTGTTATTCCATTCATTTTAGTAACCCTTCAATCTAGTCATCTTCTGTTCATTTTACAGATGGAAAGACTGATTTCCAGGAAAGGGAAATGAGCCTCATATTCATTCTGACCTGTGTGTGCTGAGCATTGGCGCACCAGGTGTAGGTGTTTAGAGATGAGCAGAACCATATTCTGATCCTGAAGACAGTCACATACTCATAGGGGCAAGAGAGAAGTGAAGGGGTGCTGACCTAGCTGTGTGACATGTGCACCATGTGGCATGGGCACCATGCAGGGAAAAAGGAGGGCTAAGCAGCTTTTCAGATGGGTCAAAGCAGGCTTTCCAGAGGAGGTAAGGTTTGAGTGATGCTTCAAGGACAAGGTGGAAAGGGGTCAAGTGAAGAAGGGGATGAGCGACTCAGCCAGAGGGTGCCGCTGGTGGAAAGGTTCAGAGATGGGATCTGTGTTCTGGAACCATTAGCAGCTGGAGATGTCTCTGCTGTGAAACAGTAGAGAGGAAGGTCAGCAAGCACACCTAGACCTCTGACCAGAGCTCAAATGAGGGGGTTCCAAGTTGAGGAGTTTGTCCTGAGAGTGATGGCCTTTGTCCTAAGGATGATGAAGATGATGTCCTGAGGATGACAATGAAACACTGAAAAATACTTTGGAGCAGTCATCCCAAGGCATTTCCCCACACAGTGTGTTTGTTTGGATTTCAACCTCCCAATACACTGAGGCTGTATTACTGTAGGTATGCAAGATCTCATACCACGCAGTCTGTGGACAAGCTGGTACTCAAATTCAGGTTTCAGCCACCTTGGCCAGTGTTCCTTCCCCTGCAATAAGGCCAAGCAAAGGAATAGCAATGGTTTGGGCCTGGAGCTCCAGGTTCCTAAATAGACCATCCAATGTTATCCATGAGCCACTTCTTTCATAATGAAAGCATCCCATAAGTAGACTTGGACCTCAATCAGCCAGGGCATGGAAATGTAGGAGAGAGCACTGGAGGAGGAGTCAGGAATGCCAGAGTCTTTAGTATGAACTTATTGGCAAGTGGGTTTTGCACAAGTTGTTTTTCCTTCTGGGCTTGGTTTCTTCACTTATAAAATCATGATTGGGAGTTGATGGTACAGGAGTTTTAGTTCAAATTATCAGTGAACCTCAGCTTGCTTCAGAGAGACGATGACAGAACTGAGCAGGGAGAAGCTAACACTCTTTCTGATCCTGAGAAACTCAGAGGTCTGATTACTCTCCCTCTCCCTCTCCCTCTCCCTCCCTCTCCCTCTCCCTCTCTCTCTCCTCACTCTCTGTCTCTGTCTCTCTCTGTCCCTGGCTCTCCCTCTTTCACTCTCCTACTGTATGGATTTGCTTGCGGTATATATTTGTATCTGTTTCTTGGTCTCTGTCCCCCTACTTCCCACTTTCTCTGTCTCTTTCTCCCTCTCTCCTTCATTATCAGGGACTGCCACTTTCTCCCCTTCACAAATAACCCCTCCAGGCCCTGCCTGGTCCCCTAACAGCTTTCAGATGTGCCTCTGGAACAGTTCTACAATTACATCTGAGACAGGCAGAAAGCGCATGGCCTTGTGACTTTTGACCCAGGATTGTGAGGTTGACATCTTCCTCCTTCTCCACCCCCCAGCAGGGTTGCTTGAGGCCTCCTCCATCCCGAGGTCCCCACTGCCATGTTTGGTTACTATAATAACAAAAATAGAAGCTACCTTTTAGGGAGCAAAGATTGAACTGGGTCTATTATTGTCATTGTATCACTGAGTCTTGACCCCCAACTTGTGAGATATGGATAATTTCAACCTATTTTACAGGTGAGGAGACTGAGATTCAAAGAAGGTGAAGTGACTTCCCAAAGAATGTTCAGCCAGCAATTGGAGAAAGCAAGGATTCTACCCAGTTTTTATGGCATGAATACCTAAGACCACTTCTTACCCAGCATGGTGGGGGCTCTCTTATTCATGCTCCTTGGCTAAGCAGCAAGATGACCCTGGGCCCTCTTGGATGGAGGAAATGGATTGCAGAAGCACCACAGGAGCATAAGTGGCCTATGAGAAAGCAGTGTTAAAACATATTCCTACTTTTCATATTTTGAACTTTCATTCATATATTCTATTCACTACAAGCCTTCCATGTTTCCCTTGGTTGAAATACATCTTCTCTTCTAACTCCAAGAAAGCATTTTTTAAAATGTATTGTCTTGCACAAATAAGTGCTCTATGTATGGTCTTTATAAAAATCCTCGTCTTACAAGCCACTTTCTCATGCATCACTCCATGTCATCCTTGAGACAACCATGTACTGTCTGTGAAACTAACCTCATTTTATTGATGGAGAAACTAAAATTGAGAAATGAGAGATGGTATGCTTTGATTCATTAATTCATACCAGTATTTATCAAGTGCCTACTATGTGCCTAGCACTGTGTTAAATGACAACAATATGCTGTACCCAAGCTGAAGTGTATGCACTCTGGGACATGCATGCACTCTGGGACATGCATGCTAGCATTTACATCTTGCCTCTGCCACTTTCTAGATGGGTCCATATGTGGATGATAAGTGCTTACATAATGTTGCCCAATGCTGTTCTCACTTCCCACCTTGCCACTTGCTTACTCTCACCTCCTCAAATTTATTTATGATCTTGTTCTCAACCCTTCTGCATGGCTTTCCAATGATAACTTACCTCACAGTGCACTTAAATTTCACATCTATCCATACTGCACTTGTGAGGTGGGTGGCAGTCTCTCTATCACAGTTGCCGGGTGCAGAGAGGTGCATGAGCTCAGAGAGGTGAAGCAACTTGCCCAAGTTCAAAACACTAGGCAGTAAAACTGGAATATGAACCCACATATGGCCATCTCCAAGACCGGGTACCTTCCTCTGTCACCCCCTGCTTCCTTTGTACCAAGAAGTTTTGACTCATGGTACCCTTTATTAAAACAACCTTTGAGGCCTCAGGTCATGGGAAGTCAAAGCTGGCAGGGCCCGTGTAGGTAACCCAGATCTGATCCTCTGAGTTTGCAAGTGGGAGCAATAAAATGGCAGCTGAGAGCAAAGAGCGTGGGTTTTAGAGTAAGACAGATGATTGTCTTGGCTCCTTAATTTTCTGAACCTGTGACTTTGGACACATTGCTTAATTTTTTTAATCTTCAGTTTTATCTTCTGAAGGGTGTAGATAATGAGGGTGATTAATTTAGCATGTTTTCATAAGATCAGAAAACGTATGAGATGGCACTGCTTCAACATAGTTGGGGTTCAGCAAATGCACCTAATGGAATCACATTTTTACAGAGTTGGTTTCTACAGAACTGTGATCAGAAGACAACAGCTTATGGTGGTTGCATGTATGAACTTTAGAGTCAGAGAAACAAAGGTTTAAATTGCCAGTCCTAGTAATTACCATGTGGTTCTGGGCAAGCTGTTTCCCCTCTCTGAGCCTCACATATAAAATAAAGAGAGTAATAGTACCTGTCATTTAGGATTGTGTTGGGGAACTAATTGTGTTAATGTAGGTAACTCTTAGCTCAGTGCTTGACACATATTAGGGTCTTAGCACTTAATAATTAATTTGTATAACCAACTTATAATTATTAAGTGCAAGTAAGTATGGCCAATCAGGGCTCACCATTCTGAAACTTGGTAATCATAGTGTTTTGCCTATTTTATAACATGGGATACTTTGAGATGCAGGGAAGGAGGTAAGAAAATAGGGCCATTAGGACCCCAGTCTCTTCTACTTAATGTAGGGAACCCTCTACCCACTTCACACTACTGCCTCTACCCTTAAAAGCTAGTGAAAAAGAATGGCATGATGCAGACAGAGCACTCAGATGCTCAACCCTTCTATTCAGATTGTTCTTGGCCTCTAAGGCTCACATCACCTAGAAAGTCGTTTCTGCTCCCTTCTTAGACTTTGCTTAACTGTAGAACTTGGAGATCTGGGAATATAAGGGTCACAGAGCTTCCCCAAGATAGGACAGAGGACAGAGGCTGCTCTAGAAAGAATTAAGTGCTCTGGATTAGACTTGAATCTACCAGGTCTACGTTTTACCAGTTCTTCCCTTCTAAGGCCACACAGGCTGTGTCTGCTCCCACCAATATAGCATGGAGCTTCGGATGACATCACAGAAAGGTAGGGATATGCCTTATAGCCAGATTAACCCCCAGTCTCCCTGGCATGGCCTATGAGGTTCCCACCAACCTTTTACCTCATCTCCCTTTGTTTCAGCCATACTGGCTACCCATTTCTTCAACTGTCTGGGATCTTTCTCTCCTCAGGACCTTTGTACTTACTGAGCATCCTACATAGAATGCTCTTTCCCCAGGTCTTCCTTCCATAAACCGGTTCTTCTTCACTATTCAGGTCTTAGGTCCTAAAGATGCTTCTTCAGGAAGGCTTTCATGGGCTACATTCTGGAGCCTATCCTCCCCACGCTCCCGCAGTAGTCTTTTTCTCATTATTCTGGTATATTTTCTTCCACACTAAACGATTATCTGATTTTTTTGTTTTTACTTTTTGATTTTTACTTACTTTTTTGATCTGTGACCTTGACTCTCTTGTTCATCTTTATAACCTTAGCACTTAAAGTACTTCCTGGGGGGGGAGTAAATGCTCAATAAATATTTCTTAAATGAGTAAACTAATGAATATATAAATTGATATATCCAGCCATAAAGGATAGCATTAGGGCTCACTTCTCAGACCCCGGACTCAGATGGCTTGAATTCAATACCCCCGTTCTGTTCCTCAGTAACTGAGACAGTGGAAAGATACACAATCTAAGTCTCAGTGTCCTCATTGACAAGATGTGGATGACAAAAACATCCCTCCCTTTTAGGCTGAGATGAAGTGCAAAGTGCCGAGTAGGCAGTTAGTGCTCAACAAATGCTTTATAATTATCATTCTTTTTTAAAAATCATTTTTCCTATAGCCTAATGTGCCATGACTGTGTTCTTCCCTGCAACTCCCAGGGCCTTCTGTGAAGTCACAGCCTGGTGCTCTGTTTTCTTGCTGTGCTGCAGGTTCACTCTGTATGCTGTGGATACACGAGGGAGGCACTCAGAGCTAAGCACGGTAACCCTGAGGACGGCCTGTCCACTGGTAGATGACAACAAGGCAGAAGGTAGGTGACCTAGTTTTTCAACTCCAAGGTAACTCCCATATTTCCCCTAAGTTCTGTACCCAACAGTCACTAATCATTAAACATACACACATACACACACACATACACCAACACACTGGCACAGGGAGAAGAAAGTGAAGGCACTAAGGGAACAGGAGGAACATGGAGCTAAATTAATCAAAGTCATGAAGGGAAAAATTAAGATTGACTAGCAATATCTTTGGCAGTGGAAAGACTTCCCCCTCTTTTAGAGAGTTGATCTGTGTTCTGACTTACAGGCCAGGAATGGTAGGGAGTCAGAGCCCCATGACTGTATCTTGTCCCTTGGCCTAGATTTCTCAGGGACCATTTTCTCCCACTTCTCTTTGCTAGAGTAGTAAAGAGATGGCACCTAGAAGACCATTTCACCTTGTGGTGCCCATAACAGATATCATTAGCAGATCACAGCATGCTGTTCCATCCAGTCCCATGGTGGCCTCAGAATCCTCAGCAGAGAGCTACCATCAGTGATTATCAGTCAGTTAGCATGCAAGATTAAATGTTTTTGCTGCTTCCGGTTCATGACGTAAACAGCAGGCAAAAAAACACCTGAAAAAAGTACAAGTAGTCAATCAGATACACCATATACTTAGTTCTTGAGCATTGTGTAGATGCAGTTTCTACATCAAGTCTAGAAAAATGTGACAGTGGCTCATAAGTCCTGGTGGTCTACTTAAAGTTGAACAATTATTTCTCAAAAGTTCAAGCAATGCAGTAGAGACATGGTCTCCACCTTTTAGGAATTCACATTGTGGGTGGTGAGACAGACATTTCTGCAGATGGCTCAATAATAAACTCAATTATAAATGTTTTATATGCTACCAAAGGAGAGGGGATTTAAAGTATTTTCCTGATAAATTTAAAAAATTTTTATTTTAAAATAACACATGTCCATTGTTTTTTTTTTTTTTTTTTTTAAAAGTACAAATAAAAATCGAGTAGAAAATAGGGTAACATAAATGTTCCTCCCATTTTTACTCTAAGTTTCCAGATTCTCCTAGCAGCAACTGTTGTCAATAATGATTTTGGGCCACATAGAGATTTCGATCGGGGTTTTTGAAGCTGAAAGAATATACCTTCTAGTCATGTTGAATTGAAGTTACTTTCATTAGCAGGAGTAACTGAAGCAGTAGAAATAGCCATGAACAGCAAGCAGAAGCCTTTGGATTTTCTTTGAAAGGTGTTTCAAACGGGGACCTATCAGACCTGATCATAGAAATGTGTTGGAAATACAACAAAGGGGAAATAGAAGGAGGGCGTTGAGATTATCCAAGACAGTTTATTTAAGCCAATTGTATGTAAAATCACAGTTACAATAATTATATTGATAATTAAGCTTGCAATTATGAGCACTAACTTTGTGCCAGGCCCTGTGTTGAGTGCTTTGTATCCACTCTTTAATTTAGTTCTCCCAATGCACCTCCAGAATAGACATCATTACCTCCAGATGGCAGGAAACCAAACACAACCAGTCAATAACGTATTCCTGATGAAATTAAGGTTTGTCTGCTCCCAGAGCTTATGCAAGCAAACTCTCTCACCACTGTGCCTTTCTTATTGAAGCCCATGCTTATATCCTTACTTGTTTTCACCACCCAGTGATCAATTTCTGCCCTTCTGACCTCTCAGAAATAGCTGACAAGATCTACAATCTGTACAATGGGTACACAAGTGGAAAGGAGCAGCAGATGGCCTACAACACCCTGATGGAGGTCTCAGCCTCGATGCTGTTCCGAGTGCAGCACCACTACAACTCTCACTATGAAAAATTTGGTGACTTCGTCTGGAGAAGTGAGGATGAGCTGGGGCCCAGGTATGAGCGTATTTGTGTGATTGAAAGGGCGTATTCTTTTTGCTTCCAGTTGACTTTTCTGGACCCTTTCCCCATAGGCTGAGAATAGGCTTTATCAAGTAAATAAGGGTGATTATCACCTTAGTCGTGTCAAAGCTAAAAATAGAAAATGAGCAGGGAGAATGAAAGAATCTTGGAACTTTAGATTCCTGCACTCCTGGAATGTTTAATAGGGAAAGGGCATTGACGCTGTTTGCATTAATCATTCTCCTTGCTCATCTCCCACCTCGTTTTACAGATAGGAAACTTAGGCTCTTTGAAGGCCTGTGTCCTAACCAAGATCACGGAGGAGAACAGCAGCGGCGCCATGGTGCATAATCCAGGGCCTTTCTCAGTCTTCCATAAGAAGTCTGAGTTTTTCTACAGTAAATAGCTATAATTTTGACTAAAGTCCATTAGTGAACACGACTACATAAATTGATGAATTCAACATGTATGAAGGCTTTATTTTTGTCCTGCATGCCAGTCACTATGCCAGGAACCAGCAATGATTCAAACAGAACTAAGGCACAGTCACTATCGTCTAAAGCTTCATAAAGCAGTATATGCAATGGTGGCTGCATTGTATGTCTTGCATCTAGCAGCATTCATCCATTCAGCATATATTTAACAGCACCTGTTATGTGGTGGCTGCTGACAATGCAATGGTAAAAAGGTAGAAATGGTTGCTACCTATATATAACTTCCTGTTGCAGGTAGTTAAACAGGCAATTATGTAGAGCAGGAATAATAAGTGTCATGATAGCAGAAGAACAGAACTCTTTGGGAACATACATGAGACATAGGCATCTGGTCTAGGTCACCCAGTGAAGCTGCACTGGGGCTGAGAGCCTGAGCCCTAAGGTTTGAGTTGGGGTAAGGTAAGTGAGGGTTGCTGGGGAGAAGGATAGGTGTTTGGAGTAGAGAGACTACCCGACGGAATGCTCAGAAGAGAAAATATTACATGACAGTGGAAGTTTTCTTCTCAACTTTGGATCATTTGCCTACCACTTTTATGACTTTTGCCATCTCACCACCATATATATTTTATTTTGTATTTCTTTCTTAGATTCACTTCTTATTAAAAATGTATTTGAACAGAAAACACATTATCTTGTAGAGGAAAAACCAACACCATCTTCCCTTAATAGAAAATTAAACTTAACCCTTCAATACAGTGGACAAAATCAACAAAAGTGGAACAAGACAAAAAACGGAAAACAATGTTGTTCAATTCTAGCAGAGCCTGAGGCTGTCCCTTCAAAAGGGCGATTAGTTAGAGAAGTGTTAAAGACACAGCCCCAAACCAAGATTGTCTTTTCTTTTTTTGAGATGGAGTTTCGCTCTTGTTGCCCAGGCTGGAGAGCAATGGTGCTATCTTGGCTCACTACAACCTCCGCCTCTTGAGTTCAAGCGATTCTCCTGCCTTAGCCTTCCAAGTGGCTGGGATTATAGACACCCACCACCATGCCAGGCTAATTTTAAAAAATTTTTTTTAGTGGAGAGAGGGTTTCACCAAGTTGGCCAGGCTGGTTTCAAACTCCTGACCTCAAGTGATCCGCCCATCTCAGCTTCCCAAAGTGCTTGGATTACAAGCATGAGCCACTGGCCGGCCCAATATTTTCTTTTTGAAGTAACCTGAAAGAGGGGAAGAGAATGCAAGAGCTAATCTAACCACTTTTGCAAACGTGATTCATTTTTGTTTAATATTGGGTCTGTGATCATCTTGAGTACCACCTAAAATCCTTTCCCTACCCTAGAAGAACTCAGCCTGCACTTTGGTAAACACTGTGTTTGGAGCAACTAAAGAATTTCCGTGTAGTTGCAACAAAGTGTGTGACAGCAGGAGTGGTAAGAGATAATAAGGGGGAGGTCAGTGGGAGCCAGATCCTGAATGCTCTTTAAATTAGGTTAAGAAGTTGTATTATCTCCTTAGGGTAATGGTAAGCTTTTCAAGTATTTTTCACAAAAAGGAATAATATTATCACACCATCAAAGGAGAAAGATCCCTCTGGCTTGATTATAGGGGTCAAGGTAAGAAAGCGGCAGTGAGGCTCTAGAGGCTGTTGTGATAATAGTCCCAGGAACGCAGCATAGCATTCTAGGCCAGGGTGGCATTGGTGCACTGGAGAGAATCGCATGACTTCCTGAAATACTTAGTGGGCAGCACTTCATGCTTTAAAAACTTCGAAATGACCATATAGGGTATTAATGCCATTTTTTGGATGATAAGGAAATTGAGGTCCCATGGGGCAAAATGAGCTGCCCAGAGTTGTGCAGAGTTTGACATGGAGGCCAGTTCTGCCTTGAGCTCTCACCTTGAGCCCTTAGAACATTTGCAATGGCCCTCCAAGAATTTTAGGCTCTCAGGGACAGAGATGAGAGCTTGGTCCAGGGATAAAAGGGATCTCACCCCAGGGCAAGGCCTTATCAGTTCTGTTGGGTCCTGGACTTTAACTTTCTCCCTTGCACATGAAAGGAAGGTTCTTTAGATAAAACCTAAAAGAGGGCCGGACTGGCAGGCTGAAGTGAAGAGCCCCAGATGAAAGCTGCTGTGTGAGTCTTCTCAGCTGCCATCTTGCCTATGGACAGAGGAAGGCATTCCACTCTTTTGGGCTTTCCCAGAGGGCTCAGGGAGTTTGTGTGGAAGCTAAACCAGAGCTCCACTTCTGACTTTGTCTTTACAGCCTCCTGGAATCCTTTATGGGCCTCCAGGACATAAATCTTCTGGAAAGGCCGCCAGGCTGCCCACAAAGGATGGGCAATCCACTCAGTAATGGACTGTGATAACCTGCTAACCCCTAGTCAGGCAGTCACCAGCCACTGTCTGTGAACGTCCCCACCCTGTCACCCAGCTTCCTCCTCCTCTGGTCTTTCTAGTCTCCAGGAGGATATCTGAGATTGCTCCAACATCCCACACTGATTATGTCAGCAGGAATCAAGGAAGCTGCCTCCTAATCTATCCTGGTGCTGCTAATAAACTCACTGTGCAACCCTGGGCTCTGCCGCTTTCTGGCCTTCAGTCTCCTCACCTATAACATGATCAGGATGAACTAGAACAGTGTTATTTTTTTTTAACCAGTGGCTTTTTTTTTTTTTTTTCTAAATAAATCTTACATGGAATCACAGCCCACCTCCACAGAGAATTATCTAAAATGTCTACCCATTTGCTCTGTCACACCCTCATGGTTTAACTATCGTTCCTGCACTTACTAGATTTAGAATCTTACATTGTTTGTATGTTTACTTACATGTTATCTGTCTTCTCCACTACAATGTAAACTATGTGTAGTTAGTGATCCCTTATGTCGTATTCACATTTATAAGTAGGTGCTAAGTAATTAGTTGTTGAGTAATTGGGTAATGAGATGATTAAATGTGTGGACTAGATGACTAAAGATTTGTTCTGGTAGAAACTGGAGTGGGTGGCCTGGAGTCCCACCTGCTGGGTCTCCTCTTCTATGCCCCTCCACCCCACCCAATCCCAAGCATCCCTTATGTCTCTCCAAGCCCTCAAGAATCTTTAGATCACAGTTGGAAACAATTGAATTCCATGAACTCTGAGGTCTTCTAACATTCCAAGAAATGCAATGTCCTTGCAAATATTAAAAGACTTGAAGATATCTCACTTGATTGATTGATTGATTCATTCATTCATTTAATGTGCTAACTATGTGTCAGGCCATGTACTGGAGGCTAAAAATACAAGTGAAGATGACAGATCCTGCCTTTACAAGGTTCAGCATCTAATGAGGAAAAGACTGGTCAGCTGGCAATTGCAGTGGCATTTGGCATGTGAATGGACGAGCATTTTAGAGCAGTGCTTCTCAAACTTCAACGTGCCTGAGAATCACCTGGGGACTTGTTACAATCTAAATTGACTCAGTAGTCTGGGTTGGGCCTGAGATTCTGCATTTACTGAATTCCATGAACTCTGAGGTCTTTTAACATTCCAAAAAATGCAATGTAACAAGCTCTCATAGTGATGTTAATGTTGTTGGCCCCAAAAGCACACTTGGAGTGACCAGGTTGCAGATGCAGAAAGCTGGAGCAGCTAATCCAGACCTGGAGCTCAAGGAAGAATCCTTGTGAAAGAAAGAACATTTCTAAGTTTAGAAACAGAATGAAGAAGGGTCCTCCAGGTGGAAGGGAGAGAGTCTTCTCATCAGAAGGAATTACCAATGCAAAGATGAGAGAAGGTTGGGTAAGAGAATATACTTCAGTTAAAAATATAAATCTTATTGGAGAAGAGAGTTCAAAGTGAAACAGGAGAGTTCAAGGTGAAAAGGAAAAGCAAACAAAAACAACAAGGCTGGATTGTTTAGCAAAGGACGGATCATGATGGCTCTTGTGAGTTCTGTTCACAAGTTTCTTCTTTCTCCCAGAAGCCATATAAATGTTTTAAACAGAGGAGCAATTTGGATAAATTTGCTCTGCCTTTCAAGGATTAGCAAGTGTGCAGAACATCACAGTGTAAATAAGAGATGGCAAGATGCTTCTCCAAAGCCAGGAGCCCAGGGATTCTGTCCTAGCCTTGTCACCTACTTGTTGTGTGACCTTGGACACAAGCCATCCCCATTCTGGACCTCGTTTGTAACATGAAAGGGCTGAACTCCAAAGTCTCTTCCAGCTGGGAAACCAAAGAACCAGAAAACACTGAAGGTCATAAAGACCAGAGAACAGACACATCGTTAGTATCATTTCACCTCCAGCCCTGCACGTTTTGTTTTTCAGGGACCCAGGTTGGCTAGAATGATAAGAGGTTTTTCCAGGAGTACATTGAGGACTGATATCATAAGATGAGCTCTATTAGGATTCTCTTCGACTATGTAATCACTAAACCCCAAAATGTTTTCAAATCTTTCCTATATCTGTGGTCATATGTGTCCCCATAAGATTTAGTGACAAAAGGACATCTCTTACCTCTGCCTAATAAATCTATCAGGCCAGTGTCCCCCAGAGCCTAGTTCTTATGATCACAGGTTACTGCAAACAGCTGCTCGAAGAAGACCTGCTGACACCCAGCTGTCCCCAGCCATAAGGTTCCTATTAGGAGACTTGAAAAACCGAGCTCATAGGTGGCCAGGGACCAGAATTTTCTCGGGTCAGAACATCCTTGACCACTCTTGGGCTTCTCTATACTTTCAGTTACGTTTGAGCATATTGAGAGAGAGGAGACAGCAAGCTCTTGAGGACATCTTGCTTCCATGAAATTGATCTATCTGGACCAGGAATCATGTATTTATGATGTCAGCTCCTCTTGCCTCCATGGCAGGCATTAGGAACAGATTGCAGAAATCATCACAGGATCTTTCTCAACATGCCATGGGATTTGAAAAGAGTTACACATCCCCTGCTGTGTTCTTAGTGAAAACAAACAAGCCTGGGATGTCACTGTATATTCCTCCAAGATTGTGTTAGCTGCTTCTTTGGATATGTTGAATTAACTCTCGGAATTTTTAAGATAATGGGAACAAGAGCAGACTTAGGCTTCTAGGGTCATAATCTTGTAATCTCAGAGGCACTTTTAACTTTTTTCTATATATTTTGGCATTTCTAAAATCAGGACAGATTGTGCACAGTGGATGTGTATATTAAGCATTGTATTCCTTTTTTCTTGAATGGCTGTTATTAAAGCATTGGCATATCTTATAATTAAAGATATCTTCCATTCTACCTTCAATTAAGAAACAAATGCTAATACTAATACCAACTAACTATTACTAACAAAGAAATACTAACAAAACACACTGACTTTGGACGTTGAACAAGTGTCCCATGGATCTGTTTTCCCCACTGATAGTATATAGCAAGGTTAGTTATTGTCTTGAAGTTCCTATCAGTTCCAACTGAAATAGCTTTGGATCAGTTGAGACTCAGTCATTTCTGTCATCAAAGAACACATTTTTGAAAAAGTCTTATGATTTCTTCTGAGTGGATGAAAAGAAAAAGCAAATGCAAATATTTTCAGTGGTCACCTTACAAATCACATTTCAAACCTGGTGTTAAAGGTATATAACCAGTGGCAGTATCTGAGCTTTTGACTTTCTGTTGGATAGGAGCAAGCTGAGGCTAAATTTGATGTAGGTTTATTTTGAAAGTAACCCTGATGAACTACTGGAAAGTCATAAAACCATGGCTTCATTGCACAAGTTCATCACATCAGCTTAAAAATATATGTGTATATATTCATATTTTAAAATGAAAATACCTTCATTTGACTTTGTTCTGAAATAATTCTTGTTCATTATATAAAATCCAAATGATACATAAATATATAAAATAATGAAAATTGTGCACCTCTCGGCCACATAATCCCAAACCTACCCCAGAGATTGCATTGTTAACAGTGTACATATGTATTTCCATATACAGATATGGAAATGCATGGAGATAGGGAAACAGATACAGGCTTAAGAATATGTTCATGTCTACAACCATAGCTCTATCATCTCTACTATGTTTAACAAATCCATGAACTATGTTCTAATATCTGTCTGTTTCTGTTTAATAATATGCCGTACAAGCTTTTCCCCGCAGATACATATGTCAATGTTTTATCTTTTTTAAGGGTCCTTTAGTCATGCAAATATGTGACTGTATCACACATTAATCTGGTTTTGTATTAACAACCAACATATTTCTTACAATTTCTTTGTTATTATAAACAAATCCACATAAACCTTTTGCCCACTTGCCTGATTATTTCTTTAGGTCCACATGATACTTTTGTGCCATTTCATCCCTTTATTGACCCTTGCTGAAGAGTTGCTGTGTTTTGAAAGCTAAGGACTGAAAATTTTCTCACTTCAAGTCAGTTTGCATTTCCTTCCTTCCTTCCTTCCTTCCTTCCTTCCTTCCTTCCTTCCTTCCTTCCTTCCTTCCCTCCCTCCCTCCCTCCCCCCCCCACCCTGTCCTCAAGACGAAGTCTTGCTCTGTCGCCCAGACTGGAATGCGGTGGTGCAATCTCAGCTCACTGCAACCTCTGCCTCCCATGTTCAAACGATTCTGTTGCCTCAGCCTCCCAAGTACCTGGGATTACAGGCACCCGCCACTACGTCTGGCCAATTTTTGTATTTTTAGTAGAGACGGGGTTTCACCGTGTTGGCCAGGCTGGTCTCAAACTCCCGACCACAAGTGATTCGCTCGCCTCAGCCTCCCAAAGTGCTGGGATTACAGGTGTGAGACACCGCGCCCGGCAGTTTGCATTTATTAATTCGTTATTCTTGCATAGTAAAGAGCTGGACACCAGAGGAGACCTACACTGTCCAAGAAGCAGGTGGGAACTATTAGTTGAGCATCTATTATTGGCCCAGTTATTTATATTTCATTTAATCTCCTGAATAATAGATTTTGAAGATTAAGCAACAGAGAATCATGTGGAGTTATGTAAACTGTCCATAGTTGCAAAGTCTAAACTCTAAGTGTTGGAGTCTGAATTTAGAATATTGTCTTCTGATATTCAACTGGTGTGCTGTGAAACCACATCGCATCCCAAGATATGTGCACAACTAAGAAAAAATGTGATATGTATCTCCACAAATAAATAAAATGCTTCAGCAGCAAATGGGAAAACATGACTTATGATAGCTGGGAAGATCTGGAAGGCTTCCTGAAGATGAAATTTCAGTGTGACTTTGAGTCATGAATAGAGCCTCAGCAAAAGTGGTCCTCTCAGCTCAGGAATTCAGTGCTTGGCAATTGTGTCACTGCAGATTTTGCTGTGAAGTGAGTGGTCATCAGATGATATTTCTCTGTGGATCAAGGCTCTCATGCCTTTTAGATTAAAAACAAATAAACAACAATGACAAACACCTGTTACGACTCCCACTGTAGCACACCCCTTTCTAAAACAGAATTGATTTAATCACCTCCAGTGATGGGGAACCCACTGCCAGATGAAATAACCCATTCTAAATTTAGAGGACTTTAGCTTTATATTTTTTATTATTTTGAGCCAAATGTGTCTTCTGGTAGTTTTAGGGTGGCTGTATCATATGCTTTGGTGCCTTACAGCAGAGGATTGAAACCTCGCCCTATCCTCCTGTCACCCTGGTCAAATCAATGACTGGCTTGAAGCTCTTTTTTATCACCTATAGACTCTAAAATTGTGTTGAGGATTAGATGTAGAATAATGTTGCATAGGTACACTTTCTGGCACATAGTGGGTGCTCAATAAATTATAGTCATTATCATCCCTGACCCTCAGATTGTTGCCCATTTGTCTTTTGTTGCTACAACAATGTAACTAATGGCCTCAATCTCCTCTTCCATGGGCACTCTCCATTCCTGCTTTCAGCTCAGCAGGCTTGCTTTTGAGACACCCCTCAGCATCATGATCTGGCTGCAGTTTACATGTGTCCCTCTTACCAGAAGTGTCGGAGGTTCTCCAGATGGAGCCTGACGAGGACACCATGAATAAAGCCATTACTTCCCTTAACCTCTGTCCTCTCCACTTCTGAAGGTTATGTTCCCATTTTTGTGCAACCACATCATGTCCTCAATTCTTATTAAATTTGGGGTCAGCTAACTCAGAGACACTTAAGCTGAACTCCAGAAGGCAGGGAGGAGGGAGGGAGGCGAATGGAAATGTTTTCTTCCTGCCTGTCTTCTTTTTTTCCGTTTCAGGGCCCCCTTAGAAATTGGGTCTCTGTCCTGTCTGATTAGTGAGTCAACAGCTGACTGGGGAATGCTGCTGGGAATAGAATTGTTCCCAGAAAAGTGGCATTTGGGCCCAGCCCTTGACTCTTTCACAAGCGATTCCTGTCTCAGTCTCACCTGCTGATAAAACAATAAATTAGTATGTGGTGGCCCTCCCTCACCTCTTGCTTCCTATCCCAGTTGGTCCTATCTCCAATGAGGAAGATTTCATTTCTGGTATTTGAGAAAAGTGGTCACTCTGACCTATGATTTCCCCTCCAGGGAAAACTTGAAGCACGCCTGGCCTTTTGATTTATGGATCTCTATTGACTATAATTTATTAGACAGCATTTTTGCCTTTGGTCTCTCTCACTCCCACTCTTCCTTCTCCTTCCCAGCCTTTGAGCACCTGAAACCCTTCTCTCCATGGCTTCACTTTCTGAATTCTTCTTTGTTTTCTTTTTTTTTTTTTTTTTTGAGACGGAGTCTCGCTCTGTTGCCCAGGCTGGAGTGCAGTGGCCAGATCTCAACTCACTGCAAGCTCTGCCTCCCGGGTTTAGGCCATTCTCCTGCCTCAGCCTCCCGAGTAGCTGGGACTACAGGCGCCCGCCACCTCGCCCAGCTAGTTGTTTTGTATTTTTTAGTAGAGATGGGGTTTCACCGTGTTAGCCAGGATGGTCTCGATCTCATGACCTCGTGATCCACCCATCTCAGCCTCCCGAAGTGCTGGGATTACAGGCTAGAGCCACCGCGCCAGGCCTCTTCTTTGTTTTCTAAATGCAAACATTGGTTCAGTGCCTGTTATGTACAAAGTCTTGTGCTAGATGCCTGTAGCCATCATTTCATTTCAACCTAACAACAGCCCTACAAAATAAATATTTCTATTTTCATTTATACAAGAGAAAACTGAGGCTTAGGAAGGTGAAGTGACTTGCCCTTATGGGCTCTAAAGCCTGTGTCCTTTTCACTGTAATATTCTGCTTTCAATCATTGCTAACATTTACTTAGAGCTAAGCAAATTGTCCATAGTATCTCATCCTCCCAACAAAATTGTTATTCTCATTTTATGGATGCTACAACTAAGAGTTAGTGGCATTGAAGAATTTGCTCACAAACCACATAGCTGTAATTTATAGAGCTGGGATTTAAATCTGGGATTCCAGAGCCAGCACTTCATCTTGACTCTGGAATCAGGAACCCTAGTTCTAGCTTTGCCTTTGTTACTAACTCAAGGTGTTCCTTAAAGGCAAAATCATTTTCTCACTCCAAATATGTTTTCCTAATCCATACAAAAGGAGGCTTTGTCTGTTCCTTTGGAAGAAGGGCATTTGGGCATGTTGGAAGAATTGTGTTTTCCAACATCATTTTCTATTTATATTTATCGCTTACTTCTGTGACTGTCTAATCAGAAAATGTCTCTCCATTGCCCAGAATAAAATCCAAATACTACATCATGACTTGGAAGAGTCTGCCTGGTCTGATCCCTGCCAAGCTCACTGGTCTCCCACCTATTCTTTGCACTGGTTATTTCAAACAACTAGTGGTTTATGTTCTCTCCAGTCTAAGTTGGGATGGGCAATTTCCTCTGCCTTCTCATCTACCTGAAAATGCTGTTTCATTATTGAAGACCTAGCTCAGGTGTGATATCCTCTTGAGAGACTACTCTGAGTCTCCAAACTGAGGATTGATGTCCATCTTTTATATTCCCAGAACAGCATGCTTAGTGTTCCTCAGCCCAGTGCTCTGCCCCCAAATTAGAGGCTGTTAATATTTCTGTCTGCCTGTCTCTTGTCACTGACTTATAAAGATACCCAAGGCTTAAACTAGTTAATATCAGTCGCAGGGCCTGGTACACAAAATACACCTAATGATATATAATAATGATGATGGCCATGAGAGTGATGGTGGTGGTAGTAATGATAATGGTGATGATACTTTCTAGCATGCATCAGGTGCTACTTGTGCCAAGTAATTTTCTAAGAGTTTGACATGTACTGACTTAACCCTCACTATAACTTTATGAGGTGAGCCATCTGCTGTTCCCTTTGCATGGATGAGCAAACCAAGAAAAGAAGCTTTTTTTACCAGTATAGAGAAAAATCAAACCAACACCTGTAAGTACAACAATGGGAAACAGTTAACACCTCACTATGCACTCCACTTGGTTACTTTTTTTTTTTTTTTTTTTTTGATAGAGTTTTGCTCTTGTTGCCCAGGCTGGAGTGCAATGGTACGATCTTGGCTCACTGCAACCTCCGCCTCTTGGGTTCAAGCAATTCTCCAGCTTCAGCTTCCCGAGTAGCTGGGATTACAGGCATATACCACAAGACCCGGCTAATTTTTGTATTTTTAGTAGAGACAGGGTTTTACCATGTTGGCCAGGCTGGTATCAAACTCCTGACCTCAGGTGATCCACCCATGTCATCCTCCCAAAGTTTTGGGATTACAGGCATGAGCCACCACTCCCAGCCTCCACTTGGTTTAATTCTGTTTTGCCTCCTTCCACTCAGTTCTCCTCAAACAACCAGAAGTATTTTTAAACAGTTCAGCTCCAAACCTGTTACTTTGCTTCTTGAAATATTTCGATAAGTCTCCCACTTACTCTCAAGACAATAATCATAGTTAACATTTATTGACAGTTTATTATGTGTTTGTTAATTTTTTATTTTAAAAATAACACTTTGGTAGATACAGTTATTATTTTCATTTTGTGGGTAAGGTAAGAAAACTGTGGGACAAGTGGTAAAGCAGTTCACTCAGTATCGCACAGAGTGAGTGGCTGAGCTGGGATTTGAACCTGAGCAGTCAGTGTTCTGGAGCCTGTGGATGTATCATTACTCCATACAACCACTGTCCTAGCTGCTAGGCTCCAGCAGCCTGACTCTGGCTCCTTCCAGTTTTCCCTGTGTCCCTACTTGTATACTGTATAGCAGCCATAGATTCTCAGAACATCTATGCATCTCTTATCTCTGTACTTTTACCTTTACTTTTTTTTTTTTTTTTTTTTTTTTTTTGAGGTGGAGTTTTGCTCTTGTTGCCCAGGCTGGAGTAGAGTGGCACAATCTTTGTTCACTGTAACCTCCGCCTTATGGTTTCAAACAATTCTCCTGCCTCAGCCTCCTGAGTAGCTGGGATTACAGGTGCCCACCACCACGCCCAGCTAATTTTTGTATTTTTAGTAGAGACAGAGTTTCACCATGTTGGCCAGGCTGCTGTCGAACTTCTGACCTTGTGATCCACCCGCCTTGGCCTCCTAAAGTGCTGGGATTACAGGCGTGAGCCACCGTGCCCAGCCACCTTTTACTCTTCTTTATCTAACTCCTATTCCTTTAGGAGACTGAACACATGTTTCACACATAATAGGAAGTCTTCTTGGACATCCTTGATCCTACTTAAGTACCTTCCTCTGTTTTCACACAGCTCTCGTGACTTCTTTTATAATTGCTTTTGTCACTCGTATTATCATCTCCATTTGTCCATCTTTTCTACCAGAAGTTCTGCCACATAATAAATCTCAGTAAATCAGCAAGAAATGACTTTATCTCCTTCAACTTCACAACAGTTTCGTTTTTCAAATGAAGAAACAGATTTAGAGATGTTAAGTAAATGTCCCCAGGACACAGAATTATTAAGGAATGAAGCAAGAACTCAAGTGAGAAGGGATGGAAAAGAAACTCCTCAGGCTCCTCTTGGGGGGGCACTTGCCCAAGGGGAAAGAGGACTGTGGCTTGAGTGTGATTATGAAGTGATGAATTCTTGGCACCTCAGGAAATATTCCACCCAAGTGGTGAACTATACAAAGAGGACTTTTTGAAAGGCACCTCATAAATTGTGCCCACAAAATGTACACACATAAGCCCGGTCCTTTTTCAGCTGCTATGCAGGTGCCTAACACAGTCTCCCATTTGTGGGGTCTGTTGTTGTAAAACTCCTTCCCTCCTGTGGTATCAGAGGGGCATGGAGAGGACAGCAGGAGAGAGAACTTCTCATGTAGCCTCCCAGGGTGCCTGGGCATCTTGAAGATGCTGGAACATAGAGAAAAGTGGTTTCCACATGGAGACAGACAGCTTTACACTGAAGCTGACTTGTAATGTGACCTGGGATAAAGACATTCTGTTACTTCTCTAAGCCTCAGTTTCCACATTTTTAATGCAAGTGGGTCAGACTAGGTCAGTGGTTCTCAACTTGGGTGATATTGCCCCCAGAGTATATTTGGCAATGACTAAAGACAGTTTCACTGGGGCAAGGGTGCTATTGAAAATTCTTCAATGTCTAAAGAATTTTGACAATTCACGACTGGGGCAAGGGTACTATTGGTGGTAGGTGGAGCCCTGGGATGCTGCTAAATGTCCTATAGGATTGTTCCCACAACAAAAAAAAATCTGGCCCAGAATGTCGATAGTGCCACCTTTGAAAAACCCTGGACTAGGTGATTGCAACAATCCTTCCTGGCTTTATTTGTCTATGCAGCCATCAGATTTCTCCCAGCAGCACCCTATAGGGCTCTAGATAAGTTCTTAAGGTTATCCTCCATAGTACAGAATGATTCTTGGTAAGGCTAGTCTTCAGCGTAACCTTGATCCTGAGGGCTCATTCCAGCAATCCTTTATAAGAGTAGCTATCATTTATTAGAAGCTTACTCTGAGCTCTATATCAGGCGTTAGGCATTTCTCGTACTCAACTTGAGAATAAGATCATCATCATTTTTTTAAAGATGGAAAAAAATGAGACACAGAAAAGTTCTGATTTGGGGACATATATATATTTGATGAAAGGGAATCACAAAGGGCAAGATTTCAAAGTTTCCAGACTGGGAGAAAAGAGTGTGAAAGAGTTCATGAAATGAGAACACAGACAGTTAGAAAGGGACTGTGGGTGGTCAGGCCTAGATTTAGATTATTTCCAACTCCAGTGGCCAACTTGATGTTTGCCTTAGTCAAGTAGTGTCACTATTCTGAGCCTTGCTTGAGCTCCTCAGCCATTAAAAGGGGGTAGACAATACATTCAGGATAGTTATAAAGGCTAAATAAAAAATTTAAAATATATGTAAAGTGCATACCCAGTGTCTAGCATATGGTGTCAATAACTTTTAGTTGTTCTTGTTGCTTTTTAATCATTATAATAATATCTATTTGATCAGAGTCCAAGGCTGGTCACTTTCAAACTCCTAGGGCTCCCATATCCTAGAAGTAAAAATATTAGGTTAAAGGCTATGACTCTTGTTCATTTTTTTTTAACACATTGCACAATTGAAGAAGACAGGTTCTGGGGTAATTTTTGAGTGAGTGTTTGAAGTTCCACACTCCGATCCGGAATAGATAGGAAATGGTTGGGAGAAGAAGTTCTCATTTGTTTGTTGACATTTACTCACTACCTCAAAGGCCTAACTCTTGATCTGAGCTTCTTTAATCATGGCTGTCTCATCCTACCTTTCAGGAAGGCCCACCTGATTCTACGGCGGCTGGAGAGGGTGAGTAGCCACTGCTCCAGCCTCCTGCGGAGTGCCTACATCCAGAGCCGTGTGGAAACGGTGCCCTATCTTTTCTGCCGCAGCGAGGAGGTCCGGCCTGCAGGCATGGTGTGGTACAGCATCCTCAAGGACACCAAAATCACGTGTGAGGAGAAGATGGTGTCAATGGCCCGGAACACGTACGGGGAGTCCAAGGGCCGGTGAGGGAGGGTATTGCCCTCCGTGAGCACAGAGACTCTCCATGGGAGGGGGAGCAGTATTCTCCTGGATCCTGGGGCCTGGGTGGGCTGGGGGACAGCTGAGGATGGGCCTAGCAGATGAAACTTGCCAGCAAGGCCAAAGCAAATGGTTTCTCCTGTGGATAGTGGACAGAGACCTTTGAATTATTCATTTTTCTCTATCTTTTATTTTTTCAAAGATATTATTTGACTCTATCAAAAGTCTCTCCTTTTTAAACCTTTTCTTATGGATGGCTGTCAATCCTGAGGTAGAAGTTTTCAGGTGGAGACCAAGCGGCCTTTGCTCTTCTTCCTCCTTCCTGCCACACTCTGCTTTCTTCCTGCCATGGACCCCTGGAGGAGACCTATGGAGGGACAGTTTTGACCTGACCCCTAGAGGACACAGTTTTGACCTCTTCAGCACCAGGAAGGAAGCTCTGAGGATGGTTGCAGTGAGGAAGCATGGGTCTTTAAGGACTTCTCTCTCTTTTTTGCTGGACATTATTGAGTTTGTGGGACCCTGCCTCTTCCTGCTACCTGTGAGTCTGCCCAGAGTCCCCTGCAGGCCTGTCCATGCATTAAAAATTCCTATTGTCTCTCTTTCTGCTTGGGTAGTATTTCTTACCAAAGGAATGTTCTTGAGAGACCTCTGTTTATTCACTTATTGAGTATCTACCCTGTGCCAGTCACAGAGCATAGGCAACTAAAGACAGAGAAGCTTCCTTCCCTCAGGGAACTTATGGCCCAGTGGAAATTATAGAGAAGGAGTCTGATCATTTCAAGCTGTGCTAGAGGAAGAATGGAGGTTCTCTGCAATCACTGTTGGAGCATGAGACACACTGGAGGGCTCCTGAAATGCTTCCTTGAAAAAGTGATACCTAAACCCAAAGGATGAGGAGAAATAAGCCAGACAGAGAGGTGAAAAAGAAGGGATTTGCTTGCCAGGCACGGTGGATCGTGTCTGTAATCCCAGCGCTTTGGGAGGCCAGGGCAGGTCGATCACTTGAGGCCAGGAGTTTGAGACCAGCCTGGCCAATATGGCAAAACCCCATCTCTACTAAAAATACAAAAAATAAAAAATAGCATGGTGGCATGCGCCTATAATCAATCCCAGCTACTTGGAAGGCCGAGGCACGAGAATTGCTTGAACCTGGGAGGTGGAGGTTGCAGTGAACCGACATGGTGCCACTGGACTCCAGCCTAGTTGACAACTTAAAAAAAAAAAAAAAAGATGGGATTTGCTCCAGCAAGAGGGGATATGAACAAAAGCCCAGAGACAAGAGAGAGTACACCTCTTTCAAGGACTGAAAACTTTTCTTAAGAGTAGGGATCAAAGTAACAAGTGTCAAAAGGTGAGGCTGGGAGCTTGGCAAGGTGAGGCTGGGACCTTGGCAAGGCATTGGAAGCTTTGGAAAAGAACCTGGACACTGTTTTGGAGCATGCATGACTATTTATATAACTAAAATAGTCAACTTGCTCTTTAAGAAAATCATTCTCACTACAGGGTGAAGAATGGATTGGAGAAGGCCCTAAAGAGAGGGGTACCATTGTCATTTTCCATGAAGGAGGTGATGGTAGCTTAGGGGGAGACATTCCAACATTAGAATCTCCCTTTATGTATCTATTTTTGAAACAGCTTTATTGAGGTGTAATTGAAATCTCCTTTTAAATGATAATTGCACAGCTTCCGGTATACCCTTCCCTGGGAGGGTAATGAGTACAAAGAGGTGTTATAAATTCTTAACACCTTTGTATTAGCTCAAATAGGCTACCTAGCTTGAGCAGATGGGATGTAGGTCAGGTATATCATAATGCAAAGATGACACCTGTGAAGAGAAGAGAGTATAGCACTGTGGGGTTTCACAAGAGGAAAAGATACTGATTATCAATAAAAGATAAGCCATTCCAAATATGCCTATCCTCATTTGTATAGTGGTGAGTAAAAAAGAAAAAACAATGGCTACTTCACTTCTCAATTTGGCGAATGTTGATGAGATTGACAATCCCCTTCCCGATAACCTACATACTGAGGACATTTTTGCCCCCAGGACTCAGATTCATATGGGGAAATAGGTAACACAAAAGCAAACAAGGCAGAAAGGGATTCTTCCAACCTTGGTGCCTGGGAAGCTTCTCAACCTCTCACAGTCTAAGCTCTAAGGCACTTTTTCAGGAAGTTTACTATTATTGGGTTTATGTTTCTCTAAGTATACAGGTGGAGCTTCTAAATGCCTCTTGTGTATACCACTTCCTGGGTATACATGGGCCTTCAGAGAGCTATCAGTTTGCTGGGCCTGGGTCCCAGGTTTTCGGAGAGCTATCCAGTTGCTGTAGCTTTCCATTGTCTTGACCCAACCTGAGGAACAATTTAGCTCAAAGGTTGCAGAAAATTACAACACTCAGTGTGCTGGTGTGGTGGTCTGAGCCTGATTTAGCTTGAGTCTGACAACACTGCTGTTCACCAGCTATTGCCCTTAAGGGAGTAACTTGACCTCAGGTTTCTTATCAACAAAGTGGAGTCAATGCTGGTCCCACCTCAAGGGGTTGTTTCCCAGCTTGAATGATAAAGGAGTTAATATGCATCCAATGCAGTATATAGTGTTTTTGTTTATTTTTTTCTTTTTTCTCCTGACAGAGACAATATGCATAATACTATGAATCTTGGGCAGTTATCTAGGAAAATCTGGGTGGGAAAGGCCTAGATAATTCTGATTAAAAGAAAGAATTAATGATTAACAGCTCTGTCAGCTATGTGAATTGTAACTGGTGTCAAAAACTTAACTCAAAGAGAAGTGGTCACCATGGTGGAATTTAATGCAATAACAAGACCCCCAAAGAGAAGTGTGTGGTTAAAAAAAAGAAACATTCTTGACGCGTAAATGAAGCTGGGAGGTATGGTGCCCTGGCATCTGCATGACCAGATTGATCCATACGCTGCCATGGAACTTGCCAGGGAAGCTCATGTCACAATATGCTGGCAAGGATGAGACTTCTTGTGTAGTCTTCACTGCCATATAAAGAAGTTGTGAACACACAAAGGTGTGTGTTAGGGGTGCATAGGAAATCACCCCTAAATGACCTCATCCTTCTGGATGGTAAAGAAATATCTTCTCTCAGCAGACTTTGTGATAAAGTGTGCCCTACAGACAAATGCTGGTAACTACCATTTAAGGAATCCTCATCATAGGGATGGCTCTACATACTTATCTCATTTAACCATGGGCAAAACAGTCATGTGCTGTTGTGGTGATCATTTTACAATTCAAGAAACTCAGGTTTAGGCAGACTGAATAACCTGCCCCAAATCCTGTAGATAGTAAGTGATGGTATTGAGATACTGAGATCTATACTTGAGCAGACTAAGTAATTCCAAATGATGGGCACTGTGTAAGCACGCTACCTGCTAGGGCTACTAAGTGCAGTACCTCCCTTCTCCATCTTAAGTCAAAAACTAAGTCTAACTTCCAACCAATACCTGAGTACTGATTTCCAGGTTTGGAGTACTAACATGAACAGGATCTAGCTCCTGCCCTTAAGGAACTCCCAGAATTTAGCTAACTAAATACAGTGTGATAAAATCAGACACTCTGGAGTCAAGCCAATCTGGGTTTAAATATTGGCTGTGCAATTTACAGTGAGGCAGGGCTAACCCTTAAGAGAAATTTAGGAGGCAAACTCAACAAATATTGCTAACTAATAAGCTCAGGTTAGCTGGCATTTACTTAACCTCTCTAAGCCTTATTTTTCTCATCTGTGAAAGGGATAAATATA
Source organism: Papio anubis (assembly GCF_008728515.1). Taxonomy (NCBI): domain Eukaryota; kingdom Metazoa; phylum Chordata; class Mammalia; order Primates; family Cercopithecidae; genus Papio; species Papio anubis. Next base: position 85,858,168 of record NC_044988.1, on the reverse strand, counting down.
CTACTTCAAAGACTGTTGGGAAGATTAAATTAGATGATGTATATAAAGCCTTTGGGTACTTGAAAACAAAAGTTCTTAATAAATAGTTATTATAGTGACTTTAAGAGACAGGATCCCACTCTGTCACCCTAGCTAGAATGCAGTGCAGTGGTACTAACACAGTTCGTTGCAGCCTCAAACCTCCCAGACTCAAGCAATCCTCCCACCTTAGTCCCCCAAGTAGCTGGGACTACAGACGCACACCACCACACCCAGCTAATTTTTGTAATTTTTTTTGTATTGTAATTTTTCTTTATCCTGCTCAACCTTGTCTCGAACTCCTGAACTCAGGCAATTCTCCCAATTCAGCCTCCCAAAGTGCTGGGATTATAGGCATGAGCCACTGTGCCAGTCCTAAAATGACTTCTTTACATGAGAAAGGGTGGGTGCAATGGACTCTGCCATTGGAAGGCAAGTCATCATCAGGAAAACCTTCATAGTCAAGGGTTTATAAGAGTTCAATAAGTAGAGTAGGAGAAAAAGGGCATGAGGGACAGAGAGACAAGCATATTGATGAAAAAGTGTGCCATATTTGAGGGATAGTGAACAAGTGGTGTGGTCAGGGAGATGGAGGATGTGTTTGGAGAAGCTGTCAGAGCCAGACCACATTGACCATTGGAAGGCACTGGACTGAAAGTAGAGGTGTGACATGGGCAGATAAGCATTTTCAAAAGCCCCTTCGGGGTGCAAAGTAGGACAGTGGGGAGGAGAGAGTTAGCGGCAAGGAGACTAGATAGGAGACTATAGATATTGTTTAGGAGGAAGATGAGGAAGCTTGAGCTAGGGCCATTGCAGTGATGAGGCTGGATCCTCAGATCAGGTGTCAAGGAAGTTGACTCAGTAGGATTCGCTAACCAAAGCCTGATGACTTGGGTTTTATCTTTCCCCACTGCTGACTGAGTGTTACACTGGGCAGAACTAGCTGGGGCATGAAGTGAATGATGAATCACATGGGTTCAACGGACAGTGTGCATGGATGAGGCATGATTTACATCATGCAGAAACAGTCATTGGGACATCAGAGAGCTGAGAATATAACTTAGCTTTATGTGAAAACCATTCATGGCCCTGAGTGTAATTATGCACAAATGTGCTATGACTTTCAAATGCAGGTGTGGGAACCATAGCAAAGGGCTTACGTAAGTAGTGTAGAATTTTGTGGAAGTGTAAAATACTGGACTTATAGAAATAGTGCTAAGTTCTCTCCTTCTCCTTCTTTTCCTCCTCTTCCTCCTCATCTTCACTATCCTCATCCTCATCACCATCATCATTTAATTCATTGCTTACCATAAGACATTCTTTACATAAATATCATTTCATATACTTCTAACAACTCCGTGATGTATAAATTATCATTTTTTCCAAAGATTTGAGAAATGAATCTGAAGGAATTTAAGAAACTTTCTGGTCTCAGGCTGCTAGTATGTGGCAGAACTAGATTTCAATCCAGATCTCACTGGACTCCAGAATTTTAACTACTATACTCTGTTGTCTCCTCAGGTAAAGACCTCTGGTCTAGTCTTGCTCCTGAAGTAGAGCTGCTATGTGACCTTGAGCAAGCCGTTCACCTCTGTGGGCCCTGGGTTCTCCATGTACCCCCACTACACTAGGGGAGATCTATGTGTCATGGATGTGAAAGATTATATCAGATGATGACTCAGGTACAAAGAGCACTTTTAATCTCTCTTTTATCTTCGCTACCTCCCTTTGAGATTGACAACAGCAGGATGACTGTCTCTGGCCAGTCTAGAGAGGGTCACAGTCTCAACCAGGTTGCTGCAGAGCAAGGAGACCTGGAGTTCCCTAACACTCAGCTTCTTCTGCAACACCACATTCCCAGACAACTCTACTGCCCCAGAGTCAACCTGAGTCCCTGTCCTGGCCACACAAACCATGGGATGCTGATGGTTCAGTAGCCCTGGGCAGGTGACAGCCTGTTCATGCCTTGGTTTATCTCTCTGCTACTTAAAGGAAATAGTCCTCCATAAGGTTTTTCTCAGGATTAAATGGGTCAGTTTACATTAGATACTTACAACAGCACCTGGCATGTGACAGGCAGTTTACACATGTTGATTGTTGTCATTTGTGAACTCAACTCCCCACTCTCCAGACACACAAAAGTCTCAAAAATGCCTTTTGCTCATCCCCTCTCATCACTTGCAGGTGGGAGTGGAGTTCCAGCGTGGGCAGATCCACCCTAAATGTCATACACTGGCTTCCTGAGGCCTTCTGCCTTCTCCCAGAAGAGTTGATAACTCTTCTCCGAGGTCTCACAGTGGGGACTCCCTACTTTCATTTTAGCCCTTTCCTCACTCAATGTCATTCTTCTCCAAAGGACTATGAGCAACACAAGGGCATGGTCTGGTTAGGATTCCTTCTGAACCCTGGAGCCTTGCCCTGGACCTAGCCCATAGCTAGCACCCATTGAAATTGAGCCTGATGCCTCGAATGAGGAAATCCTGAAGGAAGATCCCCCAGCAGCACTGTGAATGTCCAGGATCCCTCAAGAACAGTGGTCCTTCCAATTTGCACTGTCAGTGCAGCCTACAAGGGGCCTGGAGAGAAGGCCACAGCCAAACAAAACCCAAGGGCTTTGTGTGGGGGTATGCTTTTTAATTGGCCTCTGCCCATAAAACTGCCAGACCCTGAAAGGCGTTCACTGTCTGTCTCCCTTTGGAAACTTTGCTTCAAGTGTTTGTACATGTTATAGCCAAAGCCAAGCTGTTCTGTTTTCCTGTTTTACAAGAGTTGGCAGCAGGGGAGGGCAAGGGGCTACAGGTGTGCTCTGCTGGACAGGGAGGCATGTATGCCTCTGTGTGTATGTGTGTGTGTGTATGTGTGTGTGTGTGTGTGTGTGTGTGTGTGAGAAAGGGAGACTGGGGAGGTTGTCAGTTTAGATAGTCACAAGCACCCCAAATGGGTAATTCAGAATTCAGATTCTGGACCCAGCCCTGACACTAACAGGCTGCTGGACTCTAGTTTCTCCCTAGTCTTGCCCTCAGGGTCTCTTCATAAACAGGTTAGCCAGACAAGAAATTTACTGAAGAATCCTTCAGCTTTACTAATTGTTTTTTCAAGCTCTTAGGGCCTGCAACTGGAAAAGGAGAGGGTAAACAATTCTATGTATTTGTAGAGGAGGAGGATGTTTACAGAGCAAACTCCTGGAGCAGACGTGTTACTTATTCTAGGAAAATTGCTCTGACCATAGCCCCAAATTCAGGACAGGAGTTCCACCTTTCAGTTCTCATAATCCCCACATATCTGTGACGTTCCTACTTAACCCATTGGGTTTTAATTATGCCTTTAGATATTTGTTTTCCCCTAATATATCTGAGCTCCTGGATAGGGCTGTGTTTTATGCCTCCAGGGCCCATAGGTTAAATCATACATTAGATACTAAAGAAATGTGTGCTCATACTGCTCCATGCAGTTTCAAAGTCATTTTTACTTAAGTCTTCTGGAATGGGGCTCATGATCTACCCTTTGTAGTTGAGGAAATAGAGGTTGATATATGGGTTTGTGTTCATGCAGGATCTTTAAGCCTGAGTAGACCATGGGCTTCTTTCTTCTGAGTCCCAGACCAATTCATTTTGGAGTCTACCAGAACGTTCATTCATGAATTTGCTAAGGAGCCACTGAAGGACTAAAGAGATAGTGGGTATAGGAACTAGAAAAGTCTAATCAAATGTAAGTCCTTAGCGCTCTCCTCCTTGGTCAGAGAGGCTGATCTCTTGGGGATTTGGATTAGAAGGACAAATTTCAGTAACGACCAGAGCAGCAGTTGCCCTTTGTTGAACACTCCATGGCCAGGGTCTGTGCTAAGCATGTTGGTTGAAGTATCTCATTTAGTTGTCAGACATACACCATATTGTAGCTGTCAACACTCCCATTTTACAGAACAAGTATTGAGGCTCAGGGAATTTAGATGATTTACCTGGAGTCATGCCATTAGGAAGAAGCCAGGGTGCAGTTCTCGCCTAAAACATGGTCACTCTACAGCATTCTCATAACTCCTCCAGAGGCCAGTGCTCCCATTTTATAAATATGGAGACTGAGGGCCAGAAATGAAAAAGTACCCATTCAAGATCATAAAGGTGCCAGAACCAAGAGTAGAGTGTTTTTTGGTTTTATTTCCAATGCATTCCTGACCCCATGGTAACCCCAGGTCCATCTGCTTTTCTGACCTCTGGGCAAGTAGAGAATAATAGGGGGAAAACTTTACCTCTTCTCAGAAATCAAGGCAAATGCCAAGTGGGTTAGCCTCCCCAGGCAGTTCTGTAGCACAAATGCCAGCCTATTTGCTGCAGTTCACTAGGTTTTATGATCAGGGATGACGTAGTTTCTTCATTCACTTGCAATCTATTCAACTCCACAGTCAACGAACAGCCTTCCTGGGGCAGAACAAGAGGCAAGTCTTAGAGGAGCTGTCTGCAAAGATCATCAAGGCTGGCCTTTTTTTTTTATCAGAAAATAAAAGCATGACTCATTGACTGTGTAGCCCTAGGCAAATTTCTTTCCTTCTTTGGATCTTGATCTTCCATGCAATATAATTTGGGGAACTGGGTTCAAATATCCAGATGACTTGGGAGCTTGGGGAAAAATACAGATTCCTGGGCCACATTCGTTGAGATTCCAATTATGTCTAGGGACTCTGTGTTTTTGCAACTTTCCCAGGATGGCTTTGATACATGCCATATTTGGGAATCACAAACATGGATGATTCCCAAGAGCCTTTCCAACCAGAGCACACAGAGTCTGTCCATTTACATGGAAGATACACCAAGGCCCAGTCCCCATCTTCAGATGTTGCAATAGTAAGTATGCAGCTGAAGGAATGCACCCCTTTGTTGGAGTTCAAGAGAATAGAGTTAAGACAAAAGACTTGCTTAGGGAGTGTTCATATAAAGGGCTGCTTTTTGGGGAGGGGAGGATAATATGATGAGCTTTCTATCACTAGAGAGTTACAGGTTGAGAGGCAACCAAGATGAGATGCAGGTCCCTGTTACAGGGAACAAAACACCTTCATAAGGAATTGTTAAGGGAGGGAGAAATTCTGAAGAATAAATATTAATCTCTGGAGTCAGACAAATTGAGTTCAACTCTCAGCCTCCTCAAACATAGAAACTTAGCAGACTTGGAGCTCCATTTATTTCTCCCCACCCCCCCAAAAAAAAAACGGAATCACCAGATGTGTCTACCTCACTCAGACCTTGTAAGGAAGACACTATAAATAAATCAGAAAGGGCCTGGCATAGAATGTGACACACAGTAAGTGCTGCATAAAGGTTTGTGGTTTGCTTTGCTTTTTCTTTTCTTTTCTTTCTTTTTTTTTTTTCTCTTGTTCATTCCTTTGGCATCACTATTAGTTCCCACAAAACCTAAATCTAAATTTAGGGAGAAAGAACTTCTCACTCAACCTTATTTTCTGTTACATAAGACGCTGGGGGTTACACTGAAAACAAAATCAACAAACAAAAACAGAACAGAGGATGACTATTGGGCCGCAGAGGTTTCTGTGGTTGGCTGAGGACATGGTACATTGGGTGTGGATGAGAATTTTCTGCCCCTGTTTCTTTTGAGTTTCCAAGTGAAACTTCCAATTGGGAATGAGCCAAGTTCAGAACCCACTCAGCACATCTGTAATTGGGTTAATGGTATTTGGACTTATTTAATCTATTCACCTGATGTCAGGTGGATGTCACATTCATAGAACTTCTCTTTATGCTGAGCTAAAATAACACAATATTTTCATGCAGCAGTGACACAGGCAACAGTGGCACTGGGTTCCATAGCCTCCTGCCTTATCACATTCACACCACAGTGCAGAATGGAGTTTAAGCATTGTCATGCTCTGCCCTATTCATACCCTGTTCATAAGACCTTTTTGTCTTATGCACTATACCTAAGCTGCTTCAAGTTCCCTGCCCATCCCTTGTTTTTTCAGACCTCCATATCTTTACCCATTCTGCTTCCATAGGTATGTATATTCTTGCCAGCTTTTTTCCTTCTGCCTAACTCTTGCTTTAGTGGACAGTAGCAATTTCTCTATTGGCTCCTCAGAAACAGTTATTTCTTCTGATCAATGCCTGATTCTTTTTGGAAGAAAGGAGTAGAGAACCACCTCAGCTTCACTGGGTATGATCTTGGTGGAACTTAAATCATAGTGTTATGTTCTTCCATCGCAGGCTACCCAAGCATAAGACCTGCATGTGGCCAACTAGATTCTTACTCCCAACACTCTGAACTTTGAGTAGAGTGATACAAGAAAGGAACAGCTGGAACGTGTTGAACTGTAGAGCCTGGATTAGATTTTTTTATCTGTTTTTGCTACGAAGACCCTGGAATGATCTGGCTTCTTCAAGTCTCTTTCTCCAGCCTTCCCTCACAGGTTGAAACCTATGAACCAAGCCCTCTCAAACATTTGTAGTAACTTTCCTTTGGGCCAAACTATAGCTGCCTCTTGCAGCCTGTGAACTATGACATATATATTCAACCATGATCTAATACTGTTTTCTTTGGGAAGCCTTCCTTGAACCCTCAGAGGTGGAGCTCATTTAATCATTCATGACATCCCTATGGAGGACCTAATATATACTTGATTCTGTACTGGGTTCAGGTAATATGAAGTCTTGGTACCTGCCCTCTCCTCTGAAATTCCCAAGCACCAGTCCTAACTTAGCATGTTGGAAAGCTCTGGGTTTTGTGACTTATCTCCCCCAGAGTCTGTGGAGTCCATAATTACAGTGCAATGCTCCATTCACCTCCAGACCTCTACTGCCCAGCATAGTGCCCAGAAAAAAAGTTGATGCAAAATAAATGTGTGTTGAACTCAGTTGACTTCCTTTTGGGGACACCCTACAAAGCAATCTCAGCCTTAAATTCAAAACTGCTTTGAGAACTAACCCAGACACTGTTGTATTTGGGAAAGCAAAGAGGAAAAAAAATGGTTGGAAAAAAAATTGCAGTGGATGTGTACTTTGATTCAATGAGGCATTCTTTTGCTGTTAGCCTGGTTTTAAAAAATCACCTCCTAGCAGTAGCCATGACCCAATAAGCACTTTGGTGACTGGATGGAAAGATTTCATCTAGGGGTGCTAGTAAAAATCCCAGTAAAAGGGATTCCCATTCCTTCTCTCTCTCCATACACTCCTCCCTTCCCATAAGGAGCCTTAATGGACCCTCAGTGCAACTCTGACATGATGGAAACTGCAAAGAGATGGAATTTCCACACTGGACAGAGAACAGAAGAATGTTATTTTTCTCACTGCAACCTTGGAACTGGCACGCTGCCCTTGGGTGGGAAAAGGGGTGTGTGGGGAAAGGAGCTAGAGTAGGGGGAAGGGCAGCAGAGGCTGAGATGGGATGATGGCATGCCAGGCCTCCAGATGTTTGCTCCTTGCAGATGTGTCAGTGACGGTTTGACCCACACATCTGGGAGATATCACCACAGTTCACATCTGGAGAGTACTTCACAGGTGACAAAGCCTCTTACTGATGTCTCTAATTGGACTCCCATGGCAGAACAGCTACTGTTGTCCCCATTTTATCAATGAGGCTCCTAGAACTGTCATGTGGCCTTGCTTAGGCAGTGATAACAACAACAATGGCAATGATAATGATTGCCAACACTAGTAAAGCATTCAGTAGGTACCAGGCACTGGTCAAGCACTCTATAACCTTAGCTCATTTAATCTACATGGCATGTCTTTAAGATGGACATTTTTATCCCCACTTTAATGAGTCACACAACAATCTAATAATTTGCTTCAGATCACGCAGAGAGCCAGTGGCAAAGGTGGGGGATTCAAGCCTAGGCAGTTTTCCTTCAAACTCTATGTCCTTAAGCATTATTTACTGCCTGCCTGCCTGCCTGCCTGCCTGCCTATCAAAGCTGGGAATAGAATCAAGTCTGACCCTTAATTTCATCTTGCTGCTTATAGCATTAAATAAAGATAGAAGTGTGATTCTAGTTAAAAAGTATTTATTCATTCATTCACACATGTGCTAAGTGACTACAACATGCCTGTCACTGGTTTGGTCAGTAGAAACACAGAATTAAGAGAGAATAGTCTTCTATTTGGTTCTAAGTGTTATACGCACAGTGGCCATTCTATCTCCAACTCCTGAAATTGGGCATGGCACATCTTGGGCACTGAATAAATATGTGTTGAATGAATGGGTTGTACCTGCTCTTCAGAATAAAGACTTATAAGTGAATACATGTTCATGTTCTTATATATTATGTAAAATAGTTAGATAATATAGAGTGTTGAGACCTACAATGTGGTCTGGAGATGGAATAGATGAGCACAAGAATGTAGGAGATTTCCAGGCACTTCCAATAGTTCAGTACATTTAAAATGGAGGGGTATTCTAGTGGAGTCACTATCCGACAAGTCCAAACAGATAAGCAGGGATATGTTCTGAAAAGTTGGGCATTGTATTTTAGGACAGGGGTCCACAAACTTATGTTTTTTTGTTTGTGTGTGTGTGAGTTTGTGTTATTTTTAGAAATGGGGTTTCACTCTTGCCCAGGCTTGAGCATAAAGGCACAGTCACTGCAGCCTCGAACTCCTGGAATCATTGCCTCAGCCTTCCAAGTACCTGGGACTAGATTCCCAAATAGCTAGGACTACACCACCACACCTGGCTTAAACTTTGTTCTTTAAAAAGCCATATAATAAATACTTTAGGCTTTGTGGGCCATACTGTTTCTGTCGCAGCTACAGACTTCTGCTTCACAAAAGCAACCATAGATAGTATATACATAAATGAGCATAGCTGTGATCCATCAAAACTTTATTTACAAAAATAGGCAGAGGGCCAGATTTGGTCTGTAGTGTGTAGCACCATTGATGCAGCATGATCAGATTAGGTTTCCTTTCTTCATTCACTTCTTAAGTATTTACTGAATACCTACTATGTACCATGTATAGTAGCAATTGCTTTATTTTTGTTGCTTGCAATCCTGAGAGGCAGAAAAGAATCAATTACAGCAGCCTGGCAAGTACTGTGATGAATGGAAACAAAGGGAGTCGTGAGGTCACAGAGAGGGGCCCCTACCTTAAAATTTAGAAGGGTGAACACATATCACCCTTCTCCAAGGAAGAAATATTTCAACTCCAGCCTAAAGGATGAATAAGGCTAGATGATGAAAATGAAAGAATGAAAGAATGTTCCAGATATATAAACGCTGGGGAGTGATAGAGAACTTGCAAGGTTAGTGAGCCTAGAAGAAATTCAGCATACCTTGAGCACAGATTGTGAAAGGAAGAATGGTAGGAATGGAGGCTGAATATTATCAGTCATATCAGTGCTACCCAATAAAAACAAAGTGTGAGCTACATATGTAGTTTAAAAGTTTCTGATAGCCACATTTAATTTTTGTTTTTCTTCTTCTTCTTTTTTTTTTTTTTTTTTTTTTTTTTTGAGACAGAGTCTTGCTCTGTTGCCCAGGCTAGAGTACAGTGACACAATCTTGGCTCACTGCCTGTGGCTCCCTGGTTCAGGTTATTCTTGTGCCTCAGCCTCCGGAGTAGCTGGGACTACAGGCATGCACCACCACACCGGCTGCTTTTTGTATTTTTAATAGGGATGGGGTTTCACCATGTTGCCCAGGCTGGTCTCAAACTCCTGGCCTCAAGTAATCCGCCCACCTTGGCCTCCCAAAGTGCTGGGATTACAGGCATGAGCCACTGCGCTTGGCCCACTAATAGCCACATTTAAACATTTTTTTAATAAACAGGTGAAATTAAAATTAATAATGTATTTTGTTTGATCTAAAATTGTGACATTGTAATGTGATTAATATCAGTAATTATTATGAGAAAAACCTCATTACCTTTGAAATCCGTGGTGAATTTTTGACTTGCAACACATGTAAATTCAGTCTAACCAGTGCTGAATTTCAAGTGCTCAGTAGACACATGTGGCTACTGGATTAAACAGGGCCAGGCCGGATCATTCAGGACCAGTAGCCCAGCAATGTCTGGACTTTAGCATCAGTGCAATGGGATTTTTAGGTATCTTTCTGGTAGCAGGGTAGCCTGTAATCTTACAGCTTGTAGTTTCCTTCTGGCTAATTGCAACAAGGTAGGAAGCTCAAAGAAGAAAAGCAAAAATCGGAATAAAGGATGAAAAGAAAATGACTAGCTTTGGGTGGAAAAGAGAAAGATACTGTTGCTTTACCAGAAAAACTGTGAACATAGATAACGGAACCAAATTCCTAACTGACCAAGATCGATGACAATCGAGAGGTCAGATGTCTTATTGAGTCTGGTCACACAATGAAGTCTAAACCTAGAAGTCTGGCTAATCATCAGCTCTGTGAATTAACTGGTGACCAGAAACCATCTCATTTGGAACCTGAGACTGTCAAAAGAAGAAGACCGGGTCAATCCAAGAAGCCACCTCATTTTCCTTGCTGCCAGTTGCAGGTTCAGGTTGTAGAACCCATCTCAGCCTGAGGAGAAGGAGTTTGGCAACCCCTCACCTCTGAGCCTACGAAGGCTGAGACCCATTTCCCAATTGAAAACTGAGACCCATGTCCTAGGTGGTGGGGTTAGTGTTGGTTATACCTACCACATGTCAGGTGCCTAGTTGTCCTTCTGGCTGTTCCAATTCCCCACTTGGCCTCAAAGCTTTAAACCTTAGCTTTCTACTCGATTAACCAAACTCTCCTCCATATCTGACTCCGTTATCCAAACAGGCAATTTGGATGTGCGAAGAGTTGGAATTACTGATTTTTTAAAAAGTCAAATTTGCTATCTCTAGAACATACTCATCTTGGAAAGCTTTAGCAGTTGGAGGTCTTTGGAGGACAGCTTCTTTAATGAAAAATCAGAAAGATTGGTAATTGATGTATGATTTTTATGTTAACAGGCCTTTCTAAAATGCTGAAAAACTTTGTTCTCTTAATTGGTTTAGTTTCAGCCTGGAGTTTATATCACTAATTGGATTAGCATGTGTTTTCTTCATGGATGGTACTTGACTCAGGCTCTGTTCAAATTTATTCATATCTCCCTCAAATAATCACAGAAGACCTACTGTATGTCAGGGGATACAGGTTGAATAAGAGGCAGCTTCTGTGTGTATCTAAGGAATGAAATAAGTAAACAATTACCATAGTGTGGTTAAGACAATTGTGGAGGAAATAAGAGCTGATGCGGGCTCACAGGGTTTCCAGGCTTGGTCAGGCACAGAGAAGCCTTCTAGCTTGGTCAGGCTCAGAGAAGCCTTCTAGGAGTGTCATTAGGCATTGTTATGTTTTTGAGTTCATAAACAGATTGCCTTAGTTCAAATTCAGATTTCATCTGATTATTAGTCATATGTCATTGAGAAATTTATTTAAAATTTCTTGCCCCAATTTCCTCATTTTTAAAATGAGAATACTGATATTTACGATGTTAATGGATTTTTACATATATTAAGTAAATGATTATGTGTGAAGTACTTAATTTCATGCCAGTCATATAGTGAGTCTGCAATTAACGTAAGCTATAATAATGATCATTAATGAGCTCATCTAAACTCTAAAATGAAGAACAAAGAGGAGTGAGGTGTGTATGTATGTATAGATAAGGGCAGATGTTCCAGAACTCAGAACTAAGAGAACACTGCAAGGTAAGGTAACTAAAGGAAGTTTGGTTTGGCTGTAAAAATTGAGGAGTGGGTAGGGAGTGGATGGGGATGACAGTAAAAGATAAGCCTAGCAAGGCAGGTAGAATCTACTGTGAAGGGTTTAGGTAGGCTAAAACTTTGGGCAACAGTATTTTTGAAGGAGTGAACATGTACAAATTTCAGGCTCTGAAGACAAATTTACAGGTGAATGAGGTCCCAACAACTGATACCTTGTATGTGTTAACATGAGTTCCAGGAGAGCTGCAGATGTTTGAGATGAAAGCATTTGGCAGGGAGCTTTGTGGAAAATATTTTTAAAATATCAACACAAAGAAATATGTGTAACAACATGAAGGAAAACCATTCTGCTAGTGGAAGAGAAATACCAAGGTTTGGGTTTAGGTCTTGGATGGTGCATACAATGTCTAGAAACTAAGTTCTGTCTTTGGTTCCTTGGAAAGAGGTTTTGAAATTGAAATTGGTCCTTGCAAATTTCACCTCCTTGGTCTGTGCTGGTATGGTGTGCGTGTGTGTGTGTGTCTGTGTCTGTACAGATGAATGGATGGATAGATGCACTATGTCACTGTTTTAAGGATTGAAGAAAATGGGATGTCTGGTCACCTCCTTTTTTACATGTGGTCTGTGTTACCTTGACATATTTTTTATCCTGGAAAGGAATGTGTTCTATATGATGCAAGGGTATGCAGGAGAATGAGCTACTCCTTTCCATGCAAAGCTCAAACAGGCCTCCAGGAAGAACCATAGAGCACCACTCCAGCTCTTAGACAAACTCTTGTGAAAGGACACCACTTCTATGCTCTCTTATACATTTGGAAGAGGAATATAAAGCCAATGAGGAGAAAATGTGGAATCCTGAAATCAAGCGTGCCTGAGGTCTTCTCAGCCAGACTACCCTTCTTTTATTTTTCTAAAATCCCATTTGTTCAAGACTCAGCTCAAGTGCTACCTCCTTTAAGTCTCCTGGGCTCTTCTGCAGCCCCATCTCCTGGGATTAGCCACATTTAGACAATGTTCTGACCACATCTAATGGCTTGCAGTTCTCTAAGTGCATTCCTGTGCATCCTCCCACCCACAAACCTTTGTCCAGGCTGCCCCCTGTGCCTGGACCACCGATCTCTCCCTTCTTGATCTGCGCGGCTCTTACTCATGTTCAAAACTCCATGTCAGCAACATGTTCTTGCCCTCAAGCCTGAGGATCTTTGACATTGGAATTTAAAGATGCATTTACTCATATCTGCACCAACAGACAGAGAATTCTCTGAGGGAAGGAGTCATGTGATTTTTTTTATTATTATTATTTTGGGAATCCCTATCACCTAGGATATGAGTATGTGAGTATGTGGATTGCTGAAGGGACTGGCATCTGTGGTTCTCAAAGCGTTGCCCTCTTGATCAGCAGCAATCTCATCATATGCAAAGTTTTTAGAAATACAGATTATTGGGCCCTACACCAGGACTATTAAATCAGAAACTCTGGAGTGGGACCCAGAAATCTGTGTTTCAGCAAGCCTTCTAGAGGACTTTGATGCATGCTAACATTTGAGAACTGCTGGTCTAGAAGAAGGGGTTGACCACTGTGATGAGAAGTCCATAGCTCTGAGAGGTTCTGTTGATTTCAGCCTCGATAGAACTCAAAGGTGTCATGAGCTATGGACAAACAGTTCTTTACTTTATTCAGAGGTTAATCCAGGGAACTCTCTGGACAGTCTTCTGTGGATTTAAATTGTGAGAAGGACCCATCCAACTACCCAGGTCTATCATGGCCTATATCTCTTGCACTCAATTCCCCTATTCTATGAAAAATGAATTGGTATTGATTTGACTCCTCGTGGCCTTTATATCTTTTATGGCTACTTTTTTGGCCCCTAAACACCCTGGGATGTATGTGCGTTTTACCTAAATCATATCATCTCTTTTTTTTTCCTCAGTCTCTGTATAAAACCTATACTTATGCTATCCTACTACTTTGTATAACTCTATTGATCCCAACTTCCTTTTCTCATTGCCTCAGCACTACCAGATCATTTCTCACCTCCACCACTACTCCTGCTTCCCATTTGGTCCTAGTGAATCCTGGCTGTCCCTTGCAATCTTTATTTCACACAAAGGGATCTACCTCAAAATTGAAAATTGTTCCTACAACTCTTTTCTTAGAAGCTTCTGTGTTTGTTAATCTCCCTTGCAATGGTGTCCAACCACTTTAGTTTTATAACAGATCCCACTGAAGCTCTGCCCATATTTGTTGCCACTGTAACATCTTCTAGCATGACTTCCCATAGCCACTGTTCATTTTTCTTTGCCTGAGAGCTTTGTCTGGTGGCCTGAGCCCACTCTGCCCACCAGCAGGTAAGACAGATGTGCTCCAGGGAAATCTCTCAACCACTGATAGGCATGATTGGATTAAATACCTCAGTTTCCTAACATCTCAGGTGGGATAATTCTGAGGAGTGTGTCTTCTCCTGGCTCACAGAATTTGTCCCCAGGGTGATTAAGCTGCAGCTGATCACAGTAGTAATGTATTTGATAATACTACCTCTTTTGATGACCTTACCGTCTTTACCATCTCCTCTTCTGTTACTCATTGGAATCATCATCCAGATAATATACCTGTACTTGAACCTTTGCCTCAGAGTTGGTGATAGGGTTTAAATCTCACCTTGAATTGTAATAATCCCCATGTGTCAAGGGCTGGGCCAGGTCGAGGTAATTGAATCATGGGGCAGTTTCCCCCATACTGTTCTTGTGGTAGTGAATAAGTCTCATGAGATCTGATGGTTTTGTAAATGAGAGTTCCCCTGGACAAACTCCCATGCTTGCCACCATTTAAGATATGCCATTTCTCTTCCTTCACTTTTCACCATGATTGTGAGACCTCCACAGCCGTGAGGAACTGTGAGTCCATTAAACTTCTTTCCTTTATAAATTACTCAGTCTTGGGTATGTCTTTATTAGTAGCATGAAAATGAACTAATACTGTTGGCTTCCAAAGGAACCCAAACCAAGAAATGCATTTACAAAGCTCTTGGCAACTGGTCTCTTTCTAATTCTCTGACATCACCTGGCACCTTTCTGCCCCAGTGTGATTTCTTGGTTCCCCTTCTTTCAAATTGAGATCCTGGTGGCCTGAACACTTACCATTCCCCAAACAAGCCATGCCCTAATTCACCCTTTTGGTCTTTGCACATGCTGTTTTCTCTGCCTGCAATATTGGCCATTTTATTCTGCAATGGCTTTCCACATTTGCAACACCCCACACATTGCACTCCAATGAGCTAGTTGCTTGTCTTTGTATTTGGAATATTTGGATACTCTGCGAGGAAAATGGCTGTGGATGTCTATCTTGGCCACCACTCTTATCAGTGTTTTAGTCCAATGAATTGTGCATAATAATGCTCAATAAACAATTGTTCAAAAATATTTGAGTAAATGAATACTTTCATAAGTTAACAAATGTGTTTTTGTGGTATAAAGTGGTGTATATATGGAAAAAACTATTTCTAATATGATTTTAACAAGCTGACACCCAGACGTTGTCTAAGAGACTTGGTCACCATCTCTGCAGCCTCTGGGAAAAATTCTGTTTGGAGTGCCAAAGATTAAAGAGGGAAATAAAAACATTCAGCTAAGCATGTAGCCCCGGCTGGAATATACATGTTTCAGCCTCAGAAAAATATGGAGATAACAAACTTCCCACTCCCAGGGTAGTCTGTGGCTCGGCTGCATGTCAAGAAGAAAGAAAACAGAGCATCTCAAAAACTGTGGTCCTTCACTGCCTTCAAATCCCCCTCATTTTGTCCCTAGGCATGGAGCCCAGGTTTCTAAACTCCACAGATCTCTGCATTCCATCAAGACCCCTGTGGGGAGAGCCCAGGTACCAGGTAGCAGCAGGGGCAAGTTAGTCAGTGATGTCACTCTGTTTTCTACTCAGGGGCTCTGGGCAAGTGGCAAGTTCAAGTTCTGAATGAAACCTCTGTTAATTTCCCCATCTGTAAAACAGAGTAGATTAGACCAATTGCTTTTACATCATGCTCTTTGGAACCCTAAAGCTCTGAAGAAAATAGAATTGAGCTACTAGGAATTGGGCTACCCCACCTCTCTTGATTAGAGAAGCTCTTTTGACTTGGCATTTCAAATAAATTTTGCACTTGAAGAATGGATTCTGCGGCCCAAATTTCTGAGAATGTTTGACTGATTCAGTTACATCTGAGGCAGCCCCTCAAGGATATAAAACCCAGTGAAGGAGAAGGTAGATATCAAAATTGGATATAGGGGCTGGGCATGGTGGCTCATGCCTGTAATCCCAGCACCTTGAGGGGCCGAGGCAGGTGGACCACTGAAGGTCAGGAGTTTGAGACCAGCCTGGCCAACATGACAAAACCTTGTCTCTATTAAAAATACAAAAATTAGCCAGCCATGGTGGCAGGTACCTGTAATCCCAGCTACTCGGGACGCTGAGGCAGGAGAATTGCTTGAACCTGGGAGGCAGAGGTTGTAGTGAGCCAAGACTGTGCCACAGCACAGTCTGGGCAACCGAGCAAGACTCTCCGTCTCAAAAAAAAAAAAAAGTGGCAGGAGTTCATTGTCAGCACATGGAATATCTTTGGGTAAAGCAAATTAAAAACTAGTCTAGCTCTGTTTGGGGTAGAATGGGGTTCCTCAGGGGATAAACTCCATTCTTTTGGCTGCTGCTTCACTGGCTTCTCCATCGCATCTCTTAGTGTTCCATCATGGCACTCAGTTAGCAACAGGCTCAGACAGCTCATCTCGTCTTCATCTTGGTAATCATTATCCTCATTGCTCAGATGAGGAGTCATGAGGCTTAAAGGTTAAGTGGCTTGTCAATGATCACAGGGCTATAAAGCAGAATAGCAGAACTGGAAACTAGGACTCCTACCTACTCATACTTCCACAATGCCAACACACATTGCTTCCCTGCTCTACATTTTGTATTATAAAACTGTTGTATTTTAAGGAAACTTTGCTAACCTTTTCCCTTTGCCATTTCCCCTGTATACCAGTTTTATAGTACAAAAGGTATTATAGGGCCAATTTTTGTGGCCCTATAATGCCAATTATAGGGGGATAACTTTTGTGGCTGAAGTTAAATGGTGTCTTATTCTCCTTCCCCCAATTGCTCTGGAAAAATGTCTTCTTTCTATGGAGAAATTTTGCGGATGACTCTTTTAAAACTTTTTTATACTGAGATATAATATACATACAGAAAAGTAAGTAAACTTTTAAGTGCTTGGTGAATTTTCAGAAGCTGAACAGACTTGTGTAAACAGCACCCAAATCGAGAAAGAGAACATTACCAGCACCGCATGGTAACACAGCATGTTAGAGGCTATGATCCCAGATCTCACCTAATTCTATTCTGACCCCTTTCCCAAAGCCTTCCTCTCTCATCTTGAGACCCTATGACAAAATCACTGAGGAGTCATCAAAAACATTGTTTGAATTTCCAAACCTACAAACCTGATCACATGGTCTTAGGTTTCTATATTTTCCTGATAGCTGGTCCTAGAAAATAGCCAGATTTTCCTGTTTCAATATTTTATTGTTTAAAAGTGAAATCTAATGTGAATTTTACTTTCTGCTCAATTTTTCTATAAACTAAAAACTTATTTAAGAAATAAGTTTTTAATTAAATACCCAGTCTATTAATTAAAAGAAAGAAAAAAACACATCTAAAATTAATCAATTAGTCAACTCCTTCACACTGCCACCGGAGGGACCTTTCTCAACCACAAATCTGACCATGTAAATTTTGTTCAGGAGCTCTGCATTGCTGTTAAGATAGAGCCCCAAATCCTTTTTATGGCTCTTGGTGACTTATCCATCCTCTAGTTGGGCCACTGTTACCCTTTCTACTGTTTAAACACATTGGCACTTTTTTCAGTTCTTTGAAAGTGTCACGCTTTTTCTTACTTAGAAGGATGCACCTGCTGGTCCCATTTGCTTAAACACACCATTTGCTTTTTCTCATTGCCAATTCCTTCTGTCTCTGAAAAGGTCAGTGACTTGCCCAAGTCACAGGGCAGATGGTACTTGAACTTGGTTTCCCCCATTGCTAACCCATGCTTCTGTATGGCACCGCTATTTCTCACCTCAAACATCATTCCTTTAGAGTTTAAAGCAAAGAAGCAAGGGTTCTCATGGGTTGAAGGTTAGAGAATCTCTGCTTTTGTCCAAACTTTTTATTTCTGGTGTTAAAGGTTAAGAACTGAATACATTTACTAATGCCAGTGCAGCATAATAGAATGCTCCCCTCCAAATTTTTTAAACTTAAACATTAATTTTTTTGGATAGGCAAACTCTAGAACTTGCGTTATAAATATAAATGAATCAAAATACTGAATATTTCTGCCTTCTTTGAAGTGAGAAAGAAATAATTTCCCATTTGACAGATTAATAAAGTCCAATGAACTCTCCATTACTCTGTGTGTGTGTGTGTGTGCGCGCGTGTGTGTGTGTGTTTAGGGCTGGAGAAAGAAGGAAGAAGATACTGGATTTAAGATCTTTTATCTTGCAGTAGGAAGCTCTTTTCCCCATGAATTTCTGTCTCTTCAGACAAAACCAAGGAATATAAAAAGCCACATTAAAACTCTCATCTTTTAATCTTTCTGTTTGAGAAATATTGGCCTCTTTTCAGGAGCTGATTGTCTAAATGTTGTTTCAATCTTTACGTTGAATAGAACTGTGTAAAACATTTTTCTTTTGTCAATTATTTTACTTTGAAAATAACCAGTTATCTGGAAGAATTTAGAAATGACTTTTTTTTTCTTTTTTAGTAGTCTCCCTCATGTTTCTCCACGAGTTATATTTTTAGGGTCCGAAAAAAGCCACCCCACTATGAGTAGTTCTTGACTTCCCTATCCCTGCCCTTCTATATAATTCACATTGATGTTCCCACACAGCCTTTTTGTGAAAAATTCAAAATGTAGTTATCAGCAGATAAACACATATTTTGACCTGCCTTATGCTGTTACTGCCAGCTAGCAGCTCAGTGGACAGTGCCAATAAATTCTCTCCATAAAATGCCTGTGCAAGCTCTTGAATGATTTATGCATTTTGTTTTTATTATCTTATAAGTAGATATCACAAAAATTAGTGTATTATTACTTGTCGTAGCCTGATCTCATAGTACTCATAACAAGAGATAATATAATGTGTCCAGCACTATTCTAAACACTTTGTATATTTGTCTCATTTAATTCTAGCAAAAATCTTATGAGATACTTTTATTATTTTCATATCACTTACGGGAAAACTAAATCTTAAAGCCATTAAATAATTTTCCAAAAATCACATAGCTACTATCTGGTGATAAGATGAACAATGAGATACACTAGACAGATTGAAAGCAGCAACATTTCCGTTTCAGCTGCAGGCTCATTTTCACATATAAAAAAATTATATATATGTGTGTGTGGAGATATATATATATATATATGCCTGCATATGCATATGTGTGTGTGGAGATATATATGATATTGTAATACCAGAAGAGTAAGAAAGAGTTAATCTTAAAACATAGAACTCCACAAGAATGAACAATTTATCCCACATTTTGCCTTAGACAAATGAAAACTTAGTTATGAACTAGCTCTGATCCACAGCTTAGCACTTGGGAACCACTGCACTGGTTTGTGTCTTTGGACCATACCAGCATTTACATCTGGAAGTATATTATCAAAGGCTGTGTGCAAAAGGCGGTATGTAACCAAGAGTGACACATGCTTTAGCTTCCCAGAACTTTCTTATAACATGTAAGAAAGTTTTTCAATTTTTGCATACACAAAATTAGATGCTTTCAGGAATTAATTTTTGTAGAGGAATAGATGTATATTGGATAAAATCTTGTGCTGTCATTGATTGTCCAGTTCCAGGCCCCAGGGCTCTCTCCATGTTAGTGTGTATATATGACAGCCCTTTATCATTCTGCAAGAGACAAAAACCACACAACAACACATTGAAGCATACAAGCTATTATATATTTTCATAATATAGAACTTTAAAGTATAGTAATCAACAGTGGCAAAATATTTCTGTCTCTGACATTATTATTTGTGAGATCCAACCTGTAATTGAGATAAGAGAAAACAGTATGGAAAAACAAATCCACAAGAACAGGATAAAAATATCATGAACAGTAAAATATGTCTAAGTATTTAAAACCGTATAGAAAAAATAAATTAGATGAACAATTGTGTAAATATAAATTAAAAAAAGATGACATTCTTAATAAATAAAGTTTACTATTTACATTTTTATATATTGCCAAAAGATTTAACTTAGATCCATAAAAACACATAAACAGAAAAAAAAAACCAAACATAGGAGCAGCAAATTTATGCGCGTGAGGTACAGAGAAAGGATTGGAATTGTGTTTAGTTTTTGGTGTTTAGATTGTTTTCTTTGTGTCTTTTTTCTTTTTCTTTTTTTTTTTTTCTTTTTTACCATAGGCCAGTAGAATTCTTATGAGAACAGCTTTTAAGCACTTCAATGGAGTGTCATTTTTTTGGTAGCTTCCAGAAGGTGCCAAACAGGTTTCAACATCATATTAATTAGAAATACCCATAATAATTATAACAATAATAAAAAGGTATAATATGATACATAAATATGGAAGAGCAGTTTGTAATATGAATACATTTTCTCTAGACGAGATCACAGTTTTATTTTGTAAATATTACATTTAAGTATATATATACACACATATATGTACAACTATATATACATGTGCATATATATGTAAATTTATATTTATATATAATATCTTTATATAGATAGATATCTGCGGACAGGTTATTGATTATAGAGACCCAAGAAAGCAACTCAATAATTGTTCAAAGGTTTCCTCACTGACTGCTGGTGTGTAGTTTAAGAAGCCCCCATTTGTCTGCACTCAGAATGCCTTATCTTCTTTTAATGGAACACTTGATGTGGAATTTTAAGTTTGAGAAGTGAGGTGCCTTCTGAAGAAGAGATTTTAGAGACTCCCTTCCTCTATAAGTTAAAAATGACCGGAAGTCTTAAGTAGACAACAGTTAGCTGACTTTGACATTGTAGGACATAATCAGCTTTAAACCAAATCATAAAACTGGTAAAGGGTAAGATCGAATCTGCCAAAACAATAAAATATTCTCCAATACAGGTCTCTCTTTTAAGATGGACTACAATTCAGGAGCTCCGGCTTTATTCCTTGAAATATCAAACAAGCACTCCTTGTCTTTCTGAAAAGGCCAATGGGCCTGTGCATTCTTGAATAATAATCCATGGACTTTGTGTCAAGCGTTGGCCCTCACAGCCCACCTAAAACCTCAGGGCCTCAAAATCTCCTGCCCTCCCACTCTGAGGTAGGTATATAGTATTATCCCCATTTTGCAGCTAGAGAAACTGATGCAAATGTAGAGGCAACTGGACAACTTGTTAAAGATCACTGAGCAAACTGCTGCCTGGAGTCAAAAATTCTAAGTTCTTTACAATAGGGACATAATTTCTCTGTTGGCTATTATACATTTCTTTTAAAAAGCAAGTGATTCATAGGAATTGGCAAAAGTTGAATAAATTACAAGAACAAGCTTTTATTCATTTGCTATTTGGTTTTTATGTTTGTTGTTTACTTCGTTTGCTTTGTTTCTCAAAACTCACTGGGATTACCTGTCTGGTCATGTAGCAGCTTTTTAAAAAACTGGACTGTGCAGTGTGGTTCTGAGTGCAGTCTTTGTAAAGCCCAGTGCTGTACTGGTAAATATAAACATTTTATAACGTGAAAAGCACAACGACACAATATGTCCCCTTAATATCTGGAAAAAATAATATCAAGCCCTCCCACTCCCTACTACCACTGATTGCCACCGAACAAATAAACAAAATGCCCACCCCCCCAACAACAACAATAACACATCAAGGGAGAAAATGTCATATTTCCTGGACCTACCACAATGTACAGAAAATAACAGACAGTGTTATCAAATCCCACTCTATGTCTTCTAGGGAAATGTTTATGTTTGTGTCTACCTACTGAGTCTGTAGAATAAACAATTTCCTTTAGGAAACATAAAAATAGGTTTTTTATTCTTATTTTTTAATCATGCATTTTTATTTCCTTTTAATCTCTTTGTCTTCTATTAATCTCTATCTGTACAGCTTTGTCACCATTTTTTTTTATTTTCTCACTTGAAGTAGTTCCAGAAAAAAACATAAAACCTCAAAACTGTTAACTTGACCTTATAATTTCCTTCCTTCCTTCCTTCCTTTTTTTTTCTTTCTTCCTTTTCTTTCTTTCTTTCTTTCTTTCTTTCTTTCTTTCTTTCTTTCTTTCTTTCTTTTCTTTCTTTCTTTCCTTTCCTTTCTTTCTTTCTTTTCTTTCCTTTCTTTCTTTCTTTCCTTTCTTTCTTTCACACAGGTAACACCTATAACAAATTGACAATTGCAACCAAGTTAAATCGAACCTGGAAGGGAGGTAGCTGAAATGTGTCTCAAAGAATTATTTTCAACAAATAGCATTTAAGCATTGGCCAAGGTGGGAATAAGACCAAGAGAACCATCTAGGCAGTGACTCAATGTGTTGAAGCCAGGAGTGGCAGCTGATACCCTACATTTTCAAAGCCCTACCATCTATGACCATTAATCTTTCCCTTCCTTGACACCCCAATTCACCATTGAAACTGATTTCCCAAAGACTGTATTTCTTTAAAAGGTTATTGGCACAGAATCTGGGGGGGCAATGCAAATCCTTTGGGTAGGTAGTTAACATTGTGACTTGGAAAAGGTTCCCTAAATAGGGCTTAGAGAACTGTCCACCTCATCTTTTCTTTTTTGCTGCTAACAATCTAATACTTCAAATGCAGAACCTTCAGTGTTTTAGGGCCTTTGAGCTGCTGATACACAATAGTGCATCAGAGCTGCCTCTCAGTGCTCCGGTCACCTAAACAGAAGATGACTGAAGGAATGAAACGATGAGTTAATTCCCAGGAGGAAAATGAAACTGGGAATAAATACATTGCTCAAATTGAGCTGACACTCCTCCACTAAGGTTTGAAAAGACCCTATTAATGATACCTTCCACGTGGGCATGAGGTTGGCCACCAATCAAGTAGCCTCTTTTGCCTAATATCCTTGGCAAATATATGTTTGTTAGCAACAGGTCTGAATGAAAGAGACTGAGTGGGTCTTAATTCAGAAGAGCTGAATTCACTCTGTGAGTCTGAAGATACAAGTCAGCCTCCAGGAATCTTTGCTTAGCTGGATAGTGTGGGGATAGATGATGATGGAAGTGAAGATAGAAAGAGGATAAGGACTGATTTGAGGGAAGCTGGTAAGGTTCTTTTGTGGTTCCTGAAATCACATCATTAGTAATGTCATCTTTGGGTCTTCAAAGTTTTTTGTATTACCTATGGGTATAATTAAGCAACTGGGAGGGTTGATACTGTTACCTTTCTTAGCTTGTATCTTCTAAGTTAACATCACACAGGCTGATAACTCAGCTAGGGCAAGAGAGAGGCCTGGAGAGTTGGCAAGAGTGCAAAGATACTGGAGAGGGGTTCAGAATAGGATCGATTCTTCTAATATTTTTCTTATTTCTTGCTAATAATTGGTCCTTATAATTACAGTGAAGTAATGGTCTGGATATAAATGAGATATGGTTTTGTGAGGAAGAAGCATAGAGGATTATTCTTAACAACTGTGGCAGTCTTGCCAATATGGAACCCAATTTCAGAGTTTGTGAAATGGTGTAAGTCTCATAAACTATCTCAGCACTGCATCCGTATTTGTGGGCACCTGTGCCAAAAGCACCTTGATATGTTTCTTTTTTTTTTTTTTTGAGACGGATTCTCGCTCTGTCACCCAGGCTAGAGTGCAGTGGCACTATCTCGGCTCACTGCAAGCTCTGCCTCCTATTTCAGGCCATTCTCCTGCCTCAGCCTCCCAAGTAGCTGAGACTACAGGCGCCCGCTACCACGCCCGGATAATTTTTTTTGTATTTTTAGTAGAGACAGGGTTTCACTGTGTTAGCCAGGATGGTCTCGATCTCCTGACCTCGTGATCCGCCTGCCTCGGCCTCCCAAAGTGCTGGGATTACAGGCGTGAGCCACCGCGCTCGGCGATATGTTTCTTAATGTAGTTGGCCAGAGATGGCCAATAGATGTCTTCTCAAGTGTTTTTGATCACCAGTTAGGTGCTACTGGGAGTGATATAATATGGTGGTTCCTAAAGTTATTTTTGGTCCCATTTTTTTTTCTTGAAAAAAGACTATGATAGATTAACAACACCTGCCTTGGATGCAGGAGTTAGGTGAGGCTGCACATGTGCGTGATATTTTCTATCCCTATGCTAGGTTTTGTTTCTGTTGGCTGTCTTCACTAGACTTGAGATGACTTGATTTACAGTAATCCCTATGTGATATAACTAGTCTAGACCTTCCCTTCACCTCAATTCCCAGCTCCAGGTTTCAGAAAGCATGTCACACTCAACCTTTCTCTCCAGTTCATCCTGTATTAATTTCTTCCCATATTAATTCAAAGGGAGTGGACAAGTACCCGGCTGAAAAGAAACAAAGAGATCCCCAAAGTGGTGGGGGCTTCGACATACAATTGGCTAATTTTCACTTAACCTTTGGAGGCTAGACCTGGGAGAGAGAAAAGCATTGCCCAGTCACAGGTATGGAAGGGAGTACTGGTAGCTGGAAAAACCATATAGAAAACACGATGACCATGTTGAGTTGTTGGTGCTGAGGCTGTGAACTCTTTGGCTTCCGATGGCCCTCTCGAGAACAATGTATACTATTCTTATAAAAGATTCTTTCTCCCAGAATTATATCTCCTCAGAGCAACAGCGAAGTTCTCAAGACCAAAGCCTACTCTAGCCTGAAGGGCTAGGAAGATTAGGATAAGGATAATAATCCAAGAGTCTCAACAATTCCAATAGTCTCTGGATGGCTCCAACATCATAGAAATTTAACACTGTTCCACTTGTTTACAAAATCTAACACTGGCTTAGACATTCTGGACTTTCAGTGAGGGTTCCAGCATCTGATGTCCCTCAACTCCTTTCCAGGGTGAGAGGCCCACTTACAGGAAACTTAACTTCTCACCATGTGGACCCATAAGGGTTTTTCTCTTGCAGAAGGGCTAAAAAGTGAGGAGCTATGGAAAAATGTGGGTCACTTTTAAGGCAGACTGTTTGGTTGTGTGGGATTTTTTCTAACCTAGTTCTACCATCTTGGATTATTCAATGTATAGGATAGAGCAGCAGGAAAAGTAGCAGCAAATGTGGTCCCAAGGCAAGATTTGAGGGAACAGGTAAGTCCTAGAGGGATATTATTACCTCAAGCCTCAAGCAAGGGGCTGACATAATACCTTGACATTGCAATCCTAAGCCATTCTCAGATTGGCCTCGAACCCTGGAGTTGGGGTAAAATCCCCCATGGCAGCAGAAGAATTGGGGCGCTTTGCATACCTTATAATCTTTACCTCTTCCTAGCTCCTAGTTCCCTAGAAGATAGGTGATCACAGACTATTTCACTGCCAATCCCAAAGGACTGTACAATTGTGCATGTCCTACATATTCCGAGCCTCAGGGTGTGAACTATCTTGACATCTCCACACTTGGTCTTAGCAGTTTCTGCAAATTTCTTTCTCCCAAGGATAGTGTTGGCTAGGAGCTTGGGAAAGAAAAGATTGAGTTTATTCCAGTCTCTCTCTGCTCATCTCCAGAACTGCCCTCACACAGATGTTTGTATGGGTGTGTATGCATGCATGTGTACTAACCACAGATGGGCACACTCTAGATATAGAACATGTTTCTTGCTGTGGTTGTGTGACAAATGGCTAGAATTTTAGGAGGCTCTGGGACTGCACACTGTATATGCAATCCATCTCAGACTTTGGGATGGGAATCCATTTCATCATCCAGCATGGCGAAACTTGGTTCATTCACCCCACTGTGAGTCCTTCCTGGGTAAAATTAAAGGCAGACCGGTTGGGTGCTAAGGATCCCTGGTGTGGAGAGGCCATTCCATTGAGCAGCTGACTGTGAAATCAATACCAAAGGGATGCGGGTCCTGGCGTTGGGAATTCTTTGACAACTCCTTGTCCTTCCTTAGCCATGGCTGTATCCCCGGAGGTCTTTCCGGCTGTGTTCTTGGGCCTGGGGGTCCCGACAAGCACAGTCACCTTGTAGGTCACAGGACATAGGGAATGGGGTGACCTGCAGAAAGAGAGAAGAAGCGAATCAGGCGGTTTGGTCTGAAGCTGTAATGATCAGGAAGGCAGTGGGGGGCAGTGATACAATCACTGGATTTGAGGAGCAGAAGGTTCAAGTTCAAGTCATGGCTCTGCTTCTTGCTATATCCTGGTGATAGCTTTTATCGAGAGCACCATGATCATAATCACAGCAGTTTTCATTTACAGAGGCACTTGCTATGGGTCAGGCATTTGCTATGGGGTAAGGCAATGTACTCAGTGATTTCCAAACAAGAAAACACTTTTGACAACTCTGTAAGACAGATGCTGCAACAATCACCCTTTTATTGATGGGGAAACTGAAGCTCAGAAAGGAATAAGAATTTGCCAAAAGTAATAATAAGTGTCAAGTCTGGTATTTAAAGTAAAACAAGCTACTTATCTCTGAGCCTCAGGTCCCTATGTAGAGCTGATATAATAAGACCCACTTTGTACTGTAAACTATAGGAGCTGAGTAAAATCATGGGTGGAAAATTATAGTGCACTATAGCAAAGTCGGTTAATAGAATTGTGTAATGGAATATCTGATGTATACATGATCAAGTGAAAGAAAGGATGTGGAAGTGTCCTCTGAGAAACCATAAGTCTCTGCACATATTAGTCACTTTGATTTTAGTAGGCAATGATGAAAACAAAAAGCATGTCTCAGGGAAGCTAGACCACCTTCTGGGAGGCTTGGAATCCTGAGTAGGGAATAGATCGTATGGAGGTTTTGCACAAAATTTGAAGGACCTGGGAAGCAGATTTTAGCATACGAAAAAGTGAGAGGACTGAGTTCAATCCAGTTTCCAGTTCGTTCCTTCATGCGTTCTGTGACCTTGGCCAGCTTTCCTTTCTGAAAACTGATAGGAAGAGCCCAACAGAGCGAGTGTCTTCCCCATCCAGCAGATAATCTATCTTTCCAAAGAGCACAGTGCAGTCCCTGCTTGAGTCCCTGCCTGAACTAACGCAAGTAGATTTCACCTCATTGCATCATGACATTTGCATATCACTTTCCCCAGAGAGTCTCCAATCTGCGCAGATGGATTTAATGACCTCATTTGCCTCCTGCCTGGGCAGGGTCTCCAAGTGGTCACATAGTCTCAGAGAGAATCTTTGTTTCTATCCCTCTCTCTCATGTACTTGTGTACTCATTCTCAATGTCTAGCTCTTCTTTTTTCTCTGCCTCTTTGACCACTTTCCCTCCCTCCCAACCTCTCTCCATCCTGAAATTTTGCAATAATTTAAAACGTAGAATGGAACATCAGAAAGATTTAAGTATACACCCCAGCTTGAGACGTGACCTTGAACATGTGAGAACATCTACTTGAGACGTGACCTTGAACATGTGACAATTTCTCTGGGTCTCAATGAACTCATTCATTTAATGGGAAAAATAAAAATGTAGACCTCCTGAGGTTGTGATAAGGAATACATGAAATAACTCATGAAAACACCTCACACAGTGCTTGACATATGCTAAGTGCTCAATTATTCTCTCTCTTTCTCTCTCCCGCTCCCTCTCCTTTATTTTTTTGGTCTATCCTCCCACCACTTCTGTGGCCCATAAGGCAGAGACCAGGTCAATTGTGTTTATTTCTGTTTTCACAGGGCCTAAGCCACAGAATGAATAAATTTCTATGCATTGCTCCATCTCTCTCTGACTCTTTGTACTTATGGCTACC
This sequence comes from Papio anubis, assembly GCF_008728515.1. Taxonomy (NCBI): domain Eukaryota; kingdom Metazoa; phylum Chordata; class Mammalia; order Primates; family Cercopithecidae; genus Papio; species Papio anubis. The sequence continues at coordinate 85,830,576 of NC_044988.1, read as the reverse complement.
ACAAGTCTTTGTTTCTCTTTTCAGTTTAAATTCCTAAGTGCTTGATGCTGTGGTAAGCATTTCCACAGTCCCTTTTTCCAAGCAGCACCTCTCTTGCTCACAGCTACTTGCTGTTCTCTGTTTAGGACATTTACTTTCCAGCCTCTGTGACTCTGTGGAATACATCTAGGATATTCCATCTAGAATCTAGAATATTTGCTCCTATTCATTTTACCTTGAAGAGAAGCACAGAATGTTAGAACTGGAAGTGTCATAGAGAGAAAACCCTCCAGTCCAAACAGGGAAACTAAGGGGAAAGCCAAGTCAAAATCCAACCAGTGGGATAGAGTGTGGACAGTACTATCATGAAAGCCAAAAGGTTCGGGTTGGGATCCTTGTTTGCTTCACACTCGCTGAACGATTTTGGGAAAAATCCCTCCACTGTCATGATCTTAGGTTCTACATCTATGAAAGGAGGATTTTTAAAATACCATATTTCATATCGCATTTTTTGTGAGGATCAAGCAAGAAGAAACATGCAAAAGTCCCAGCACATGACCTAACACCTTTGAGATGCTCAGTGCCGAATACATATATGCTGAATCAAATTTCTCACTCACTCGTATTTCACCATCTTTCCTGCCTATTGTCCCCCACCTCCCACCTTCCACACTTGAACAATCTCCTTGTCCTTAACTCCCCCATGCTTTATCCATCCCTGTCTCCTACCCTTGCTCTCATTCTCTCATTAGCACGATCCAGTTACCTCTAATGTCTTCTCTAAAATTCTCTCTGTAACACTTTCCCATTGAGTTCAAACACCCATTAGGGATGGTTTCATGTCTGCTTTATCTTTTGTGCTTTCTGCTGCACCTCACTCAAGGCAAATATTCAAAAAATTATATGTCTTAGAATAAAATCCAAAGTCCTTACCACAAGTTCAAGGCCTTGCATGATCTGATTTCTATATAATTCTCAGATCTTACATGGTTCCTTTCTCCTCCTCACTCTCATTGGCTTCTTTATTTATCGGTTCCTCATATACTCTGTTTTCCTACTTTTGTGTCTTTAGCCACTAATAGTCCTCCACTCTGACTGCCCTTCCCTGGCCAGCTCTTTTTCATTGTCCAAGTCTTTTCTCAAGTATCACTACCTCCCTCAGTAGTCTGACCAAAGATATTAGGTTGGTGCAAAAGTAATTGCCATTTTTGCCATATCTAATAGCACCATCGCCTTCATACCATATCACAGCATCTTATTTTTACACCCTTCTAATACTGAATTACTTCTTTACTTCGATGTCAGCTCCCTCTGGGCAGGGACCATGACTGTTGTTGAACTGAGTCTTTATGCATTCAATGACCCATGAATGAATGAGCAAATGAATGCATTAATATGCAGGCAGAATACAAATCAGGGAACCTCCACTCTTGCAGTTGGCTGCTGGGTGACTTTAGAGAAGTTACTTCCCTTCTCTGAGCTTCAGCTTCCCTACCTATAACAAGAGTTGATTTTCATAGCTTCTAACTTCCCATCTGGCTGAAAATCCTTCTCAGTCTGAGAAAGGTAGAAGGCAAAGACCTGGCCAGAAAGGAAGTTGAAACATAGAATTTCTTCACAAATCCTGTCTTGAATGCTTCCCTTCCTGCCCTCCCCAGTTCAATCAGCTTCTCCAAAATTGTTGGCTGGCAAGGCCTTGCCACCAGTTAGCTTCTCAGGCCTGTCTCGGCACTCTGGCTATGCTGGAGTGGCATCACCTTTTTCTTCCTTCCCCAGGCCAGTCTGGGCAGTTTAAGCACTTTCCAAATAAACACCGAAGGAAACTCAATCAGAATATGACAAAGCCTAGGAGGGTTGGTCTCAGGAGGCCTATCCAGAGCCTCCTTGTCTCCACTACATGCTTGTAAGTAGTATGTTGTAGACTTTACACAGAAACTGTATGACTTTCAGCAAGTCCCTGGCATCTTCAGCCTCCCCATCTGTAAGACAAGAGTCTTTATCAAGACCTCGCAGGGCTCTGGTGAGGAGTCAGTGAAGTCATGTCAGGTTCAACCTAGCTCTCAGAGCGCCCAGTGTAGAGGAGACACATGGTGTTTTCTTCCCTCCTGTTGCCTCTTTGTGAACTGCCTGTTCAGAGCCTTGTCTGTTACAAGCTTCCTCACTGATCACAGATATAAAGCTGAGAAGAAAAGGGTAGAGATTTTCAGGTATTCCTAGGTCTAACCTAGAAAGGACTTTGGGACACCTGTTCATGCAGGTTCAAGCGGTGAATACCATTGTACACACACTAGTGATTCCCAAGGACCTTCCACATGCCAGATGATTTTTATATATTAGCTCTCTGACTCCACACCACCTTGTGAGACTATCACTATTAGCTACCCATCTTGCAGATGAGAAAATAGAGGTTTCAGAATGTTTAAAGCAAAGCTAACCTGTCCCAGGCCTCAGTACCAGTCAGTGAGTTGATGATGCAGGATTCCAAAACCCAGTTCAAACACTTGAGAGCTTTTCAGCAAGTGAGAGTAAAAAGAAGTGGGGGAAAAAGGTATTTTCTTCACAACGTGAAAAGGCTGACTGCTGCTTTGTCTTTTTAATCACCAATAACCTTTATCCTTATTATGTGCCTGGCACTGAGCTAAACTCAATGTGTATCATTATCTTACTCACTCTGCCCAGCAATGCTAAGAGATAACTATTCTTACTATCCCCATTTTACATCTTAAAGGAAACTAAGATGCAAAGAGGTGAGTCAGTGGACTGGCAGGTGGCCTGGCACTCCTTAGCACCATGCCCCAGGAGGACGGCAGAGCAGCAGTCAGGGTCCTCTCTTCGCAGATGAAGAAACTGAGGCATGGAGAGAAGAATCACATCTTGATAAAATCAGAGCTCTGAGCCCAACTGCCAGATTCCCTGACTCCCCAAGCAGCTCCCCACCTTCTCCCCGAGGCGGCCTCCCAAGAAAACCTACCACCCACAGCATGAACACCATGGTGGCCAGTTTACATTTGGGGATTCGCAGCATCATGTGGCTAGGCTGTCCCATAAATGGCTTGGCCACCCACTCTGGGATTCTGTTAGCAAGCCAGGGCCATGACTGCCAGGATTCTCTCCTTTTTTACTCGGGGCTAGAGAGGGTGCTCCGGCACATGGGTTCTCCCTCTGGGTGAGCTGCTGAGGCTAACACCTCCATCTGTGAGTGTGAGTGGCTCAGGAATGCAGCTGAGGCAACTGTACCACAAGGCTCTGGCTGCAGATCCTGTCTAGAGCTGAGAGACATGCAGGGGCTGGATTCTGACTCAGACTCCACAGGGAGGTAACTAGCAGAGCATGGTGGGGGTGCTGGTTGAGGAGGGACAAGAGTCATGTTGTGTTGATGGTCAGAGAGCTTTGACTCTGTCTCCTGCTGGCTGTGGGGGCCACATCACTGGCAGGTCACTTCACCTGGTTGAATCTTAGGGTCTTCACAGTGCTGATGGAAAGATTTCATGAGGACCAAGTAGATAAAGGCATGACGCCAAGGGCAAAGATTCCCCTGTAAGTTTCTTAAAGGTAGGATGGATACAGTACCTGGCATAAAACATGGAACAGTTAATGTATACAGAAGCTTATTTAAATGAAGATAAAGTGGTCTTGTGGATAAATGGAAGATAAAGTGGAAAAAATATGGGTCAATTGGAGGAAAGCACTGGCCTAGAGGAGAAAAAGACATGTTTGAGTCTTTGCCCTGTTGCTGAATTTGGTGTATGCTATAAGGCAAGTTACTTCCCTTTTCTGGGCTTCAGTTTCTCTATCTGTAAAAAGGAGGTACTAACAGTCCTACCACACAGAAGCATGTTGGGTAAAGTATGAAATGCAAGTAAAGCATTTAGCATAATGCATGGCATAAAATATGTGCTCAATAAATGATGATGCTAGTGGTGATGGTGGTGATAGTTTTGACAGTGAGGTAATGATGATTATGGTGGTGGTAATAACGTTGATAATTATGCTGATAATTTTTTTGGGATAGAAGGGCTGATTCCATCATAGGACCAAAATAAAATGAGTGTCTATTTCATCCATAAGGAAAAAGTCAGGGCTACATTCCAAAGCAGGGGGCCAGGGGAGGGATGGGATTTAATAACATTCCAGAAGCCAGTAATTTTTGAATATGGAAGAGTTAGTCTAGTGTGCTTAGCCATCTGCTTGTTGTCTCTTACTAATCCTCCAAGTTAAGCATATCTACTCCCTCTTCTAAAAGGCCTTCTGGGATTCCCTAGACTGGCTCAGTGCTTCAAATTCTCCTGAATACCACCATTGGCCTCTGGATAAAGTTCAGTCTCCTTGGCTTGGGTGATAAAAGCCTTGCTTATCCATCTAGGCTCATCTTTCATCCCTTTTCCCCTTGCACCATGCTCTGGGCATACTCAGGGAATTATAATTTCCTTAACACTTTCCCTAGTGTCTGGGCCTTTGCACAGCCTATTCCTCTGGCCAGAGATACCCTTTTCCCTCCCACCCCTATCTCTGGTCCTCTCTTACTCCTTTCATCTGGGAAATAACTTCTGGTCCTTTCGTGTATTGCCTTTGTTGTTGCCTTCCCTAGGAAACTTTGCTGACCTCCTGACTTGCTGTGTCTCCATGAGTACTTGCTATACTCTAAATGTCTGGCTACTCATCCATAAAACATGAACTCAGCACAGCTGGGACCAGGTTCTTGCTCATGGCCTAGTACAGTATCTATCACACAGCAGGTACTACCCTAAATTCACTCATTCAAAAAGTATTTATTTGTAGGTGTTGAGTACGTACTATTGGACAGGAAACATTGAGGTACACTGGAAATTGGAATCTATCAATAAACAAACAAGAAGCACATTCTTATCCTCATTAATTCTGCATTCTAGCATCAAGAGGGGTAGGGGTCATCTGATCATAAATAAATATATTTTATAGTGTATTACAGGGTGATAAGTATTAGGGAAGAAAGAAAAAACAAAACAGAAGGCAAAGCAAATGAATGTGGGAGTGCCAGGGTGATGTGGGGTGGGTGGTCAGTGTTGGACTCATTGAGAACATGGCACTTGGGCAAAGACTTGAAAGAGGTGAAGGAGTGAGTCATGAGGATGAATAGAAGAGGGTTCTCCACCAAAGAAATTGCCAGTGACACAGTGACAAAGGCTGTAAAGTAGAAGGATGCCTGAGCTGAGCTAAGGACAGCAAGGAGTCCAAAGGGCCAGAGGTGGATAAGAAAAGGCATAGACAGTGGGAAGGGGGCAGTCAGAGAAGCAATGTGGGTGGGAAAAGCACCCACATTTTCCCAAGGGCTTTGTAGGCATTGGGAAAACTTAGGTTTTCACTCCAAGTAAAATGGGAAGGAACTGTATGTCTTTGCATTGAGGTGTGATGTGATCTGACTTGATTTAAAAGGACTATTCTGCGAGGTTAGGAGTTCAAGACCAGCCTGAGCAATATGGTGAAACCCCGTCTCTACTAAAAAAAAAAACAAAAATTAGCCAGGTGTGGTGGCACGTGCCTGTAATCCCAGCTACTCAGGAGGCTGAGACAGGAGAATTGCTTGAACCTGGGACGCGGAGGTTGCAGTGAGCCAAGATTGTGCCACTACATAATGAGCCTGGGCAACAGAGTGAGACTCTGTCTCAACAACAACAACAAAAAGGATTATTCTGGCTGCTGGCTCAAGAAGAGACACTGATGTACATCCCCAAGTCAGCTACCCAACACCCAGCCCTTTGTTGATATAGTTTATCACCCACTCTGCTAAGAAGGCTGCTCTCCATGTAATGATGTTGATTATTTTTCCATATCTTATAGAATCACTAACCTTCTTAGACCAATGACCAATGTGCTACATGTTGGGTAAAATGTCCTTTCTTAAGAAACCATGTTCTCATTTAGATAGGGTTTAAGATTTAGCAAATCGGTCATTTAGCAAATATTGTAGCCCTACACATAGTTGCATGAATTGGGTGCACCATCCTGTGCTGAGATGTGTTTCTAGGATTAACCTCTTCTTATTCTCTGTAGGTCTCAGTCTTAACTATCCCTCCGCTTCCTGCTCAATGACTAACTCATCCAGGAAGCCATCTGAAGAGTCCTTAGGCACATTTTTAGAAAGCCTTGGTATGTTGAGTTCTTAGACAGGAATCTAATTCAAATATCAAGACATAAAAACCCAAAGTGAGTCTGGCCTACTCAAGGTCACAGAGTTAATAAGTCACAGAACCGGGACTCTACCCCAACTCCCCAGACATCTATAAGAATCAGTCTCTTAGCAGCTATCTGAAACATGACCACAACTAGTGTTCCAGGCCACCACACCTTAGAAAGCTTTGGTATGTTGAATATGTTAAGGTTGTTTCCCTTTTCTCCCTCACACCCCAACACATGCTTACTTAGAATGATTCCAATTATAAACTCAATATTTTTTGTCATGAAGGGAAACCATTGGAGCGACCATTCTGGAAATCTGCTTTGTATTTGAGGCTCCTCAAGGCTCCAACAGGAAAATAATAAACTGACATCCTGAGAGGCTGAGTCCTGCCCCTTCCTGTCTGCCTCACACTGCAGGCAGGTGTCTGGGTGGGAAATTGGACACCCCTGTCAGACAGAGTTTCCTGCACTGTCTTGCTCTTGTCTGCCAGCCGGGTCCAGGTCACCCCATAAGGCGGATGTGGGGAACAGCTGGTGTCTGTACAGACAAATACGGGAGGGAGAATGAAGGGAGCAGACAGTCATCATGCTGTGCCAAGGCATCGCGGAGGCCCTAGCTCTGGGAACCGGGAAGAAATTTAGGTGGAAAACTGGCAAGAAGGAAGTCTGGGAGAAGATGCTGAGTGCTTAACTCTGGGCCTGGAGTTCATACCAAGAACTTCATTCTTGGAGGTCTACAAAGCAAGAAGATTACCCACAAGGGGCAGGACAAGATGCTTGGGCAAGACACAAGCCCATTGCAAAAGGATGTTCCCAGGGTTTAGAGGCAGGTGCTGTGCAGCTTAAGTTCTCTTGGTTTGCATCTTAGCTTTACCACTTGCTAACTGTGTGAACTTAACCCTTCTAAGCCCCAGTTTCATCATCTATAAAATGAGGATTAAAAAGATAACACCTAGGGCAGCTCACATCTGTGATCTCAGCACTTTGGGAGGCTGAGGCTGGAGGATCATGTGAGCCCGGGAGTTCAAGACCAGTCTGGGCAATACAAGAAGACCACTTTCTATACAAAAAATATGAAAATAAGCATGGTGTGGTGATGTGTGTCTGTAGTCCCAGCTATTTGGAAGGCTGAGGTGGAAAAATCATTTGAGCTTATTAGGAGGTTGAGGCTGAAGTGAGCCACTCCAGACTAGGTGACAGAGTGACGCTTCATCTCAAAAGAAAAAGAAAAAGAAAAAAAAGAACAACATCTACAGCAGGGTTATTGTGCTGATGAAATGAAATGACATGTAAAGCAAAGCAATAACTCTTAGCTATTACCATTCGTTCAGAGTTAGGAAATCCTAAATCCCAAACACAGCTCTGTCACCTTGTACAAATGATTCCACTTCCCTCAACCTCAACGTTCTACTTGGCTGAAACATTCTGGAGTTTAAGTGAGAGATGCACAGAGATCCCAGCCATAGCCCAGCACAGAGTAAGTGCTCAGTTAACTGAATTCCTATAATTTAGAAAGTTGCTTGAAAGTCACCCAGGGGTGAGTTTCTCTGAGTGCTAGCCTGGGTGCGTAAGGGAAGGGAATGTCTCATGATATGGGACTGGGGCTGAGGGGACAAGTGGGACCTAAACAGGTCCAGCAGGTAAGGGCAGAGGCATGAAAGGAAAGTAACCTCTCTCCTTCTCTGAGAGGCTTCCTAAGGTGGAAGATGGAAACAAAAAACCAGCACTTTCTTCTGTCCTGTGGATGCCCAGGGGAAACTCCTGTCTGGGCTGCCGGGGATGTCAGGATGATGGGAAGGCTGGGAGACTTATCTTCCCCCAACCCCATCCCTGCTGCTGCTGGGAAAAACTGCTCTCCTCTTTGCCAAGGGAGGGGTCCCACCCCCAAGGTTCCCTGGCAGTCTGGGCTTATGGTGAAATGTCTCCAACCAGAATGGGGAGGGTCATGCCGAGGTGTGCTGGGGACATAGGCACCCCATGTGCTTTCTTCTGAAACTCAGCACCATGCAGGAGAAAAAGCAGAACTTGTGAGTCAGACAGAACTGGGTTCAAACTTGGGCTTCCCCACTCACTTGCCAAGTGAACTTGGGCAAGTCCCATATGTACTCCAAGCCCAGACTGGTTCATCTGTGTGATGGGGATAAGAATAGTGACCTCTCTGTGTTGACAAGAGGATTAAATAGGATTGCAGAGGCCAAGTGTCTGGCAGAGTGTCTGAAACATGCAGTGGTTCACTTGGGGAAGTCTTGTGTTCTTATTTATTGTCTCCATCTATCACCACCTTTAAGCCAGTCTACTGCAGGGAGTATTTGAGGGTGTCCAAGAAAGAGGATAAAAGTTTCAAGAAGTTGAAGTTCCCTTAAAAGTCAAACTGGGAAATCTAAATTGTAGGAAGTGTGATTTTAATTTGAGACACTTTTCTTTTCCAGAAGTCAGACTTCTAGGAATCTTGCATCTGAAAAGCCCCAAACACCTGTCCACAACTGAAATAATGATGGCAAAGTCCTATCTGCCATAAAGGAGGCCGTTAGTCTCTCTAATCCACACTTCATGTACAGTGTTAAGAGACCTTTCCTCTTCTACCCCCAACCACTATTCACCTTCACCAGGAAGACTCCTGCTCCCTCTTCAGATCTCCATGTAAATGTCCCTTCCTCAGAGAAGCTTTCTTGGACCTTCATGCTGTTCTCCATAAAATCTCACACTTCCTCATCATTGCCTCTTCCACAAAAGTAATTAAATGCAATAGTTGTGTGGCTCCCTGCTTAATAACAGGCTCCCCTAATAGACTACAAGTTTCACAAGGGCAGAAATACTGCCTGTCTACAACCTGGTCTGGTGCTGAGTACACAGAGATCCTCAATGGACATTCAACTCATTGGATGAAGGCAGCTTGGCCATCTGCATTCTACACCCTCAGCCAACAGGAAGAAACAAGAATTTAAAGTGGAAGAAGAGGATTTCTTAACATAAAAAGCCCAACTACATTTATAATGTGGGTAGACAAGGAAGAAAAAAGAGTATGAAATGCATCAGAGCTAGCAAAGAACCGGTTCTGGGGTTCCTTAGTGAAGAGTCTGTGCTTATCTCAGGGCCTGGGAGTCTGAAATTGCTGCACTGGAACTCAGTACAGGAACAGAGAGCCAAAATGGTGGCTTGATGTTCAAATAATATGTATATGGTAAAGTTACTATAATAATTTGGAACCTGGCCAGGCACAGTGGCTCATGCCTGTAATCCCAGCACTTTGGGAGGCCAAGGTGGGTAGATCATGAGGTCAGGAGTTCAAAACCAGCCTGGCCAAGATGGTGAAACCCCATCTCTACTAAAAATACAAAAATTAGCCAGGTGTGGTGGTGGGCACCTGTAATCCCAGCTACTTGGGAGGCTGAGGCAGGAGAATCGCTTGAACCTGGGAGGCAGAGGTTGCGGTGAGCTGATATCATGCCATTGCACTCCAGCCTGGGTGACAAAGCGAGATGCCGTCTCAAAATAAATAAATAAATAAATAAATAAATAAATAAATAAATAAGTAAATAAATAATAAATATTTGGAATCTGAACCTGAACCTCAATCTCATGACTTCATATTCCCACAATGCACTCCGTAGAGAGAGGAATCCATTTTGGAAAGTTCTCTGTCAAAAAATCAGCTTCATATTTCATATTTTAGTACCTAAGTTACAATAGGTAGGAACGTTATTTTAAATAGAGCTGCTCTTTCTCCAGCCACTGGTGTCAGATGGAGCCATAATTCTGTACAAACTTCTGTTTCAAATACAAACTTCATCGTCCATTCACGTTCAAAGGTGGCTGATTCCAATGGAAGAAAATGGATAATATTGTTCACTATATTCATTTGGAAACAGGTATCAAGAGCCTTAAATATGCTTACACCCCTCCCTTAGCATTTCAATTGTAAGGATCAATGATAAAGAAATAATTAGAGCTATAAAAGTATTTTATGTGCAAAGATGCTCATGAGCATCATTTTAGTTATAAGAAAAAGGAAATAATCCAAAAGTTAAAAATAAGAGTTGAAGTAAATTGTTATATAAATTATCATACATCACAACCATATAATAAACAACAATGCAGCAAAAAATACAGCTGAGATGTTTATACTACTATCAGATTTTTTTTTTCTTTTTTTTTTTAATTTTGAGATAGGCTCTCACCCTATCGCCTAGGCTGGAGTGCAGTGGTATGATCACGGCTCACTGCAGCCTTGACATCTCTGAGTTCAAGTGGTTCTCCTGCTTCAGTCTCCCAAGTAGCTGGGACTACAGACATGTGCCTCCATACCTAGCTACATTATTATTATTATTATTATTATTATTATTATGTGTAGAGACAAGGGTCTGCCTGTGTTGCTCTGGCTGGTCTCCAACTCCTGGTCCCAAGTGATTCGCCCATCTTGGTCTCCCAAAGTGCTGGAATTACAAGCATGAGCCACTGTGCTCAGTGCAAATAATTCTTATGTCTAAGATTTCCTATGCTAAGTAAACATAACTAAGCAAAACAAGATTGCAAGCTAGAAAGGCAGTGATATATACATAGACAAAAATACCCTCACACTTAACAAAATACACAGAATAAAATACACCAAAATAAAAAGCAGTGGTTTTCTTTGGGTTTTAAGATAATAAGTGAATTCTTTTGTTTTCTTCTTTCTGGATTTTCCAATATGCATTATTTCATAATTAGAAAAAAATGATAAAATTCCTTAACAGAAAATGAATTTTATTGTCCCCTACTTAAGCAAAAATTGTACACCTTCAGTGTCCTATCAAAAATCAAAACCAAACCGAAACCAAAGAAGGGTAGGCATCTGAAAAGTGTTGCCCACATGGGACTGACTGATCCTGGACAATCCCAGAATCTTTATTCCTCAACCAAAAGATTCAGTAACAGCCATTCGATTAGAATGTGTTCCTTGGGTCTTGTCCTATTTGTTCCTGTATTTTGGGTCAGAGCTTCTTTCTTGAAGAAACCAACTCTCCTAAGGATGTTGCAAAATAAAGGGACTGGGATTGGAATCCAGGAACCTCACTCTTTCTATCACTCACTTTGTCACCTGGGACAAATCATTCGTCTTTTATGGGCCTCAGTGCCCCTATTAATAAAATGAAACGTTTGGGCCAAGATAGTCATAGAGGGCTCTTTAGGCATGACTGACTATGATTCTTTGCTTTTCCTGTCTCAGAAACTCAGTTCCCCCTTCTTTAAAATGACACAGATGAAATGATCTTTCAGCTCAGATTGCAGAGGAATATAAAAATAGAAATAGTTTTCCATTAACTCATTCATCACAAGAACGCTTCTCAGTCCAGGCTGGCTGGGTTACCGCCTCGCTCCCAACTCTTGGCTGGGGCTCCTCACTCTGGTCTCAGTGGCAGTCAGAGAAAAATGGAGGTGGCCACTTTTCTGTGAGGGGTTAACATGCATCTATCAAATGTTTTTTCTTTGGTTTACTATAAACACTTGAATCACTCCTGGGTGATTAAAGAATAAAGAAAAAAATAATATAAAGAAAAAAAACCATGACCATGACCATCTTTCCCTAATTCTACAGGTATGACAAATAAGAGATAATTAAATGCTCATAAGACTGTAAATGACCTCATTAGGGATGTACTATTTTCTCTCTCCTAGACTTCAGCCCTACCCCCTAAAAATGTATGTTCTCTCTGGGATTTTACATGCCAGTGTCCTGCTCCAGACACCATTCTTTTGAACACCTCCTCACCCCTTCCTCTTATCCCTCAAGTTTCAGTGCAGATGCCTCTTGCTCTGCAGCGCCTTCTCTGACCTCTTGCCTAGCCCCCCAAGCACTTCATCCTTCCTTTCTGAAAGTATGTATTGCAGTTTTATTATCTGCTTCTGTACCTGATTCTAAGCTTTGAGAACCACATCTGTAAAAATCAGCCAGGGCCTAGCCCATGATATTAGTTCAACTACTGACCAAAAGAATAAAAAAATAAAATGAAATAAAGCTTGTGGACAGTGCTGGCACAGTTAGGACAAGGGTTGTCCAGCCATGTAGGAGTGATCCTGGCCCCACAAGCTGGAGAAGCGGGCAGGAGGCAGCTGTCGAGGACTGCACCCTGGCCTACCTTTTTGGTCTTCACTGTGGAGGTGCAGCAATCCCCGCCGTCATAGTTGCAAAAGGCTCGGTTGTTGATGGCATCACAGTAATTATCTCCCATGAAGGGCTGGAAAGTGAGAGAGAAGCAGGAAATGAGGCCTTGTTAGCATCCTGGAGTGAGTGGGAGCTGACGTCTGCAGTCCTTCGGGTGTCTGTCATCTTTTCACAGCCCTCCACGATTAGCTGGCCAGGCTTCACATCCCCAACACCCCCTTGGATAAGTTATCACCTCTACCATTCATAAAGACTCTTATCTTTCTTTGTACCATTCATAAAGACTCTTACCCAGTTTTTTCCAACTAGAGTACAGTTATGCTGAGGTACATACTCTTGTGTGCTTGGGTATGCAAAACCACAAGTTAAATGACTTACATCTTCCTGAAAGAGGGCTCATGTTACTCAAAGACATGACCAGGAAACGTAAGCCTCCTTCTCCCACTTTTTTCAGTAGTAATTAAAAACATAATTTATAATAAAATATATGCAAATATGTTAGGAAGCTGATTGTAAACTGCCCCAAGAAGTATTAAAAAACAAAAGATAAAATGTAAGAACTCATAGAAATTTGGCATCATGGTCTGTGTGTGATGGTGGGCTCCCTCTCACAAGGAGAGCAGATATACTTGATGTCACATGTTTTACATGTTTGTTTTCTTCTTTTGCTCTCCAAACAATAAGTGAGGTAGGTATTGTTTTTCTCACTCTACAGATGAAGATGTGGAGACTCAAAGACAGGGACTTGCCCAAAATCACACTGGCACAGTCAGAGTAAGTGATTTAAATCTAAGTTGGCTCTATGGTTTTTTACTTCATCATTCTCGGCTGTTCTAGCATATGCTGATTTATTTCTTTTCTTCTATGTGTTTTTCCACCCCGGGACACACCCAAGATGAAGAAAAGATAATAGAGTCAAGCCTTTATTTATCTGAACCCAGAGTCTTTTTAGGGGAAAGTCCAAGAGTCTCTTGGATTCCCCAGTCACTTGTATTTCCTAATCCCAACCGCTAGCACATTGTATTCTGTGGTCTGTTTATGTTTCTGTAGCTGGTGCAAGACTGTGAGCTCTTCATGGACATGGGCAATGCCTAGTTTGTCTTTGCCTCCCAGTCACCTCATTTAAGGCTGCACACAACTTTGGCTCTTAGTAATGTTTCTGCAGTGGGATGTAACTGTACTGGCATAGTGTCAAGGGCAGTTGGCAGGGATTGAGAAAACCTGGGTTCTAGTCCTCCCAACCTCAGCCAATGGAGTGGTTACTTCGTGGTTTTGGTTAAGTAGCTTTATCTCCTCTAGGCCTCAGGACTCCCACTAATGAAATAAAGAGGCCAGATTAGTCCAATAATTTCTCAAAATAGTGAACCTACCCCCTCCTCACCATCAAATGCAATATTGTGTGACATTTCAATATAGAAAGCAGATGAAAGTGAAACCACTCTGATTAAAGTGCTGGTTGGGGTCTCTAAAGCTCAGTAACTCATTCATGGGAAAGAGACGTCATTGGTTTAACACCTTTGCATCCGAGCATGCCTTCTGTGATCCAGTGATCTCCCTTTCCCATCTTCACTGCTCCAGAAAGAACCAAGCTCCATCCCAGGTGGCATTCCTGGCTTTTGCCTCTGTGTTCCAAATTTTTCAGTAGTAATTAAAAACATAATTTATAATAAAATATATGCAAATATGTTAGGAAGCTGAACCTTTGCACCCTGAACTCATGATGCCAGATTTCATTTCCTCACTCCACTATTAGAGTCCTAAAAAGATCACAGCTAGACAGAGCTCTAAGAGCAAGGAAGACCTGAGCTCAGGTATGTGGGTATGCATGCACATGGCTGTGAGTTCAGATGTGACTCTGCTGTGTGACCACCAGAATGAACACATCACATTCACATTAGAACAGCGGGGTACAAACAATGAAAGATAAACCCTTTCTTTTCCTTCCTGCCTCGGGAGATCTGCCTGTGGGCTATGTTCTTTTTTATGTAATAAATGAACAGAATAATGATGGAGACTAATTGTCCCTTCCTTAGAATTAAACGAACTGGCTTGGTAAAGAAGTAGCCAGGGAAAAAGAGAAAAATTAAATGAAGGTGGTACTTTTTTATTTGAGCCCTGAAAAACATTCTCCAGTCCCATCACTAGTTACTCTACCCTATATGTTCTTTCCTGCAACCATACCCTTTCATTCACCTATCCATCCATCCATCCATCCATTTATCTTTATTCAATCCTATGTATTTAATTCCTACTATGGGTTACACATTATGCTAAGGAAAGGGATGCAATAGTGAATCGACATAGATATAGTTCCTACCCCTCCAGACCTTATACTTTGGTGAAGAGACAGACTTTAATCACATAATCACACATCTAATTAACCAATTTCAACTCTAATAAGAGCTATGGAGAAGAGGTGCGTGATGCTATTAAAGAGTAGAAAGATTTGATCTAGACAGGGAACTCAGTGAAGGTATCCCTGAGGAAATGACGCTTCAGCTGAGATCATAAAGATGAGTAGGAGTTAATTAGATGGGGGTGGAGAAGAGAGAATTTCTAGAGACAGGGAACAACATGAGAAAAGCTCTGGTACTTAGAGATTTCTCCTGTCTCTGGTGTATCTCATGTTGCTACTTCTACTAGTAACGCATTCAGAAAACAAAGAAACCATCCTTCAAGATCTAGCTCAAATGATACCTCTCCAAAATGCCACCCCTAATAGCCTCAGGATGCTCTGTGCTGCCATAGCCTCTTGTATTTGATTTTGTGATAGCTCTTCAGAATTTTAAAATTATCTCTTTAATTGTCTATATCCTTCACTATAATGTGAGCATCATCCATTTATGTATCCTAGATTGCTAGCAAAATGTCTGGTATTTGTGCAAAACTTTATCAAATATAGATTCCACAAATGGTTATTTATTAAAACGATGGATGGATGGATGGATGGATGGATGGATGGATGGATGGATGGATGACAGGCAATAAGATATCACAGATGACTCAAGGAGAGCATAATACTATTTTCACTGGACTAACACCAATATATTCCCAGAACTGGAACAGTATCTGGCATATAAGAGGTTCTCAGTGAAGCTTTGATGAACAAGTGAGTGAATGATCACTTTGGACCCAGCATGGTACAGAAAACAGGGGCTCAAGGGTCCCCAAACCCTTTCTTTATCTTGGATACCTCTGGATACTCGAGGTTGATAGTCCCAGAGTTTGTATGTCTTCTAAGCATAATTTTCAGCTCCAGACAAGACACTGTTAGAACAAAGCTAAAGAGGAAAGGAGATGAGGGGCACCTGCAAGGGCAAAGGCGATAAACATCACTGACAGGGCTCAGAGTCTGACAGGTGAGGGTCTCTTGGGTCTCACTGCTGAGTCCAAGGAAGGATTGAATTCCGCTGTCACACTGGTTGCCCAGACCACTGACTCAGCAGAATGAGTGCCCAGGTAACTCAAGCTTTCTTTTCCCACAATGCTGGACTGACCCAAAGAAATAGAAGTAAGCAACAGCCACAGGGCCTTGGCTTTGATTTTGCCATTCCTAATTGAAGCCTGGGAGAATGGGGTTCCTAAAGTCAAGTACAGTGTCAAGTGCCCTCAGGAAATCCCTCGACAATGCAGAGAAAAAAATGTATGACCTAGGGACTGTCTTGTGACACAGATTAGGGAATGGATCATAGGCAGGCAGCAGGAGAAAAAGCACCAGCCTGGACGTTAGAAGAGCTGGGCCCATGTTTTGTCTTTGTGGTTATCATGCTGTGCAAACTTGGACATTCCATCCCCTCTCTGGCCCTTGGTTTCTACTCTATACACCAAGAAAATAGAGCTAGATCAAATTAAGAGCCTTCCCAGTTTTGGCATTCCATCAAATTTTAGATCCAGCCACTGCCTGGGTCTCCGTTTACCCATTTTAAAAATAAAAGGTTAGTTGAGATTAGTAAAAGAGTCTTTCTGGTTCTGGCGTTCTAATACTTTCATCAAATACAAATTTTTCTAGGGCATGGTCTGATCCTTTTCACCTGCGTTTTCCTCAGTGGGCTCTGGATGAACCACAGAGATTCGGCCATCCACCTGGAAGGGATTTGGGACCGTTTTTTCACTGCCAGCTGGGAAGAGCCACAAGGGGCAGAGTAATGTGCAGAAATGTCTTTGAGTTCCGTGGACAGCCCTCCCTTCAGGACACAGCTGATGTCCCAAGAACCATGCTTCTTGAGTCCTCCCAAGCTTGTCACTGAGACACCGAGCCAGATCTCTATAATTCCAAGCTCTAAGGAATGGCTCAACTGTGAAGTCATAGAATTTAAGGGTTATAAAGGCTCTTCCACTTCAGCTCAATGGTTAGGTGTAAGGCATTCATATTCCTTCTAGGGTTGAGGCATGAGTAAATGACTAAGATGTGGGCAGAAGGAATAGGTCTGCAAGTAAAGGTCATCAGTAACATGGAAATTAAAAAGAAAACCACCTCACATGACTCTGCAAAGGTTAAATGTAACAATGTTGGTAAATTTCCAACATTAGCATATTCTAGACAGTAAATCATTATAGCCTCCTGCCCTTCCTTTCTTACAGATTCCATATTTTGTAGACCACAGGCTCTGGAGCCACAAAAGCCTGGCCTGGAACCCAACTCCATTCCCTATGCTTTTTAATATGCTTCTTTATATCTCTGTGCCTCAATTCCATCATCTGTAAAATGAGGCTGCTAATCCCTGTCCAAGAAGTCTGCTAAATGTATATTTTCAACACTCAGTAGGTATGGCAAAGGATAGCCAACATTAATATAACAATAACAATAACAACAGCAGGATTATTTCCAGGGAACCGAGGAGTGCCTTCCTGGTGACTCACCTCACAGCCTTTGACGCAGTGAATCAGAGCAGGGTGAGGATACCACTTGAGACCAGCAGTGCAGACAACTCTCTGTGGGAAGAGGGAGAGAGAGGTCAGATGGGCTTGGGATTGGGAGGGACCCACCTCCGTGTTGGCATCACATTCAACCACCCCACCTCTTCTGGGACCTTCCAAGTCCTGACCTCACCCTGGCTTTTACATGGAGAACTTGCCTGGGTACTTGCAATAACAGGAGCCATAAGATTAAAATAATATTTGTGTTCACCGTATGTGTCATGGTTCTGTATTTCCCTGGCAGGAACAAGGGTTGAGGACAAGCAGAACTTGGGGGTGGAGAAACAATCAGAAAGGCCCTTCAGAAAATTATTGACTAATGTTCAACCCATTCATGGAGTTGGGATAAGGTTGGGGGAGGAGGGGTGTGTGTGTGTGTGTGCACGCGCACGCGCATGTGTGTGTTTGCATGTGTTTGTGTGCATACATGTGTGTGGCTACAGCAGGAGGATGGGAGAAAAGTGTGGAGAAGCATTTCTTAAAGCATGAGCTGAAGACCACTTTCATCAGCATTGCCGTGGGAGTGTGTTAAATTACCGGCAGATTCCTCAGACCTGCTTTGGATTTAATGAATTGGATTTTCTGAGGCCAGGCCCTGAGACTCTGCATTTTAGCAAGCCTGTCAGATGACTCCAATGCACACTGCAGTCTGAGAGTAAATGGGCTATTATGAACCAACCTATAGTTCAAAACCCTGGAAAGGCAGAGAACCCCTCCTGCTGTCACCTGCTGCCATGTCATACAGATCTGCCTTCAGTTCCCTGAGGTTGCCCACGGTGAATTCGTTCTTGCTCTTCCCCTTCCCTGAATGCCCTTCCCCATTTCGTCACTTTGAGAATCTTTTCAATGTCTGCTCAAAACTGATGTCTTCTTTGGCACTTTTCCTAGCCCCGTCAGGCAGAGCTTATAGGCACTTATTTATAGCCTCCTCTTTAAAAATAATGATGATGATGATAATGACTACTAAAATATATTGAGTATATTTGTTGTGCTAATTACTGTATGCATTATCTTATTATTTCTTGCCATGATGCTGTGAGGTGGGCATTAATCTTATGTCATAAGAGAGTAAATTCCCCATGCTCCATAGCTGTTAGGTAGGGAAACCAGGGTTTGAAAATAACCAATTGTTTCAGAAATGATTTAATAAAGCTCATAACATAAAATCCAACATGATGATATTTTTTAAAGTGGGTGAAAGGAGAAAGCTAAATAAGACTAGAAAGATAACATAGTATCAGGGATACAGCTACCATAAAAATTCTAGAAGCTTGGCCAGGTGCAGTGGCTCACACCTGTAATCCCAACACTTTGGGAGGCCGAGGCGGGCGGATCACGAGGTCAAGAAATCGAGACCATCCTGGCCAACATGGTGAAACCCCAACTCTACTAAAAATACAAAAATTAGTTGGGTGTGGTGGCATGTGCCTGTAGTCCCAGCTACTTGGGGGATTGAGGCAGGAGAATCGCTTGAACCTGGGAGGCGGAGGTTGCAGTGAGCTGAGATTGAGCCACTGCACTCCAGCCTGGTGACAGAGCAAGACTCCGTAAAAAAAAAAAAAAAAATCCTAGAAGCTCCCTTTTCTATTCTCCATAGATGCCCCAGTTTTCATGCCAGATTACAATTATTTCTTTAAAGAATAAAATGAAATGAAATAAAATGGTACATGCTTAGATGTGTATTGAGAGGCAACTGTGAACAAACAGCCATGGAAGTCCACATGATCAGAGCTTGTCTGACTGACTGAGAGGCCAGTTGATTAATTTTAATTAAAAAATGAATAGTCACATGGGCCAGAATGTGGAAAATCCATGTAAACAGCCTATTCTCTCCCTGAGGGCAGACCTATATGGGAGCCAAATTGTAATTAGGTTTCTTGGCGAGGTTGTGACAAAGGGAATCAGGTGACCCTAAGACTGGATTGGGTGCCTTTCTTCTCTGCTCCATAGCATGTCAGGTTCACATTAGATATGCCATGCCTTCAGCAATGCCTGGCACACAGGGGATGCTAAATAAATATTTATTTTATAAAGGAACAGATTCTTCTCAAAAGAGAGATGATCTTACCAATGGACAATAATTTATTTACTTGTCTTCCTGTCTTCTAGAGCATCAGAAGATCATCTAAGGTCAAGCACTAGACTTGTCCTCTAAACAAGTCTAGTTTAGAGGACCAGTTTAGTATAGGCTAAATGTAGCCACTCTCATCCTCCAAGTAAATCAAAGACCTTGGAGAAAGAGCTTAACCTGATGATCTTCCAATCAGTCTTGCAATGTGAAATCTACTATCTTGTCTCTTATTACTTCTGTTGAAATTGTCTACGTGTCCCCAATACACGCATAAACTGGTATGGGGAAAAGTCATGGGACATGATATAGGACAGATGTGGTTGCAATTCTGATTTGGAATTGCTTTGTAAATTTCCACTATGAGATTTGGTTCTCTCATCCATAAGATGGGTACTGAAAATGTCATAGACTTGTTGAGATGGTGCATTCATATAAATGATGTGAAAATGGTAAACCTAGTACCAATTGTGTAAGTTTCTTGAGGGCAGGTCCTGAGTTGTAGACATTTCTGTATCCTTCCAGGGTGAAGCATGGAGCACAGTGAAGAAATACATGAAGGAATGTGATACAAATACAAATGAGGGAATCTGGGTTGTTTCAGTATTCCTTTCTTCCAGTTAAGCTATGTTCTTCCCCTTCTGCCTCCCAGCCATGGGGCTGGGTGAAGAGGATCATCTCCTTTCATTCTCTTAACCAGATTTTCATCTCTCAGTATGAGAGTCTGTTCCCAGTCAAAATCCATAGATGTTGGAGGGCATTTGGTAAAGGTTCAAGAAGTAGAAAACAGCAGAGTTAGAATTCACTAGGGATTTGATGCCCATGCCTTCCCCTGTTTATCTGAGGGCTAATTTAATCCATCTGTAGGAGTGTCTTGGTGTGGTTGTACAAGTTTCTGTCAGTTGAGGTTTACCTGACGTGAGTTTGGAAAAAGGACTTTTATACTATCTGCATAAGCCTATTTATCTTTCCAAGGCTTTTGGATTTTCCACTATTACTCAGGGCTGCACGCCCCACCTGTCTCACTACAGGGCCCCTCTGTGTGCTAGAACTGGGAAAGGGGACAGGCAGTGGGAGCTGAAGGAATGGCTAGGCTGTTTAGAGGAGAAGTTGGGAGATCCCAGATAGGGCCCCTCAAATGTCAGCCTTTTTCCTCTTGATTCCAGTGAGACATCTAGCCCAGTCACAGCTTTTTCAGATAAGGTTTTGTAAGAGGGCTTTCATTTCCTGCCTTGGTGGTAGGAAGAACAGACTATCTTTTCTTCCTGGCTGCAATTACCATCATCATCATTGTCATCATCATCAACACCACTGGCACCACCATCATCATCACCACCACCACCACCATCATCATCAAAAGCACCACCAACACTACCACCATCATCTGCACCATCTTCTTTTTACCATCATCATCACAGCAGCACCACTACCACCGCCATCAGCAGCAGCATGAAAACACCATCACTAACATCACCACCTCCACCAACATCAATACCATCATCACCACCAGTATCCTCATCCTCATCAGCACAAAATTCTCTATTTAATAAATATTATGCTCTAAGCCCTGGGCTCGGAGCTTTCATCTCATGTAATTCTCACCATAACTATGAGATAGGTACTATTTTTGACTCTGGTTTACACAAGAGGAAACTGGGGCACAGAGAAGTTAAATGACCTGCCCCAAATCGTACACATAGGTAGTGACAGTCAGCAATTAAACCCACATTTATCTGGTTTTAAGGTCTAGGCTTTGAACACCATAATCTCCTTCAAAGTATACCATCCCCTGAAGCTGTAAGTATAAAATAGCTTACTTTTTTGACCGATGGGAAGACCAAAGTTCAGAAAGGTGGAGAGGCCCTTTGAGACAAATGTTGGAGGGGGTAGAGCATCTAAAAGATGAAGGTCCAAGAAGACAGGCCCCAAGCAGAGCCAAAGACATGTGACAAGGCATCTAAGAGAGCCCCCTCATCCAGAAGCCCAGATCTGACACTTCTCCTGGATGTCTTCTAAGATGAGCCCTTTTCCCCTTAGCTTTTTCCCTTGATTTCTGGGACCTGCTATGAGCAAATCATATCAGTTGTTATTATTATTATTATTATTATTATTATTAATTATTTGCTTTTTGTTATCAGCCACCGAGTTTCTAGCTTCTTTCCAAGGAGAGCTTTTTAAAAGCCTAGGCTTTTCCCACTTCGTATTCCTAGTGTTTGAAGAGTATCTGCCACTTGGAAGTGCATACTCAATGTTTATTGAATAAGTAAATGAACAAATGAACAATCAAATAAACGAATGTATGAGCGTGTCCATAAATGAATAAAAAAAAATCAGTAGATTCTGGCTGCATCTCTTTGACCATGGGCTTCCCCTCCAGTGCACTTAGTTCTCCATCTCTATGTCAGTTAGACTGGATTTAACAGTCACTCAGAACCATTCGGCCTCTGACCTTTAGACACTCGGCAGGGTTTTCCACAAAGCTACCTTCTTTTCACAAATGAATTTTGCATTCTGTGTCAGCATGTGTTGCACATTTTTGAAAGACATGTATGAGGGTTGCCCTTGCAGGCTGGAATGCCGTGCAATTAGCTAGCTAATTCTGCCACATTCATTATGTGAACTGGGCAATGACAACCTCTTTGAGCCTTAGCTTCTTCATCTGTAACGTCATAATCCTTACCTCACTCGGGGGTGATGGAGACAAAATGAAGTGGCGTATATAGAATTGCCTAGCAAACCATGTCTACATATTAGACATAGTCAATAAATGGCAATTTATCTCTCCTTTCCTGAAGTCATTCCCTCCCTCTCTTTCCTCCTCCCATTTTTTTTTTCAGAAGCTATTATAAAAGCCAAGGTCTCAGCACCTAAAGGAATTATAAGGTTCTGAGGATAGGGAGATGCACTTTCTATTGTGAAACACTCTCAGCATCCCTGGGCAAGGGATGATGTGTGAGCAAATTGGATCTATTTCTTAGGAACTGATGGGAGACAGGCTGCCACCCCAGAATTCTAGATCTCCAGACTGGAATAGTCTGTCTCATCCAAAGGTTGCAAGCCAACAGCTTCTAGGCTACACAAACCACAGAAATGTTTGGTTTGGCATACAAGTGTTTTAAAAAAGTCAAAATTAGTTGCCAAAATTTTTAAAAAAGAAAGATATTTCAAATTTTAAAAACGCCAGGTTTCTTGTACCCAAGAAAAAATGAAAAATTTGGCCACAGGAGGCCCACATTTCCACATTGCTGCACTTGGCTAATGCTGTCCCCATTTGGAAGCAGAAAAACAACAACCGTGTTTTCCATAGTTTGCCATAGTCCCCACCATTCCCTGCAGTCTCTCCAGCATTGAACCTGAGGGGCATTTCAACCTCTTATTGAGTTTGTATCATTTTGTTTATTAGATTAGAGGAAGACTTTTCTGTACCTCTAATCACTTTCAAAAGTGCGTGTACAGGGAAGGGGACTGAGAAAAAGAAGGCTTAGGACACAAAAAAGGAGGTACATTGTGTTTCTCTTTATAGAAATTGAAAATACACTTATGAAAATGGCTCATGATTTCCAATTATATGAAGTTTACAAATAAGCAAAACCAATTCTTAGAGATAGGGACCAAGTCTACAAATAAATTTATAATTTAGCAAAACCAATCCATAGTGATAGAGAACAAAACAGCGGTTACCTTGGTGCTGGAGAAATTGCCTGGCATGGGGAGGGAGGACTCCCTGAAGATTTGGACAGGTCCACATCCTAATATGAGTAGTGGTTTCATGAGTGTACACAGACAAAACAATGTATAATGCCTTACACTTACAATAAGGAAGTAAGTTATAGCTCAATAAAAAAGAAAAGAGGGAGGCCGAGACAGAAGGCTCACTTGAGGACAGGAGTTCAAAATAAGCCTGGGCAACATAGTGAGACCTCATCTCCACTAAAAAAAAAAAAAAATTAAAAAATTGAAAAAAAGAAAAATAGAAAAGAACTTCAACAGTATCTGTAAAGTTTTTATTTCTTAAGTTGGGTAGTATGTGTATGGGTGTTATATTTTTCTGCAAGTCTTTCTTTCCAAAATATTTATAGTAAATACTACTACTAATATACCTCAGTGTTTATTTTTAATTATTATTATTATTTTCGGAGATGGAGTCTCACTTTGTTGCTCAGGCAAGAACACAGTAGCACAATCTCGACTCACTGCAACCTCCACCTCCCAGGTTCAAGCGATTCTCCTGTCTTAGCTTCCTGAGTAGCTGGGATTACAGGCGTGCGCCACCATGCTTGACTAATTTTTGTATTTTTAGTAGACATGGGGTTTCACCATGTTGGCCAGGCTGGTCTCGAACTCCTGATCTCAGATGATCCACCTGCCTTGGCCTCCCAAAGTGCTTGGATTACAGGCATGAGCCACCGTGCCCGGCTGCCTCAGTATTTAATGTACAAAAGAGTATGTTTGGCCTGCTTCACTCATTTCTCCACCTGCCTGGTTCAGGTGGCATTTCAGTTTGTGACTTCTGAGTGAAGCCTAGCTCTCACTTCACAACTAGGTAAACTGTGGCCTAGAGAAGTGACAGGATTTGCCCCAGGACATACAGCAGGAAGGCGCCAGAGCTTACACTAAAACTTTGGTCACCTGACTCAGCAATCATAAATATTTAGCAAGTACCTGCTGTGTGCTAGGCACTGAGGGAGGTACTATGGTAACTAATATGACCATGGTTCTGCCTTCACAAAGCTCACTGTCCTGGTGTCCTCATCATGACCTGTGATCTCAATGTTGACATACCACTCATCTAAGTAGTCCTCATTCTCTTCATTCATGTCAGTATATGTAAAGGACTTAAAATAGAGTCTGTGTTGACTAAGCGTCAGTGGTGGACCACAGCTGGCTTGCATAGGCTCGCAAGAGCCAACTGTGCCTGGATCTTCCCAACTTTGTGCTCAGTGACAGCAACCTGCAAACCTTGAAATCCGCCACGGTAGGAATATTTGTATCGCAGAAGTTGGGAAATGCTACAAATCAGAGTTTAATGTTTGTGGAGAGCCAGCTGTTAACTATTTGCCAGCACATCCCTGGTAAGCCATCAGTAAATGTATTGCCTTTATTACTCTACATTTCATAAACGCTGCAGGGATAGCTGAAGTAAACTATCAGACTGGCCTGGGTCTCTCTTCAACTTCTCTTATGCAAGTAGCTTCCACCTCTGAGATTCCATTACTTCCATTGGAAGCAGGAAGAGACTAATACCCACCTGATAGGGACATATGTGTGTGGTTATGCGTGTGTGGTAGGGGGTGGGGGTAGAAATAAAGGATTGGAAGTGCCTGACCCAGTGCCCGATCACAGCAAGTGCCCTGTAAATGCCAGTTCTTGCCTCTCACTCTCTTACCCTGGGGATAAAAGTGGCAGCAGCTGGAGCAGAGCCTCACCCCCAGCTATCTAAATTGCACTGGTGCTCGCGGGCAGACCCCCAGAAAGCAGAGGAGCTATCCAGGGCCTCCTCTGGCCTGGAAATGCCTGCACCGGCAGCTCTATTTCTGTAGCTCTCACCGCACAAGGGGCAAGGGTGCAGCAGAGGCCAACTTTTCTGCCTTATTCCTGGAAATCATCAATCTCTGCCCTTCGCCCTCCTCCCTTTTTCTACCACATTTTTTTCCTCCTGGATAATGAGGCCTCCAGAGACCAGTGGAGGTCTGAACCTCGTTATGGTTCTCTCGGTAGGCCAGCATCAATAAAGGCAGGCAGACCAGGGAACTGGGTGGGGGATGGGGCAGGCAGGCAGCGGGTGGGCAATGGTGGGGAGGGCGGGGGCAGCTTTCAGGCTTTCAAATCCCTGGATTTATTTCACAGTGAATTATAACTGAACTCTTTAGTGCCCAGGGCTCACAGAGGGAAGGGTGGGAATTTGCCCAGGGGGTAGGAAAAAGGTCTTAAGTGGGAGGCTGGGCCAGGCCAAGAAGATCTCTGATACTGGGGTGAGAGGGAGGTCTCCTATGTCTGTTCTGTGTATGAGTCAAACTCACCTGCTTTCGGGTATGTGGGAGTTAGGGTGGGAAAAGGAAGGAGAGCTGGTAGTATTGAAGGAACTGCCAATCACAAGTCCAGCTTGTCATTCCAGTTGTGCTGCCTGTGTAGACCAGCCACCTTCCTCTATAGGCCTCAGTTTCCCTATCTGTACAATGAGGAGCCTGTTCTTGATTATCTCTAGCTGCTTTGAGATTCTGACATGTGGGCTCCCTGCATGCCTGGGTATGTGAGCATATCAGGACGCAATGGGGCATTCAGGGGAATCTGTGCAGGAATTCTGGTTCAGGAATGGTGGAGGAAACAGATGACAGAGCTTGAGGTTTGGGAAACAGGGCTATCTTGTGGATATGGAGAGAGTCAGAGACAGAGAGAGAGAGAAACAGAGGGGATGATGGAAAGGAGAGTGTGGGAGGGAGGAAGACAGAACAAGGGGAAAGGTATATCAGAAGAGGCAGGAGAGAAAAACAGAGTGGAAAAACAGAGACAGGAAAAAAATTAGAGAGAGTAAGATGGAGACAGGAAAAGAGAGAGCAGAAGAGAAAGAGGAAGCAAAAAGGAGGGGAGGAGTATGCCGGGGCACACAGAAGAGTGGAGGAGGTCTGGCCAGGTCTATACGCCCAGAGTGCTGAGTAAGCCCTGGCAATTGTGCCCTCAGCGCATTTGAGAAACAGTACACCCAGTATCAGGTTCTGCCCAGCTATCCAGAGCGTGATCTGCAGCAGGCAGGCAGATGGCAGCTCCCTGGCTCCGTGGCCTCTCAGCACCCCAGGCAGACGGTGGAGAGACATGGAGCTAAACCTCACCCGTGCCCCAACCCCAGTCTCCTTCTTTCAGTTTCTCCAGGGTGAAGAGCCAGTGCCCAGAGTGACACATGAGGCCTGGACCTGTGATGTCCTGGGGGACAAAAGCAGGGCCTACATCAGCTCCAGGGGCCCCAGTTGATTGGGTGACACAAAGGCAAGTGGGAACAGCCAATCTCAAAGTCAAACCGACACTGCCCCAAGGTGGGGGCCTCTGTAGTCATCTGGCTGGGGGCATGCCGGCCTGGCACTGTGGGAAACACACAGGGCTCAGACTCAGGTTTGGGTTCAAGCCTTGGTTCAGGGCCCATCACCTCACTTCTGAGATTTCAGTGTCCACAACTAGAAAATGCAAACAATGACCCCTCTTTCATACAACTGTACTGAGGTTGAAATGCAGTCTTCGTGCTAAGCACTGGACACATGAACATGGCAGGTTCTCCACAAACAACCGATATTACTAGTCTGCTAGACACCTATTAATTGCTTTCCCTGAAACAGGTAAAGCTTGGAGAAAGACACCAGAAACCTAGGCTATGTAAAGTGCAAGGCTACATAGGAGGGCACCAGAGAAGCCACACAACACCATCCTTATGAGTATGGACTTTCCAGCCAGACAGACTCAGGTCTGAAACCCGGCTCTATGCTCCCTACCTCTGTTATTGGTGCCTCAGTTTATTCCTAGGCTGATATCAGCATTTAGTAGGACAGTAAATAAAAGGCCCTTCACGTAGGACCTGACAGAGAGAAAGTATTAAATAATTAAAGACTAGAGAAATGATTGTAAGTCTCCTCCCCACTCTACCCCACCTCCCCCCAACACACACCCACAGGGCAGGTGAGATAATATATGTGAAAGAATGAACTCAGGCCCGGGACATAGCAAGTGCTTAACAATATCATTTTCCTCCCCCTTAGCTGCAGGTGGGTAGATGTCCCTGGTCACTCACCTCCACCCGTGTGGGGTTCAGCCAGTGGGGGATGTCACGCACGGTCACGTTCATTGGCAGGATGATGGACTCGCTGTTGTGGTCCAGGCACGAGGTGGCACACTCCGACCCTGAGGGAAGCACAGCATGAGGCAGTGGCTCAGGCCCCAGACCCTCGACAGCTGCAAACTGTCCTCCTGCAGAGTGGGCCCTGCCACTTCCTGGTCCCCAGTGGACTCAGCTACCCAACCTCAAGGCAGTGGGAAGGAGAAGGCTCCCCAGGCAGGGCCACCTCTGGTCTCCCTGACTCCATTCACATGCCTCCCATCTGGCTGGTTCCTGCTGCCACCCTCATTGGCCCTGACCCTAGTTTGATCAAGCTCCTCCTCTGCTCAAACACCTTTCCAAGGCTCCCCACATCCAGAACAAAATACAGCCCCCTTTGCTAGGCACTCAGTGCCTCCTGCAGTCTAGTCAATCTTCTCTCTCACTGACCACCTTCACTTTCTGGTTGGTTCAACTGGACTGAACTACACTTGGTTTTCCATCTGAGTCCCACAATTCTCAGCCTCTGTCCTTCTTCTCTTGTTCATCCCATATCCTGAAATGTCCCCCAATCTGCCTTCCCATAACCAAATTCTATCCATTATTCATGGGCCAGTTCAATTCTTCTAAGAAGTTTGCCCTGATTTTCACAACTGAGTGAGAGTACTCCATCATTAGATGTGCCTGATTCATCTCGGAGTTTAACCCGGTGTCTGACACCCAGGGAGAGCTCAGAGCACTGGCTGAGTGAATGATGAGCACATAAATGCAATACCAGCTTCTCTTTCCCCAGGATTTCATCCCTGCCCTTCCCTGTGCCTTAAAGACCCTTCCCACTCTAACAAGTGCATTTTTAATGATCCCACAGACCTCAATCGCATGCCACTTGCTCAGAGAAGACCTCCATGGTTTCCTGACAGGCCAAGCCCCTCATAGGTGCCCATGACAGAATTGTCATGTGACCATTTCCTGTTTGCTTGGTGAATGTGATGTCAATAGCTCTCTTCCCTGCTGGACTACAATTCTATAGGGCCAGTACTACCTATGGTCCCCATTCTATGTCCAGAGCTTGGCACTATGCATGGCAGATTATAGACACTCAATAAGTATGTGTGAAATGAGTGTAAGAGACAGTGAATGAATAAATACATCAATGGATCAGAAAATGAATGAATTAATGGATAAATGAATGGCATGATGACTGACAGATGAATATGCATTTAGGTATCTTATAAAGGAGGAAGTAAGTACATAAATGGATAAGTGAATGAGTAAATTATGAATTAAATGGATAAAGGAATTTTTAAAAAATCAGATAATGAGTCAAAGAAGGGGTAAATGACTAACAGAGAGAGGGCTACTACATAGAAGCCCTTGGTCCAGGAACTTTGGCGTGAAGACAGTTGACTTCCAGACTGTGGGTTGGCAAGTTGACTCTAATTCAACTCATTCATTCTCTACCCTGACCTCACACATCCTGCGGTCATCTGAAAAATCAAGCCTAGTCCATGGAAAGTACTCAGTACCCCAAAGAGGCATTTATTCATGTGGGCAAAGAAACAACCGGTCAGAATCCGACTAGGCCTGAAGGAGGCCATTTCTCTGTCAGTATCAAAACCACCCTCCAAACACTAGAAGCAAGTCACCTCTTTTCTTTAAATATCCTATTCTATTAGCTATTTTAAAGGACCCCCCTTCCAAATACACATATGTATGTATTAGCCATTTTAGAAGCCCCCTTCCAAATATACATATATACGTAGAATATGTGTGTGTGTGTGTGTGTGTGTGTGTGTGTGTGTGTATGATGTAAAAAATAAATCAGGTAATGAGTCCACGAAAAGCTAAGTGACTAACATGGCATGCACAAACAGATACGTATATACATACACACATAAACATGCAATATACATAGAGGCATGTATACATGTACATGTATATGTATATATATACAATCTATGCAGTGCCCTTCCTGTTGCCATCTTATCATCCTTTCTAGTCTAAGAGGCTCACAAATCTAAAGAAAGAGCAAGGATGGAGTGGCAGAGGCAGGACCATGTTTAAAAGCCCTTCACTTTTTAAATTTGTATTTATTTTTACTTTTTTTTTTTAAATTATGAGAGTCTCACTCTGTCACCCAGGCTGGAGTGCAGTGGTACGATCTCGGCTCACTGCAACCTCCGCCTCCTGGGTTCAAACGATTCTCCCGCCTCGGCCTCCTGAGTAGAAGCCCTTCACTTCAAACACAGGGACACTGAGCCTGACTAGGGGCAATTTCTGGCCCCACCCAGTGGTTTTCCTATGTTACCTGATTTCCCTGCAAATCCAGCCTGTTTCAGTCATGACACCCGTTTCACAGGCTGGAGAGCCAAAAGGCACAAAGCTCAGGGCACAAAGCTGTTGAGGAGAGAGCCACATCTCTAATTCCAGGCCCCACAATCGATACAATGCAGCCACACAGAGAGAGGAGAGAAGGAGGCAGCCATCGAAGCAGGAGAGATGGTGAGGGGCCAGAGAGACAAGAAACGATGAGTGATGAGAATAAGGAGCAAAGATCCCTAAGCAGTCAGAGGAACTGCTTATGGGGTATGCTTTATTGTGAGACCAGTTCTAAAGGAGTTTTTAGGTAGCAAAGATGAGACAAGGCTGTGATAATAAAATTCTTTTGAAAAAAAAAATGCAGCCTCTGAGAAATAGACAAAGGCTATCTTATCCCAAGAGAGGAAAAACATATAAAATTTAAAAAAAAAAAAAAAAAAAACTCGTGGTCAAAACAGGAGACACTTGCTGTCCAATGCAGCAGTCGTGTCTTAATTTCTCTTCCTCTGCGTCTCCCTCTCCTAGGCTCCCCTCCCCCACGCCAGCTCTGGGGCTTTAGGACCAGGCTGCTGTGTTGTGATATATGAGCCGTAATTGGCATCCTTGCAGAGTGGTGATCTCACCAGGCCTCTTCGTCTCCTTCCCGGGAGGCGCAGGGAGGGTGGCAGCCCTGGTGGCAGCAGCAGCAACTTTCTGAGGGCTCATAACTGCCACAGAAGCCTCCCCAGGTGGCCTGGGGGAGGCACGCAGGGGGAGCTGGTCTGGGTGACTCCAGAAGGTGCCCTCCAGCCCCTAAGCCCGACACATATCTCACCCCTGCTTATAAGGCCAGTGATCAAATCCCTCTCCTTGGCAAAGTGGATTCTCCCCAGGGAAGGGCTCAGCCTGGGAGGTGGAAGTCAGGGGCATTTGAAGGAAAGCGAGGATACAGCTGGGGCTGAGGAGTGGATGAGCAACAACTGCTCTCCTGCCTTGCTTCTCACTCTCATCCTCAGCCTTCCTGTCTCCCTGTGTGGCTTTTTCTCTCTGCTCTCCTCCAGTGTCCCTACGCACTCATCATCTGCCCTGGATTATCACGTTCATAAGATGGACATCTGGGCGCCAGCCGTGGGGACTTGGGGTACAGGAAAGGGGAGTTAATTCAGGTTGCAATATCACATAGATTTTTTCCCCTTTCTGCTTTGACCATGAAAATACTAAGTAGGTAAATACCACCCTCCCACCCCTTCCCCTTTTTCTCCACTGTTCTGATGGAGAGAAGAGAGCCAGGTATTGTACTCATTTGCATACAGTTGAGACATGTGAATAAAATGTGTAAATGCGTCTGTGAGATTTGTTTGCCTTTTGTTCATCTTTCTGTGTGTTTGACATGTTTTGGGACATAAAATGTGTTTGCGTTTGTTGAAGTATGAGATTTGTATGTACTGCATGTGAGTGCTATGTATAGGTTTATGTGCTACCTGTGTATGTATGTGTTTGTGTGAGTGATGCATTTGTGTGGTATTTGGCTGATGTGTAGGTGTTAGGCATGAGCCTACTATATGATGTATGTATTTGGGGCTGTTTGGTTATGAAACATTTCAGCATGTGGCATGTGTTTATGTATGAACATGTGAATGTATTTGAATGTGTCCGTGGGTATAGATATGCAGTAAATTTGTTTCTGTAGTTTTTCCCTAAAGGTCACTTAATTAGGCTTTTTCTCGCAGGGCCACTCAATGCCAGTTAAGAGTATGAATGAATATTCACTTGCATATTATGATTGAGCTGGAGGTTGGGACCCTCTCACAGACATACACACCTATCAGGACCACGCACACCTATCAGGAATGATGGAAAGGAGAAAGAAAGTGTTGGCCTTGGGATGGTGCAGCCCATGCTGCTCACCACGGCAACACGTGTTGCCCCACCTTCTAGAATGCCTATATTAGCAGGTCCTGTAAGATCCCATCTCTCTGCAACCCTCCTGGTCAGCATTACAAGATGCTGTATAAGAACTTACACACAAGATGAATTGGTGGCTGTATAAGATCTTAAAGTACCTTCCAAACCATCAGTGAGAGCAATCATGTGCTTTGGTGTTTTCTGACCCATGCAGGAGCCAGTGTCTTGGGCTAAATGCAAGAGTGCTGATTCCCACTGTAAGTTAAGGTGAAGAACTTCTGCTATCTGAGTGCATGTGTTTTCATCTTCAGAAAGGGACGGACAGTCCCCATGAACTTTCCCTCTCCAACCACAGGCCTTGCTTCTGGACACGCAGTGATAACTCTCTGTTTGCTGGATGAAAATCATGTTGGGTCTCTGCACATTCAGATAACCTTCTACAGCAGACATCCCTGGCGATTGCTCCATAAATCATATTGGCCAGGAGAAAGGACATTCAGTTCCCTAGGCTTTTCATCATGGTCAATTAGGGAATCAGCCCAAAAGGTCAGCATCACTGCCCTTAAATGAGGTCACACTCCTTGCACTCTGAGTACCCTGGAAAGCTGTGGTGCTTGTGATTAACGCATCCGTCCAGATACCTGGTTTCAACGAGGCAAATCCCTGGCATACATTCCCAGCTTGTCTCTCCTCACTGTGTGTATTTCTTGAGCTGGCCTGTCACCATACAAAGAGTATTTTGAAAATGCAGTTTATGCTCATCTTGGATGCAGCTGAGATGCCACGGGAAAAAGTCAGGCTTTGGAATGGGATGGGTCTCAGGATTTGGGAGCATGTTCCATTATCCCCTCAAGTTTTGATGCCCTCATCTACTAAAGGTTATTGCAAGAATAAGATATAATGCCTTTCAAGTGCTTGACGAAGGGCCTGAACTATATCAGGTACTCATGAATGTTTAGTATGATGCAAATTTTAAAATTAATAATAAAAGCAGCTGTACTAGACTACTATTGCTTCCCTAAATGTGATGTGTGCTTTCATAACTCCTGCTCCTCAGTCACAGAGTTTCTTCTGCCTGCAATAGCATTTCTTCCCCGACAAGCTTTTTCAAATCCCCACGTAAGCATCCCTTCCTCTGGGAGTCTTCTGTGTCCCCCCCGCAGGCACCTGACAGCTTTTCTGTATTCTGGTGTAACTGTTTACACTCACCCACCACTGGGTCATCATATCCCTGTCCCTGATTCTCTTTTTGGGAGGGCATGGTCTACACTCATTCATCTCTCTTTCCATAGTGCCTATGCAGGAACTCATGTGACCGGGTGTTCAATGACCCACCTAGGCATTAGCCCTGAATTGCTGGAAGGAATTTCCCCTCCTATTGCTCCCCTCTTGGGCCCACCATACCTATGGCATAGCCATCAGGGCACTGCAGTTTGAGGTTGCTGTTGAGCTGGTTTGGGACCGAGCACTGGCCTTGCATCTCCTGGCAGACATGGAAGGAGCCACTCCAGGTGCCGTCTTTCCGGCAATGAATGATGTTGCTCCCACGTCCCTGAACAACAGAGAAACACAGTCAGGACCAAGAGAGACACCAGCCCCAATTGAATAAGCTATTCAGAATAAAACAGAAAACAATTTTTCATCTCTCCAGAGCTCTGAAGTTTTCCAAAACAATTTCTTAACAATGGTTGAAACTCAACCACCCTGAAAAGGAGGTATTGTTAGTTTCCATTTTATATATTGGAAAACCGAGGACTCAGACCGGGAAGAAACTTGCTCAAGATCTTCCAGAATGCCAGTCCAAGCTTAGTAGTCTTTCAGAAATTTCAATCAGAGCAATTATAGTTTTGATTTGTGTGTGAGAGTTTTTTTTTTTTAATTGTGAGGGTAGGAGCCCATCAGCTCCCTGACTGACACAGAGAGTAAGTGCATGGGTTAATGAGGAGCACTAAAGTTTGCTTCCTCTTAAATAGTGAGAAAGTATCCTATGTCAGGGCTCTGTCATATGTTGACTAAGTAATCTGAGTCTAGTTGAGAAGCTTTTTCTGCCAAGACATTTCTTTTCCTTTCCTGATCTTCTCTTTCTTTCATTCCATTCCATTCTATTCCATTCCATTCCATTCCAACAATAACGGCATGAAGAGGGTGATATGGGGGTATTTATATCTGTGCTTTCCTCCCAATTCTTTAAAACAGGGAACTACAGTTTCTCGATCTTCTGCAAAGCATTAGGCAAATGCAGCTTGAAGACATAATCCCTTCTTGAAGTCCCCTTCCAACTTCCGAATTTCAGAAAGTTAATTCAAGTAAGATTCCTTAGTGTCCAATCTGTGCCCAGCTCTGTGGGGTGCAGAAGTGAAGACAGCCAGTGCCCGCCTCTGCGGGCTAGTGGGAATGGCAGTCATGTGAGCCACCAGCCATGTCACTGTGACTGTGCTCAGTGAGGCAGATTAAATATTATACCAGTGCTGTGAGTACACAAGGAAGAGTAACTGGTTATGAGGGGACAATCAGGGAAGGCCACTTAGAGGAAATGATATATGGAAAGGGATTTTCAAGGATGCATGGAATTACAGGCAGAATAGGAACAGAAGACACTCCTGGAAGATGGAAGGGCATGTGCAAACAATGAAAAACATGGTGCATGTTGGAGGGCCTGGTGTGGTTCTAATTGTATGACTCAAGGCATGAAGAAGGGGAAGATGAGCTGGTAACACAGATAAAGTGTGGAGCCTTAAATGCCAACGTAAGTAGTTTAGACTCTACGAAAAAGAAATGGAGAATCACAGGTGGTTTCTGTGCAGGGGACCCACATTCTGAAGGATCTAAGAACAAGCTATATATTCTCTACCCCTTTCAGACTTATAATAAGATGAGAAACTTGACATGAGGCCAGAGGAGCTGGCTGTGCTCCACCAATGCAAAAATTTATGCAATGGCTTCCTGTGACCTTCAGCTTCCATGCAAACTCCTGTGCTGGCTCCAGAACCCTCCCAGCCTTAATTCTGCCTAATTCTCCAGTTTCTTGCTCTCCAGAGCACCACCACCAACCTTGAACTTCAGTTTAAATTGCCTGCATTCGTGAAGGCATCATATGTTGTGCTTTCATGCTCACTGCTCCTTCCGTCTGCTATGTTTCCTACCTACCCGCCTTGTCTACCTTGCAAACACCTTATCTGGCACAACCCATCCTGCTCTCGTGCCACCTCAGTTCTGCATGGGGCACTACCTAAATGTCTCTGACAAGACATTACCTATTTGTTTATCATCGGTTTTGCAACAAGACAATGAGCTCCTCAAGCCCCAGGCCGGTGTCCTATTCAACCTTGTATCCTCAGGGTCTTCCACAATGCCTAACAGGTCCAGGCCACTCAGTGCATTCATTCATCACTTAATAGACATTTTTGTTCATTCAAGAATTGTTTGTTTAATTCTTGTTTGTTCATAACAAGAATTGGTGGAGAGTGATAGAATGTATTTCTTTAAGAAATAAGAAAATAAATGAATGCGTGGATGAGGAAATAAATGTACAAGTGAGTAAATGAAGAAATGAATGAATGAGGGAATAAATTATGAATGAATGCATGAGAAAATGAATAAACTCCTTAAAAGAACTCATGTAAGCTGAGGCTCCCCTATGTGAGAAAACAGCTGCAAAGATACAGGATTGGAAGAGAAAGGGGCCCCTTTCCAGGCCTCTCCTGTGCCGGCAGAAGGAGGGTGCAATTGCAATGGAAACCTCTCTGGTCTTGGGAGAAGGGTGGCCCATCTTGAGCATGCAGCTGCAAGGCGGCTTGCAGAGTTCACTCCCAGAGGTTCTGTAGGGGCTCATGGCAAAGTTACGCAGCTTCATGTGGCTTCAAAGAACCCAGACTCTCCCTCTCAGAGCCCCAGGCTCTAGGCCCCATGATTCTCCTGGGCCCTCTGGGGAGTAGGAAATTGACCCCAATTTCCTGGAGCCTTGGCCTGGGCCTGTGATGCATTTGGCTTCCAGCCCCTGAAGGTCTGCAGACCTCAGCACTACTTGGGCCAGGGCTGGCTGGAGAGCTTAGTTTGTAACAGAGAATGTATTAGAAGTAGCCGGAGTCTGCTCATGGAGTTTCACACTGGGGAGGCCCCACCATGAATGAAAGGTGGGAGCATAAAGCACTGGTTTTGCTACCATTGGTTTATCTCTCTCCTGCCCAGTTCATCTGGTACTTTGTGTTGCGAAATTTGCTTTTAAAAATATATAGCATAGGCCGGGCGCGGTGGCTCAAGCCTGTAATCCCAGCACTTTGGGAGGCCGAGACGAGCGGATCACGAGGTCAGGAGATCGAGACCATCCTGGCTAACAAGGTGAAACCCCGTCTCTACTAAAAAATACAAAAAACTAGCCGGGCGAAGTGGCGGGCGCCTGTAGTCCCAGCTACTCGGGAGGCTGAGGCAGGAGAATGGCGTGAACCCGGGAGGCAGAGCTTGCAGTGAGCTGAGATCCGGCCACCGCACTCCAGCCTGGGCGACAGAGCCAGACTCAGTCTCAAAAAAAAAAAAAAAAAAAAAAAAAAAAATATATATATATATATATAGCATCCTTTTGCTAAGACACCTTAGCCTTCAGAACAAGGCATACTGGTAGGTTGGCACTTCAGGGCTTCTACAGTGGAATCCAGATGACATTTCTGGCTCCATCTCTTGCTATGTACATATCCTTCCTTCTAGACAAGTGAATCGCTTTGTTTCTCCTGCAAACTTTTCTTGCTTTCCCACCTCCACATCTTTGCCCTTGCTGTGCCCTTGCTGTGCCCTCTGCACAGCAGACTTTCTGGAGCCTCTTTGGATTTTTAAATCCTTCTTTAAGAGTAGATGCTAGTGCATTCAGAAATTGCCTACCACCTGGTTTAGAACTTCGTAGTCGATTATTGCTGACTGAGTCTAGTTTGACCAGAGAAGATCTGGCATAATTGAAGCTGCAATCTGGGAAGACCAGAGGGTACTTTTTCTGGGTGTTGTCAGGGAACTGACTGAGTATGTTTGACTCCAAATGTACAATTCTTCATGCTAAGGTGAAATCTCTTATAAGAGGACTGAATATCTCTCAGTAAAACAGTTTGCCTCTCTGTGCCTGTGCATCTGTTTTTACAAGAGCATATTGAGCTCTAACTCCCCTGCTGCTTTAGCTACACAGATCCACAGAGAGCTGAAGGCATATAATAATATTATCAAACACCTATAACATGCTCAGTGCTTTAAAAATCACTTGAACAATACAGTAGAGTGAAATTATATTATTTTTGCAGACTTGGGAACTGACTGTTAGAAAGCAAAGAAGTGAGTTTTCGAATGATGCTCGTGTCATAGTTTTAAGAGCCTGGGTGTAAGTCAAACTGCCTGAATTCAAATGCAAGCTTGGCAACTTCCCAGCTGGGTAGATTTGGGGACGTTCTTTAACTTCTCTATGCCTCAAGTTCCCTGATTGGTAAATGGGCATGGAGTCTACTACCTGAGAGAGTGATCATGAGGATCATATGAGTCCATTTATATAAAGCATTTAAAGCCTAACACACATACTGAGCTCTGTAATTGTCAGATGAGGTTCTTACTCACTCTACTGTACTGTCTCTAA
Source organism: Papio anubis (assembly GCF_008728515.1). Lineage (NCBI taxonomy): Eukaryota > Metazoa > Chordata > Mammalia > Primates > Cercopithecidae > Papio > Papio anubis. Next base: position 85,793,708 of record NC_044988.1, on the reverse strand, counting down.
GAGAATTTTAGAATCAACCCCACCAGCAGTGCATTTTAGAAATGACAGCAGCCAGAAAGGGGAGGTAATGTGCCCAAGTCACAGAGGTTGCCAATGTCAGAACCATGTCTCTTGACTGTAAGCTGTTGTACCCTAGTAGGATGAAGGAAAAGAAGAGAACAGGAAGAAAGAGGGAGAAGTATTAGGTTTCTTCTCCTTAGAAGACACGAAAATAAACAAAATAATAGCAGGAAGAAATGTAGCAGCATCCGAGCAAGAAAAACCCAGGCAGCAAGTGCAGGAGCTAGATGGCTAAGATTTGGAGGCATGCTGACTTAATAACAAGAGTGTCAGTTCCACCACATCTGGTTGTATAAGACAGGGCAAACCAGTTTACACCAGCTTCCCCATCTGTAAAATGGGGCAGTAATGCCAGATGCCATGGGGCTTAAATGAAGCAATCAGTCTAAAGTGCTCATCCCAGTGACTGGCACGTAGTAAGTGCTCGTTATATTTCAACTGCTGTGAATCATTTGTCTCTGTTCCCAGTCAATGCCCTCCTATGCGTTTTGTATCCTCCAAGGTAGGTACAGGGGTGACATGTTGCCCCACGAGGGAGGATGAGTGGAAAGTGTGAATTACGAAGTGACGTAGTTTAAGACCTGGCTCTGCTTGTACGACTCAGGGTAAGTCTCTTTCCCTTTCTGGGCTTTAGGGCTCCCATCTGTAAAATAAGCGGGCTGCAGTGGGGGTCTCTGAGGTCCTGCCTACCTCTAACATCACATGGGTCTGTGACTCTTCTGAACTCCTCTAGGACATCCTGGGTGCTGGCCAAACATTTAACAACCCGGAAATGAAAACCTAGCTGAGGCACTGCACATATGTGAGCTATACCTCGTCGTTGGCAGGGCTCACAAATGGAGAGTGCAGGTCTACACCCCTTGTGGCAGAAAGGCTTTCAGAGACACCTTCTGTGATCTGTGCAATGAGCTGGGTGTGTTGTAGATTCCACCACACTCTTTCTCTCTTGCTCCTGCTGAGTTGCTGAAATCCATCATTAGGTGCATCACTTTGCCCACAAAGCACCTTTAGCTTTTTTCCTCCCCTGCTGATGCATCTTCCAAAGACCCCGTCCCCGTCCCAAGGCTGGCCACTCCCTGAATCACCTATAAAGCCCCCACAGTGCTTCTCACAGCAAGCCAGGCCTATGTTATCTCATCAACCAGCTTAGGGCCATCTGAGCTGCATTAAACCCTGAGATGAGTAGCTCCTCACCCCCTGGGGATAAAATCTCTGCCTTTCGCTGCTGGTCTGCCCTGAAAATGTTGGGAGCAGTGGAAAGAGCAGAGCTAGGGATCAGAAAGACCACCACCTGCTCTTTTGTCGCCACGGGCAAGAACTTAGCCTCCCCAGGCCTTCTTTCTGCATCTGTAAAATGGGGATTCTGTTTCTTTTCCAACTGTATGTTGTGAGCTGTCAAAAGAGAGCAAGCCTGCAGCAGCAACTTGGTACACATTAGACACTCAAAAACAAAGACAAAGAAAGCTGATATCATTAAGGTTCTCTGTCCTGGTTTAAACAGACAAGAATACCATAAGTGCTAGAGCTGGACTGTCTGATATGGTAGCCACTGTACAAGTATGGCTATTTACCTTCAACTTTGAATATTTTAAATTAAATAAAAGTTAACATTTTGTTGCTCATTCGCTGCAACCATGTTTCAAGTGCTCCATAGCTACACGCGGCTAGTGGTCATCATTTGCACAGATATGGATCATTTGTATCACGGCAGAAAGTTCTACTGGGAAGTGCTGGTCTACAGGAGCTACAGTACTATTTATTCTACAGGTTTATTTAAGCAAGGGACTGGGTTTGACTACGGCTCATGCTGGTCTCTTTACTCCACACTCTGGCCTCATGCAGGATGGGTGCCTCCTTCTCAGTTTTTTTGTTTTTTTTTTTTTTTTTTTTTTTTTTTTTGCTTTACTTTAAGTTCTGGGATACATGTGCAGAACGTGCAGGTTTGTTACATGGGTATACAGGTGCCATGGTGGTTTGCTGCACCTATCAAACTGTTATCTAGGTTTTAAGTCAAAAAGAGCCCATAGAGCCAAGACAATCTTAAGCAAAAAGAACACAGCTGGAGGCATCCTACTACCTGACTTCAAACTACACCACAAGGCTACAGAAACCAAAACAGCATGGTACTGGTACCAAAACAGATATATAGACCATAGAATAGAACAGAGGCCTCAGAAATAACTCCACACATGTACAACCATCTGATCTTTGATAAATCTGACAAAAACAAGCAATGGGGAAAGGATTCCCTATTTAATGAATGGTGCTGGGAAAACTGACTAGCCATATGCAGAGAGCAGAAAACCTCAGTATTTAGAGCTAGCCAGCAGAGGGTTAGGTTGCGATCTGTTGTGTTTCTAGGCCCTCCAGGAGCTCACATAGAGCATAGGGGAGTCTCACCACTGGAGTGACCTTAAAGCAGGCTAGTTCATTTGTCTAGTCCCCAGGGCTACCACATATGATTGCATAGGTTTGGCACTGCACAAGGCCAGTGGGTCCCATAGACATGCTCTATTTTCATTACCTCATTTAATCTTCACAAACAAACTATGAGGTATGTAGTATTCTTTCTCCTCATTTTATATACAAGAAAAGTGAAGCTTAAAGAGTTAAGTAACTTGGCCTCCAGTGACTAGGTAATGAAGCTGGGATTTGAACTCAAACTACAGATCCAGTGTTATACTGGCTCCCAAAGAATGAATAAAGTGAGGTTTGTATTTGCTTTTAGTGGCAGTGGAAGAGAGTGTGTGAATCTCCCCTACAATAGCCCTTGTCCTTTCCCGTCAGGATCTGAAACTTGTTTGGAAAGCAAAGAATCCCTGCTCCATACAAGCTGATTCAAGATGCTCTGGGCCATGCATTTCTGCTATGTTTATAGGCAGCAAGAGGGAATCTGAGGTGAATACTAGATTTGGCTCTCAGGCCCCTGGTCTGAGGGTAGAGGAAATTCATTTTCAGTACAAAGTAGAAATGTCAATTGTATTAGGAGTCCATTTGGCATGCACACCCTCATTCTTTAAGCAGACGAGCAATACCCTGCTCCTTTGCGACTAGCCTCTCCGTTAGTTGCCAAACAGAGCTGCTTGAGTCATCTGATACATTTACATTTTCTTCTCCTTTAAATACAAACTGGCCATGAAAGTTACTTGGAAGGCCCCAGGCAGGCTGAGTTTCAGTTTGATAACATGACCGCAGCCAGAATATTATTTGGCTCATCAGTTTGGGTAACTGTTAGCAACAGTTTTATGTAAGGGAGTGAGAGGGAAGCTGATCGGCCTGCAAGAGGCCATGGTAATTTCTAGCCTTTGTTTGTTCCGGCACTGGCTTCTGCCTCCCCGGCAGTCAAGGATGGGAATGACTCCCATGAATGGACACAGATGCCATGAATGTATGAGAGCAGGATTCTCAGGTGGTGCCTACTGGACTTAGCCCATTTACAGTTGGAGACAGGGGAACCTGGATTCTGACTGTGACTCGGCCGATGCCAGCTGTGTCACCATGGGGAGTTGAGTAACCTCTTTGAGTCTTGGTTTTCTCATCTGTAAAAGGAGGAACCTGCCTTTGATGTTCATTGTGGTCCTTCCTCCTGCCCTTAGTTCTGGTGACATTTCCTGAGTACCTACTAGGTGCCTGGCACTGTCCTAAGTGCTGAAGGCACAAGGACGGGTGCAGATGCAGTGAAGGACTGTTTCACAGCCTAGTGTGGGGATGTGGAATGAAAGCAGGCAGTGACAACGCAGTGTGGCCAATGCTGTGAGGGGGAATCTGAGGAGGGGCATGGGGGAAACCTGAGGAGGGCCACGGAGCCCAGCAGTGGAAGGGACATTGAGGAAGGGCTCCCGCAGGAAAGCATGCCTAGGCTAAATTGCGAAGGAAGATGAGGTGTCAGGCAGCTGAAAAAGGTACAAGGATAACTCTTTTTAAGGTAGAGAATGCAGAGGTGGGGAAGGAAGATCCATCTTATTGGTATGGGGGAAGGGTCTTAAATGCCAACCTAAGGAGTTGGGACTTTATCCTAAGGGATGGGGGCTCCTGGTTCAGAGAGATTAACATAACTGCTCAAATCACTCTGGCTGAAATGTGAAGAAGGTACTGGAAAGAGGCACAGCAATGAAAACAGGAAAATGATCAAGAAGCTGCATGGTGGCTCATCAAAGAGATGACGTTGGCCTGAGTCAGGGTAGTGGCATTGGGGACAAAAGAGAACAGCTTCAGGAGACGCTGTGGTGGGAGAATGGGTATGACTCGGTAATTGCTTGGATGTGGAGGGAGTGAGAGGGATTCAGAACGGTGGTTTGGTAGTGCCTGGTATTTGGAGGCTAATATGAAATGACAAAGACCAATAAAGATTGATTGAAGACGATGCCAGCACTGAAATCTGTCCCCACCTGGCTGATGATCCTTGCACACCTGTGAAACACAGGACTTGGGTTATCAACTCTACATGGTTGCTTTGATGGAGATGGAGCTCCTTGTGGACTTAAGGTTTTTTCAGCCTTTTGTTTCTTTTTCCTATTCTTGATTCCCATACTGTCCTTCTGAGCATGTGTAGGATTTGAGGAAAATTCCTTCAGCAGAGGCAGGCAGAAGTGTTGGACTTGCTCTCAGTTACATGTGCATTGAGATAAAATTCAAACCTTTCTCCTTCTGCTCTTCCTTTCTTCCACGGTGTTCTCAAAACTGTACTTCTCATCTAAATATGGTCCCCTTTTTCCTTATGCTTCAGGAACCAATTGATGTCTAAGTATAGTGGCAGTCTTGTGATTTTAAATACTTCAAGGACCAACATGGGTGGTAATGGTGGTAGCAAACTGGCAAAAGAGCCCTGGCCATTCCTGTTTGAGGAACTTAACTTTTATCAACTTCATACATTGGGATTCCATGTATGATTTCCTTCATAAAAGTTCCAATGCTTAAAAAAATTCAAAGCTAAGAATCTCTGAGCAAATAAAATATGGTATTGCAGGTAGGAAAATGAGGTTCAGAGAGATTATGAAAGTAGATAATTAGAGCCCAGTTTCTTAACTTCTGCACTGTTGACACTGCCATTATACAACTTGAGCCTAGTTAGACAGTCTCTTGGAGAAAGTGGTTCCTGAAGTATAGGCTAGTTTTTGGTAAGCAGAAAGGAAAGGGACCATGGTATCAACCTCAAGTTCCAGGACGCTTACCTGGGAGGCGTCGCTGTCTTCACACTTGATCCTACACTCACTGTTGAACTGGAAGCCATTAGTGCACTGGTAGAGCCCGTGGAATTTTGGTGGAGGTGGGTCACAGGTTACAGGAACACAAGCTCCCTCCTGCCAGCTGCCATCCTGGGTACACTGAGTCTTGAAGGCCCGTCTTCAAGGAAAGGATCAAAGAGGAGACATCTCAAGGACCAATTGGCTAGATCCATGCCCTGCATGAACACCACCAGCTGGGCCCCCATTTCCTATTTCCTATTTTTGATTCCCCACCTGACCTATTGGGTGGTGGTGGGGCCTGTGTAGGGATTAAGAATAATTCATCCACAGAACTCTTTTAGCAAGAGCAGGCAGAAATGTCAGGCTTCCAGCTACATGTAGATTGACACAAAACTCAGGCCCTTCCAGCCCCAGGTTCTCTCCCCTTTTTTACAGAGTGTTCTGATGGGTGTTAGAACCATGATGCTATGATTATCCACCATTTACTGAACAACTACTATGTGCAAAGCACGTTGTGAACACTTTACATGCACGTGTTCATTTGTTCTTCATAGGAACCTTACGTTGTAACTGTTATTATCATACCCTTCTTATTGCTAAAAAAAAAAAAAAAAAAAAAGGAAGTGCAGAGAAGTAAAGTCACTTGTCTGAGATCACATCGCCATTAGGCAGCCAAGCTGAAACTTAAAGTTTGTTCTGTTTGACCCAAAGCTAATATTATTAACAAATCCTTCTAGCTTCTCACAGAACAGAATGGGATGAATGGCAGGCATTGCCTCCAGTGAAGAAATGAGTGCAAGGCATTTGAACCTAACTCTTGTCCTCCCAGAGCCCATGAGTTTGCATTTCCAACCCCACTTACTTCTTTGACTTCCGAGAGGATCCAGGCACATGGTATCCAGGCTTGCATTTGTATTTGCAGAAGGAGCCCACCTTGTGCTTATTCTCTCGGCACCGGGGGGTCTGGAGGTCTGCATTGGGCACGGGGGGTGGAGCGAGGCACATGAGCTCACACAGGGCTTCTGGGAAGGACCACAGCCCATCCTCCATGCAGGTCAGGAGGCTGTTGTTGCCTGGAAGACAAGGGCAAGCAGGGATAGAGGAGGGAGGAGTCTCTGATAGCCAAGCTAGCCAAGCTAATGCATAGCCACTTGGATTTTAGCTGACTTGACAAACCAGGAGATCCCTTATGTGGAATTCCAACCCCTTCCACTTCCAACTGAGGAGCCTAGGGAGATCAAGAGAGCTGCCACAAAGAAGAGGAGATCTAAATGGGGGGAGTGAATTACCCCCATGTCTACAGTGAATTAAAATCCAAGGCTTCTGACTTCTGATCCTGAGCCTCTTCTGCTGCATAGAAAAGACACATTCACAATCCTTGAATCCATCTTTCTTACTTTACAAGTGGGCATCTGAACACAGAGATGGAGGAACTTGCCTTCTAATAGTTGGCAGCAAAAGCTCATACCAGAAACTACAGCATACTCTGATATCAGTGAGTGTATAACGTCAAGTGTATAACGTCAAGCTGCCACTCTCCCCCTGGGCCCAGCACCCTTGTATCTGTCCTGCTTACCACCTCCCCCAGTTCCCAACAGCAATGCCTGGAAATGACAGCATTGTGTTATCAGGAGGTTTGATTTTCTGTTCAGGTCCTGGTGCTCAGTGAAGCTTTGCCAAAGCAGCTGAAAGAGCAGCACTTCCCCCGTAGCCTGTGCCAGCTCTGACAGAGTGCTGATTGCCATCGGGAAGCTGGTCTGAAGGGGAACGTTGCAAATAAAAGTAAAACACGGGAGTTAGGCTTTTCACTGCCAGCTCATATATTATCGAGGCACAGCCTGCCTAAAACCTTCCCGAGACAAATAGAGGAGGGCCTAAACTTGTATTTCTCCACCAAACTCTTCTCTTCCTGGTTATTACTGAATGGTGTTGACAACCAGGGCTTGAAGCATTTGGGAAGCTCAGGGAGTTGCAGGTTGGAGGGGTGGAGTGGTAGGGAGAAAACTGACATTTATTGAGCAGTTACTGTGTACCGAGGACTTATTGAGCTGTTACTGTGTACCGAGGGCTTCTGATATGCAATCTCATTTATTCTCACAATAAACAGTGCATTTAGTATGACAGTCTTTATTTGGAAATGAAGACTCAGAAAGAGGTGACTCGACCAAGTTATTCTAGTTGGCAAAAGACAAAACTGAGGTTCAAAACAAATTCTGTCTAACTACAGAGATGGTTGTTTTTAATGGGAAGTTGGCTACTACATATGATCAGCAGGGCTTTTATTATTCATTCTGGAAGCATCAAATCTCAATTTTCCGATCTGTGAAAAGCAAACAATTGCTTCTGCCTTTCAGGGTGCTCAGAAGATGAAATAAAACAACATTTATGAAAAGTGCCCATGAAAGTGTTGTCAATGTCTTCATTTGCTTCTTAACTTTTTTCCTTCTTTCCTTCTTCCCTCCTTTCCTTCCTTCACTTCCCCACTTCCTCCCACTTTCCTTCTTCTTTTCATCTTCATTAGTAGCTCTGAAAGAATCTTCACAGAAGTCTTCATTCATTCAACCAACATCTATTTAGTGCTTATTCTGCACCAGATACTTTTATATGTTGAAGGAAAAGCAGTGAACAAAATAAAATAAAACAAAATAGAAATAGCTCTGCTCTTTTGAAGCTTGTAATCTAGTGGAACAGGGAGGAGTACAATAAGTTATCCTAAAAAGTATACTACTTAGCGTGCCAGAAGGTGCCAAGTACTATGAAGAAAAAGCAGGAAAAGGAAGAAAGGGGAGAAAGTACTTTGCAATTTTATATATGCTTCTCCACTTACTCCTTCTCATTTTTGTCATTTTTCTTCTTCATCAGTATGATTCATCCGGTTAGCAAAAGGCAGATTGGTGTCTGTAAACCCCAGAGGGGATTCCACATTGATAAACTGTGAGACTGACAACTATAGATATTTTAACATCAAGTAAAAAGAGTAAAGTGTGTGGAAAGGTGATTCATTTGGTTTCCATAGAAGCATAGAAGCATCCAGAATACCAGGGTCTACAAACTTCTTTTTGCATTGCCCTTGCAATCGGGGCAGTCATTGCTTTGGGGTGCCCAGGTAAAGCACAAGGTTAGTGAGAAGGGGAGCTGTATAAAAAGTACAGGAAGCACACCGTCTTCAAATTGCCCAAGAGAGATAACATATCTGCGGAAAAGGTGTTGGGACTCTAAAAAAGTACATTGTATTACCTTTGTATATTGTAAATTATGAAGTGAAAGTCATGGTTCTTCTGTGACAGGAGAATATAAAGATTCCAAAATGCTAATCAAGAGAGAAAATGCAAACCAGAAATGTGCTTTCTGGAAGAGGGTGAATATGAGTTAGCAGTGCACCACAGCTAAAGCAGGCACTGGTGATTCAGGACCATGGATATGTCCCCCCATCCCTGCAACAAACTCCAAGAGAGTTTTCAGCCGGGCAGTATTTCCGTGCACCAGCTGTAGCCACTACCCTGCATCTACAATGTGGCTTTGAAGAAAGTAGCGTATGATACATGATGTGCCCTTCCTTTGTCTTCTTGGCACTGGCCTGTATGCTGTGAAAGATGCTTACTGCACTGCCAACTCTCTGCCTGAGGCTTGTTATACTGGTCATGGATGCTTACTCTGTCCATATGTAGGGCGAGTTTAAAGTACCAAGGAATTAATGCCCCTGGAAGCACCACTAAACTAATGGTGGAGTTGTTGGATTCATGTGCCAGTTTCCAGAGTTGCAATAACTCTGAGGCATGTTCTCCACCATCTCCCAGAGTTTCCCAGAGGGACTGAGCTCTAGTTGTCCACAGTGGCAACTGGCTTTAGAAGAGAACCTGTTGACTTTTGTCAGTTCCATGTCTTCTGCCCTCATTCCCCCACTGTATTTCCTGGGGGAACATGATTCCAGACATGAAGTGAAGGCATGTCTGAGCCTGAAATTCCTGGTAGAGGGTAATATCTCTTGGTAGAGGTGTTGATATTAGAGATTAGGTTCCATCAAGCTTTGGGACTCTGTAAGTTCGCTTGTTCATCTTTTAATGCAGAGAAATACATCCTGCTCAGCCTTTCTACAAATGTGGCTAAGGAAATTCCAATCTCTAATGAGCATTAAAATAATTGTGAACTTGTAGCAGTGTCAAAAGAGAGGTACTTATTTTTATTACTTCATTTAAAAGATTACCCAGGAGATCGAGTCTCTTTTGGAGTGCCGTAAAGATTGAAATTAACATAGAACAGAACTCAAGGAAAGAAATTCAGACCTTCAATCTGGTATTCTAAGCACTTGCCTCATGTTGTTGGCACTTTCTAGATCCTAAGGCAAGGGCTGTATCTTGTACCTTCTTTACTCCTAGAGCCTAGCCTACTGCTGAGCACATAGCAGGTCCTTGGTATTCATTTGTTGAATGCATAAAGTATGAATTTACCTGTGACTTTGAACAAATCACCAAACTTGTTTGTCCCTAAACCAAAGCCATCTCTGAGTTCTTGTCCATCTCTAGCATGTTAGAATGTGAAAGAATATTGGCCACTATATTGTTTGGAGGAAACAAAAATGCACCAGCTGGACTGGAATAAAGACAAGCACTCAATCGAGAGGCTACATTAGCCAAGGGCTGGTATGGGGAGATTGCAAGGAACAGAGGGGTTGACTTGGTAAGGGGTAGACTTTAACAGAAGTTACAGAGGAATAAGACAGATTAAGAAGAACAAGAGGTACGAATAGAGGAGAGGGCCAGGTGGGGCAAAAACTGAGGGCAGAAGGGATTTCAAGCTGGTCATTATCATTATTATTTATTGACTGTTTAAAATTAGTGCTTTTACTATTCACAATAGCAAAGACATGGAATCAACCTAAATGCCTATCAATGATAGACTGAATAAAGGAAATGTGGTACATATATACCATGAAATACTATGTGGCCATACAAAAGAATGAGATCATATCCTTTGCAGGAACGTGGATGAAGCTGGAGGCCATCATCCTTAGCAAACTAATGCAGGACCAAAAATCAAATACCCTGTCTTCTCACTTATAAGTGAGAGCTAAATAATGAGAACACATGGACACATAGAGCAGAACAACCAACACTGGGGCCTATTCACAGGGAAAGGGGTGGGAGGAGGTAGAAGATCAGGAAAAATGGCTAAAGCGTATTAAGGCAGGCTTCATACCCGGGTGATAAAATAATTGGTACAATGAACCTCCATGACACAAATTTACCTATATAACAAACCTGCACATGCACTCCTGAACTTAAAATAAAAGATTTTTTAAAAAAATTATTGTTCTTTTTGTTTAAACTATGTTATGATCAAAGGAAAAACAAAATGTAGAAAGGAGGAAAGGGAAGCAAGTAAAAGAAGGAAAGGTGACATTGATCACCTCTTTACCCCCTGGCTTGAGATAAGGGTAGGAGGGCAAATTAGGTGGCAATATCAAGTTCAAGAGCAAGGCAGCAGGACCTTTGCCCAGTCAAAGGAAAAGCAAAGTTGAGATCACCAACTATTAGAATGATGGTCCTCCTAAGGCCTTGTCTCCCCAGCCAGGTCACTCTTCCCTAACCACAGTTGGCAGCGGAAGGATATGCATTGTTTTGATTAACGATTATTATTAGCCACAATGAGGGCTGTAATAATCAATGCTAATTTATGCACTTCCCTCTCCCAAAGGCCTCTGATTGATTGAGAGAAGTGTGATTTCCTAGTCTGGAGTTATTAATACATTCCACATCTAATCCCAGCATTCTAGGACACCCAGGTCAGCTACTCACTTTTTTCTAAAATGTGACTTCTGGTATGCCAGAGTCTTATTCCCCTCAATAGCCCTGGTGCCTCGCTCAGGAGGATGCCAGATGCTTCCTGTCCATATCTGCTCTTCTCTGCCTAGCTGGCCCCTCTTGATAAGTAGCAGCCAGCATTGGAGAAAGACAGACCTGGGCTTCAATATGGTCCCCACCACTGATGGTGCAGCCTTGGGCAAGTTCTTTAAACCCTCTGAGGCTTGGTGTGAAATGGGAATAATAGCAACACTTCGTAAGGCTTACTGGCCCTAATCATACGAGTGAATTCATTTCATCAATTCCAAATGCAACTCTTTTTTCTTTTTCTCTCTTCCTTCTTCCCTCCCTCCTTCACTTTTATCCTCTCTTTCTTCTCTTTTTTGCAAGATTTCCAAGGTCTTGGAAAGGGCTTCACTGTCATAATTATCCGTACTCTCTTTTTTCTTTCTTATCTTCACAGCAGGGCAGTTTACATAAACACAATTGGTAGGAAGAAGTCAGGAGCACAGATAAAACCCCATCCCACTCTTGGTGTTTGAGAGCCAGAAAGAGAGCCTGGATGTAGCCTCTAGGTTTCCCATAGACAGAGGAAGGCTGAGCTGGGGAAGGCGTTCTTGATACCTTTCAATTGTGCAGGGTGACGGCACTGGAAGGAACACTGACTGCCAAAGGTGGTACCATCAGGGCAGGAGAAGGAGGCGGCGTAGACATGATGGTGGTCTGGGATGCTGCAGTCCACTGGCTCACAGGCCACCTGCTTATTCCACTTGCCCTCTGTACAGGTCACTGTGACGCTGGGTCCCATCTGAAAGGCAGAGGCGTGCATAGTGAGGAGTGGCAGACTGAGCCCTAGATGTGGAGAAATACCCTTCTTCCCAAGGTGACAGCTCAGAGTCTCGTCCAGGTACTAGGAGACCAATGCTTAGTGTTTAACGTTAGCTCACTTTTAATGATCCCAATAATTGCATGATTTGGATATTTCAGTTCTCAATTAAAGACACAGAGACTGAGACTCTGAGACATTACATGATCAGCCTTAAGTTAACCAGCTGGAAAAAGGATAAGTCGGACTTGAGTCCAAAGGCTATGCTCTTAACTGCTGTCTATAGAGTCTCCCAGATCATGATTTCCATTTCACTGTGAGAATCTTGAGGTTTTGAGACCTCAAAGGGCATGATGACTTCTTTCACAAAACAGACTGTGAAATACAGTTTAATGGTAGGACATCAAGTGTTGATTTTTGTGTCTTTTGTTAGCTCTAGGGGAGTTACTAGGACCCTGTTGTAGTGCTTGGCACACAGTAGGCACTCTCCATGGCTATAGGAGACCTGGATGTTTTTCCTCCATGTTATCAGACCACAGGCAAGTTCCTTTCCTTACTTGAGTTCTCCCTTTGGCAAAATGGATGGATTGAACTCAAGAACTGCTCAAAGATCCACTCCCTACTCTGAGATTTAGTGGCTCAATAGTCAAGAGAGAAAGGCACAAAGTCAGAAAAAGCCTAGGAAAAATGAAAGAGTAAATGGAGATTTGAACTGAACTACAAGATGGCAGAGCTGGGCGGAGGGCAAGGCCGTGCTACGGAGCCAAGGGATGGACAATCATTGCAGCCTGGAGGCTTTCATTCAAGGAGGAAGCCACTAAATCCTAGAGACTGGAGATGCCAAATGTTGATCTGGGATTTTAAAAGCAAGGACATTTTCCCTCTTAAGCACACATCAAAGGGATGTGTGCTTGACTGAGGTCCCTCACTGCCAAAACAGTTTCATTGTTTCTACAGGAGTTCAGGCCTGCCAAGTCTGACACACAGAAGTAGGTGTCTAAGAAGAGCAAGTCCAGAAGTTCTGTACAAATAGGCATTCCCAACAATAAGGAATGTGCCCTGTGTGCTTGCAGTTTGAAGGCAAAGTCCACTGGCCAGCCCTGGAAAATGCTACATTTACTGACGGAAATCCTCAAATCCCAGGACAACCTGTCCCACTCCCCCATGCCCCACCTGGGACATTATAGCACCATCTTGCTGAAGGAACATTCTGTCACATCACTCCAAATCATTCACTACCACTAATCTCATGCAGGACACGTCCTATCTTCCATGACTCCTTTGATGACTATCTGAGGGGGTCTCTCTGCTACCAGTCTTACTGCTGAACTCCAAGCTACACCTACATAGAGTATCTAGAAGAGACTTTGTCACCAGGATCTGACCATGTCACTTCTTGCAACAGCTCCCTGTTGTCCTAAAGATCAACCCCACACTTCCTGACAAAACCGACAGGGCCCTGCACCAGTGGATTCAGCTGGCCCTTCCAGCCTCATTGCTTGGGTGAGTATAGAAAACAGAAAACAAACAAACAAACAAACAATCTGTGGCATGTTTTTTTTTTTTTTTTCCTCATCAATGTGCTTCCACATACTATCCATGCCTGTGCCTAGTGCATATATTTATATATTTCTTCCTTCTCCCCAACACACACCCCTTTGCTGATCCATGTCACTTTTCCCAGGCACCTCCCATGAATCTCCCTGTACCTCCACAACACCCTACACTTCCCTTGACAGCATTTATCACACAGTGCGGTCATTATTAATGAGTTGTCTGACTTTCCCTCCACCACTAGGCATGAAGCTCCTTCAGAGGAGGGACTTGGTTTGTCTTAACGGCTTCCTCTTCTTTAGCACTTAGTATAGCATCCAATTTCCAGTGAACAGATGCTTTGTAATGAATTAGTGAATGAATGAACATCTCATTGACAGGGCTCACCTCGTCCTAAAGCAGCCCATTCAATTATGTCAGGGTTCTGACTGTAAGATATTCATTCCAAAATACTCAGCCCCATGGTCTTGGAGATTTGCAACCTATACAAAAACACTGGCAAGTATTGTGTAGAACACCAGTCAGCACAGGAACCCTTTTTCTTAGAGATTCCAGACTGCTTGCTTGGTTAATTGATTCATTCACTCATTCATTTAATCAATAAATATTTATTGAGCACCTACTGTGTGGCAGCACTATTTTAAGTGCTGCTGGGTATTTAGCAGAGAACATGTTCAACACCCAGTAAGCCTTCTCTGGGCTGCAGAGAGGCTCTGAGCTCAGCACCTGCACATACCTGGCTCTTGATCAGCTCATCATCCCGCCGTATCTGGAGCACGTAGCCTGTCCGGCAGCTCACAGTACACTGGGCGCCGTGGTAGCGGTCGCTGCTGGAGCAATTGAGAGAAGCATTCTCCACAGCCAGCTCTGGGCAGTCAGTGTTCTCACATGCGAAGTGCACGCAGCTGGGGAGGAAAGAAACAAAAGGGGAAGAAGGAGTCTCCTCACAGGACAGCCACACTCAGTTGGAAGATAAAGGCTAAGAGCCTCTTTCTCCAAGATTTCAGGGGGCTTGAGACTGTGGACAGAAAGAGGTGCTGGCTAGGGTAAAGATGACCCCAGAGGCAGTGAATAAAATTTCTCATTAAGAGCACAAAGTATGACAACAGACAAACCAGAGTTCAAATCTTGCCAGTTGAAAGCTTTGTACATTATCAAGATTTAAACCCTGAATAGCCTCAGTTTTTCCATTTGTGAGAAGGGGATCATCATGATTACAGAGAATATTTATTGAATTTTTCTATCAGGCACCAGGTTGAGCAAAAACTCTTTTTTTTTTTTTTTTTTTTTTTTTTGGGGTTTTTTGAGACGGAGCCTCACTCTGTCTCCCAGGCTGGAGTGCAGTGGCCAGATCTCAGCTCACTGCAAGCTCCACCTCCCGGGTTCACGCCATTCTCCTGCCTCAGCCACCCGAGTAGCTGGGACTACAGGCGCCCGCCACCTCGCCCGGCTAGTTTTTTGTATTTTTTAGTAGAGACGGGGTTTCACCGTGTTAGCCAGGATGGTCTCGATCTCCTGACCTTATGATCCGCCCGTCTCGGCCTCCCAAAGTGCTGGGATTACAGGCTTGAGCCACCGCGCCCGGCCCTTTTTGTATTTTATGAGTACCCACTTACAAGGACCATTTTGAGAATTAAATCAGTTTAGAAAAAAATGCATAGCAGAACTCCTGGCATATGCTAAGCACTCAATAAGTGGTAGCTGGGCCGGGCACGGTGGCTTACGCCTGTAATCCCAGCACTTTGGGAGGCTGAGTTTGGCGGACCATGAGGTCAGGAGTTTAGGACCAGGCTGACCAACATGGTAAAACCCTGTCTCTACTAAGAAAAAAAAAAAAATTAGCTGGGCGTGGTGGCAGGCACCTGTAATCCCAGCTACTCAGGAGGCTGAGGCAGGAGAATAGCTTGAACTTAGGAGGCGGAGGTTGCAGTGAGCTGAAATTGCACCATTGCACTCTAGCCTGGACAACAAGAGTGAAACTCCATCTCAAAATAAATAAATAAATAAATAAATAAATAAATAAATAAATAAATAAAAGTGGTAGCTGATGTTATAAATACACCTATGCTCTATTACCTAGTTGGCAAGGTACATCACATCTCTGAGATTCAGTATACTCTCAAATTTGGCCAACCTCGTACAGCCACAAGACTCAACTGAGATGATGGAGGTAGCAGTCTTTTATAAACTGTGAAGTAACTTACACATCATTAGTGGAGTTGTACGGAGACTATGACTTGCATCTTGCTGCAACTCTGAATTCTACCTTTCTGCCAGTCTGAATTCCACCCGTTCTTTAGGTCTAAGCATCATGCAAGTTTCCATAGGAAGCTTTCCCTTGTGTCCCTTGGCAAGCACCCTCATGGGTATTCTACCCTTCTTTCTCTAAGGCTGTTGCCTCATGTTTGATGTATTAAAAACTCAGTTCCTCAGTGCCAGTGGAACATACCAGATTGCAGGCTAATCTTTAAGGATGCAAACAGAAACAGCATCAAATCCTCATTCTTAGATGATCATTCCCCTTGTATTACAGTTAGGCAAGCACTCAATAATATTAGTTACTATTTGCTGATTGCTTATATACGTGAGCTCACTCCATCCTTACAACAACCCTATGAGCTAAGTGTTACTCGTTTTACAGTTGGATAAATTGGGGACTGGCAAGATTACGTTACTTGTTTAAGTGCTCATCCAGAGAGGTGACTCCAAAGGCCTTGTTGTTAACCTTGTCCCATGTTTCTGGACTAGAATGTCCTTGAGGGCAGAGAAAATGCCTATTTCATCTTGGTGTACTTTGCAGTGCCAATAAAAATTCCTTGCAGATGTTTCCTAAATGGCAAGAAACCAATGGTGATGGTGCCTTGCAATAGCTCTTAAACACTTTAAAGAGGTTGATTCTGCCTAACGCTAAAAGCTTCTAAGGGGCAGTTTTCTCTGACTTTTGCCTCTCTGACTGTGTCTACCCCCAACACCTGGCCTATCGTATGCCCAGATGGGTAGATTTGCATCCAGAACCTCAAGGCTTTTATGTTCCCGTTTTTATCTAGGACACAGGGAGACATTTTGGCCAAGCCAGTGTCAGAAAAGTTTTGCACTTTTTTTTGTTTGTTTGTTTGTTTTTTTTTCTCTCAGTTTCACGATACCCAACTAAGGGTTTTACTGTGACCTATTCCTGTTCTCTATCCTCTGCTCAAAAGCATAGTGAGAAATAAAGTCTGGAGGCGGGGGGAGCTAAAAGCTTCCAAAACATATCACAAACCAATTTACTTTTTTAAATACCCAGAAAAAGACAAGCATTTAATTTAGGTCTCAGACCCTCACTGATGGGAGCTTTGCAGTTCTCCAATACTCTCCTTCTGAAACGCAGGGCAACTGGCATTAAGGAACACTTGTTGAGACAACTCCAATTCTCAGCCCTTTTTCTTAGTCCTGACAGCCTCAGCGTTGTACCATGTGGAGACCTCAAAGAGGCTGTAACTGTGGCGTCAACACAAGGGCTTTGACACCAAACAATGCATCTGTTCACATTGTGTAAGCACCAGGGGAAGGAACCACATGGTTCCAATTTAAATATATTTACTCTGTAAGCTACTAGCTCCCAAGCTGTTCTTCTGACCTGTGCCTAGCAGTTTGGGCATTCTTACTCTGCACTCCCAGAAGATACCTGGGCTCTTATGAAGACCCAGAGGGAAAGATAATTTTCTTCTTTAAGTTGCAGAGCCATTAAAGTATAAACAGTGCCTTCCCCAATTATTTTGTGCGCATTAAGTTCTTCACAAGAAAATGAGTATCTGAAATGCTTCATTTTCTAGGGTAGAAGGAGCATAAGGTTTATCAATCAGGGAAATCTGGGCTCCAGCCCCTGCTCTGCCATTTAACAGTTGTTTGACTTCGGAAATTTATATAACATCCTGAGGCTCAGTTTCGTTATCTGTAAAGTGGAAGTAATAAAATAATTTATTTCTTAGGATTGTCAACAGGGTAAAACATCATCCACTGATTCATCTATTAAACAGACCTTCACTGGGGGCTTTACTGAGCACCAGACATTGTTCTATACATTGGGAATATAGTGGACGGAGGGGATAAACAAGATGCCTGTTATCTATGTATTTCAGGAGGAAGGGTGTGTGCCAAAGAAAAGTAATAAATGAGATCATTTCAGATAATGATGCATGCAGTTAGGGCATTAAACCAAGGTGAAATTATAGAGAGTGACAGGTGGTGGAGAGGGGCAAGGCACTTTATAGAAGGATCCATGAGGAAGGGACATCTGAACTACTACCTGGATAAAATGAAGGGATAAACCATACACAGGTTTGGGGCAGAGGCAGAACCAGGCAGAGGGAAGAGCAGGTACAAAATTCCAGCACAGGATGGAGGTTGGTGTGTTTGTAGACTAGAAAGGCCAATGTGTATGAGAAATGCTTTGAGGTCAGGTGTGGTGGCTCACACCTGAAATCTCGGCACTTTGGGAGCTGAGGCAGATGGATCACTTGAGGTCAGGAGTTCAAGACCAGTCTGGCCACCATGGTGAATCCCTGTCTCTAGTAAAAATTTAAAAACTGGCTGGGAGTGGTGGTGCACACCTATAATCCCAGCTACTTGGGAGACTGAGGCACAAGAATCACTTGAACCTGGAGGGCAGAGGTTGCAGTGAGACAAGATTACACCACTGTACTCCAGCCTGGGAAACAAAGTGAGACTGTGTATCAAAATAAATAAATAAATAAATAAATAAATAAATAAATAAATAACATTTTTTAAAAAGAGAGAGTGAGAGAAATGCTGTTGGAACTATAGAGCTACTTGAGAAGATGAGTCTCTCTGTCTCTTTTTGCTACAAAAGGAAAAACAGGCCAGGCGTGGTGGCTCATGCCTGTAATCCCAGCACTTTGGGAGGCCGAGGCAGGCGGATCACGAAGTCAGGAGATTGAGACCATCTTGGCTAACACGGTGAAACCCCGTCTCTACTAAAAATACACAAAATTAACCAGGTGTGGTGGCGGGCACCTGTAGTCCTAGCTACTCGGGAGGCTGAGGCAGGAGAACGGCATGAACCTGGGAGGCAGAGCTTGCAGTGAGCTGAGATCGCGCCACTGCACTCCAGCCTCGGCAATAGAGCGAGACTCTGTCTCCAAAAAAAAAAAAAAAAAAAAAGGCCTTGGTCCCATGAATCACCTGACCAAAAGATCTCATGGTCAGATCAGTAGGGGTAGCACTGAGTTAATGAAACCAGTTAGTTTTCTTAGTTGCAGGACTTCTCAATAATTTGGATAACCCATTGAAAATTTCCAGAAGGGGCTAAGGTACACGTTATTTTTTAAACTCTGATCACATTTTTTTTCATGGGACATTTCTTAGGACTACTGCCTTCCAGAATACACTTCAAGGATTGAGGCATCCTGCTTTTTCAGCACATCTGTCTGCACCTGGCCTGCAGGCTTGAAAACAGGAAGAAAAGGGATAAGGGAGGTAATATGTGTCAGGCATTGGCCACTCTGTTTCACCTACATCACCTTATTTGCATTCCACACAGGAACTCCTTGAGGTAGTGATATTATTCCCATTTTCAAGAACAGGAAACTAGGACTAAGATTTTTAAATTGCTTGCCCAAGGGCACTCAGCTTGGACAGAATTCCAGTGGAGATCTGCCAGTCTGTCCCCTAAGTCGCTGCTCGTTTTTCTTTGCTATCCTGTTGGTTGGAAAAGATTGTGTGAACACACTGTCCAAAAATGATAAACATTACCCTGACTGACCCTCTCAAATAACTCTGTGATACAGCCCTGTCATTTCTGAAACACAAAAACAAAAAACAAAACAAGGAAAACAAAATAAAGAAAAGGCTCTGCTGCTTCATTATAAAAAAGAGGGAAGGATTTAATAACAGTCATGGGAAGTCAATAAAAATAACAAAAGAAGGAGAAAATGAAGACACTTCTCTGAAGGGAGAAAGGTGGCTGATTGGATGGACGAGTGGGAAAGGATGCGGTAATTCTATAGACCAAATTCTCACACCTGGGCAAAAGTGGAGGTCCCTGGGGTGCAGAGCTAATCAGATACCTAAATAACTTTTTTTTTCTTTTCTTCTTATCTACAAGTGTAATGTATTTACCTATGGACTCAAGTTCCACATAGAGGTAAAACCATATCTGATCCAATAGCCAACCCCCACACTGCTGTCTCCACTGTCAATAAGAACGGACTCCAGTCATGCATAACAGAGGATACCTGGAGAGTTCTGGAACCTGCATAAAGCCAGAAGTTAAAGGGCTGACAAGGGTTCTTCTCCTGGTTCTGTTCCTCGACTCACGACTCACAGTATAACTGCTGTGCCCTGCCACTTAGCTGCAATTATGCCATAGGGAAGCAGAAATAATAACAGAAAGGCTGTTTATAAATCATTCTGGGTTGCTCAGATGGGGACAACAAAAAAGACACGTGCTCCACATTGGGAAATGCAGGGAAAACTGTTCTTGGCATCAATTCTGCAAGTTCACTTAGGAAGTGAAACGGTGAAAGAGCTACTGTGCTAGGACCTCATTTTCTACCCAGAAATGAGGCTACTGGGGGAATGATCCTAAAAGGTTCTTTACCCTGGATTTCCAGGAGCCAGTATTGTGGTGTGGTATGGAGGCAAGATTTTGAAGATTAGACGATGCAAGTTCAGTGGTCTGCAGGGTTCAGGTGAGCTGAGTGGGGTGTGTCGAGGAGAGGGTATGTGCCTGGTCAGAGAGCAGAGTGCTTTGCTCCAGTCGAAGGCTGCCTAGTGGGATGGAGGGCCTGATGTTTTCAAAGCTTCTCATTTCTTTAAAGAGGTCCAAGAAGAATTCTGGTTTTTAATATGAACTCTCCTGATATTTAAATGTTGGCAAGTAATTAAAGAAGATAACTAATAGAGGCCAAAGAGAGATTGTTTATGGACTAATATGGTCTATGGAACACCAGTCTTGAAATCTCTGATGGAGAGGAAAGATAACTGGATTCCTGAGAACTAGATTCCAATACTGGTTTTCCTCCTAACTTGTTGGGTGATTTTAGGTGAATCACTTCCCTTGCTTAGACCTTAGATTTCTCATCCTCAAATGAGGGCACAGAACCAGGAAATCTTTGAGAGCCCTCCCCACCTTCAGGCCTCATGATTTTATGAGAACAAAACAACAGAGATCTATAATTTCAGAGCCCTTTGAAATGAGAAAAATAGGAAAAAGTAGTCTTTGGTAATCTCAAGCATTGCCAAGGATATGGAGCAACTGGAACTCTGGTAGATCACTGATGGGGCTGTGAATTGGACAATATTTTGGAGAAGAGTCAGGCAGTATTCGGCATAGTCAAAGACATACACATGCTTAGGCACAGCAGTTCCATTTGCAGTTATATTCCCCAGATGTGATTCTCAATCAGTATGCTGAGAGGCACTAATTCCTTTGCGGGTTGGGGAAGTTGAATGAGATTATGGCAGCGATCTGAGCAATCTGTGGTCTCTGGCCAAGAGCAGCTTCATTCGGTGTTCCAAATCCTACTTATGAATCCCTGTATCATTATGTAATGGGATATTCCACACATGGGGTCTCATCAGGGCACAGACTCTAGAAATACTTGGCTCCGGTCTTTGGGCACCCCCACCCCCAACCAACAAACAATAGTCTAAGTTCTCTGTGGCTGAAAGTGTTAATCTAGCCATGTGAAGAATTTGTTTCCCCCCAAAGTTGGCCTTCTAAAATTTAGCTCTCAATCAGAACTGCCTTTATCTGAATGGACCAGCATGTAGAAATGGGGAAGAGTTTGAGATAAAGGAAGAAAGAGAATGTGAAAAAGAGGTGAGAGGAAGAAAGGAAGCATGAAAGGAAAGAAGAATAAATGGAGGGAGGAGGGAAGGAAGTTACTTTTCTAAATACATGGTCCATTCAATTTTATAATAAACTGTTCAATTTCTGTTAAGAACCACAAGGGTGGATGAACATGATATATGTGCATGTGTGTTTATGTGTGTGTGAGAGACAAATACTGGAGCCTCAACATCACCACTGTAGTTTTTCTCAATAAAGAAGCCTGTTAACCACCCCACACCCCACCACTGTGCTCCCCTCCCCACCTTTTCTCCTTTCCACAACTTGGTGTGGGGCTGAGATTTGACTAGAATTGCACAACTGGACCTCTCCTTTGAAAACTGATCCTGTTTTCTTGGGTCTCCGAATTTATACCAAGTACTGCAAAGAGACTGGAGACCCCTGAAGCTAGGGTAGAACACATTACCCAAACTGGTTTTGCTATAGGACTCCTCCCAAGGCAGCACAGTAGGCATCACACTGCTCTCAGGAGGAGAGACAGAGAGAGAGAGAGAGAGAGAGAGATGGAGAGGTGGGAGAAAAGGGAGAGGAGAGAGAAGGAGAGATGCAGGGAGAAGAGGAAAGGTTGTGGGAGGGAGGACAAGAAGGGGAGGGGAGAAACAGTACTTTTCACTACCTGGGAAACAGCTGAGGGTAAAGTGGGATGTTTCTCTTACAACCAGCTGAAATTTGTGCTATAAAAAGTGATGCTACTTATTTTGGTGTTTTGAGAATGAAGGAAAACATCCCATGGCTCTTGACAGTTGCTGCTTATTTTTCTTTCTTTTCCTCCCTTGTTTGTTTGTTTTAATGCATTTGCATGTTTGCAGAGTCCTGCTTGTTTTGGTAAATGCCTCTTTAGCTCCCCATGAACAGCTGCTGTCCTTTCCCCACTGGGGCGCTCAGGAGGAGGTGCTGCTGCTCTGCAGCCTCAGCCCTCAAGACTCAGCCTGTCATAGCCTGATCCAAGCTCAGGGACAAGTCAGCCAAAGACCTCAGAGCTGCAGCTCCATCCCCTTACTCAGAATTCCTCTGAATAAATGAGCATATGGGTCCACTTGTGAAAATTCCTCTTCTCTGATACTCGTGCCTTGCTGTGGTGGGCAGAGAATGGCTTTCGGAGACAGACAGAGTAGGATTTTGCCTCTTACTGCCTGGATGGTCATGACTCACTCGCTCTGTTTCTCTGAGCCATACCTCACAGAAGAAGTGCAATAATGAAATAAGATAATGTTCCTATCTATTAGGGGCTCAACAAGTGTTTGTCTCTTCCTGTCCTCTCTCATCTTTCCTAGCTGTTGGGAATCACACACTGTTAGAACTGGAAAGAACTGCAGAGAATCCATGCAATCCACCATCATCATTTTAAAGATGGGGAAACTGAGGCCCAGTGAAGGGGAATGACTAATCCAAGGTCACATAATTAGTCAGATATAGGGCAGCACTTTGCCCTCATTCAATGTTCCTCCTACAACCAAAGAACTAACAAAAACATATCGATCGATAGGTTTCAGTCGTTAAATATTTCCTACTGTTTACTTAGGGCACAGACACCATTCATCGAGAATTCAAACAAGTCAGTCCTGGCCTCGGTCAACTTATGGATGGTCAGGAAGGCTGGTTAAAAATGGGAAAGTGTTGTGGAAAAGGTCTAATGGATTTCCATTGACATGGTTTCCCCAGGCTCTGAGAATTAGCTTATTTTTATAGGGTCTGGAAAACAAGGGATAAAAACATCCTCTTCGAGTGAAATAAGACAATGAGTTATATTTAAGAAGCTCTTGCTTCTGAAAGATTGCGACAGACTTTGCACAACAGAAGCTAGAGACAGTGGGTGCTAAACAATGTGGATTTTGCAACCACCTTTTGTGTCCTCTGTGGTAACAGGGGCGTGGGAAAGGCTGGTTGTCCCCCTCTTCTCTTTTCTTTTCTTACCCCCCAGGTATACAGGGCAAGACTGAATCAACTTTCAGAAAGCCTCACTCTTGCGGAGCCGACAAAAATCATAACTTTCTCTTCTTCTGGATCTCATGAAACAAATCTGAGAGACACTGTGCAGCTCTGCACAAGTTGTCCCCTTTCTGGGCCCTGTGATTCTACATGGTAACACAGAAGTTTGGACATGTCAGATGCATGAGATAATCTCTGAAGCTTTTTCCAGCTCCAACTTTAAGAACTTTACACAAAATTCTGTGCACAGAAGCAGCACCATCATCATCAAAAGGTGGTTATAAATATTCTCTTTAAAATCGTTATGTTTACATAGTGCCTAACAGTTTGCAGGAACACTTTTATCTGTAGTGCAACATTTAACCCTCACAACCACCCTGTGGAGTAGATTTCATCTGCTTATTCCAAAATAGAAAACTATGACTCAGAAAACTGAAGTGACTTGCCCAAGAACACACATTCAAGAAGTGGCAATGTGGAGGTTCAAACCCAAGTAAGAGTATTCCCAAAACTTGTATTCTTTTCAGGAAAGTCCACTCCCTTATAGCTCCAAACTAGGTGCATTAATAGATGCTAGCTCAAAAGCACTGAGGGAGTGATGTCATGCAGTTGAAAGACAGGCTCTTAGACCACTCGTGACGTCATAGGAGCTAGGCTTGTGGAAGACAGAGATTTCACCTATCCCTGAAACACATGGTGAACTAGGATGATGCAAATACCAGTCTCACTCTATCCCCCTTGGTTAGGAAGGTTATGCCTCCTGCCTGTGCCACCTAGGAAGCAGAATATCCCAGTATTTCAGAGATAAAAGAGAGCTAATCCTCTTTTTGTTCAGATGAGGACCTTGAGGCTCAGAGAAGGAAACTGATGTTTCCAGGGTCACCCTGCAAGCTATTGTCAATTCTGCCGCTGCAAGCCAGGTGAAGGAGGATTTTTCACCACACAACCCTGCTTCCCTCAATTGTCCTAGGAATTCAGAGACTCATGGGCCTCTCAAGCCCAAAGGCAGAGCCGGCCAGAGGCCAGAGGATGGATGGAGAAGGGAGAAATGCACAGACTTTTTACAGCCACACAAATGGCTACCCAGCTTCAAAATCTCGCTGTCTCCACTCGGCTACAAGTGGCCCAGGGCGAGTCTGCCGCGGGTCCCTTACCTCTGCTCGGCAGGGCTGTAGGTCTCCCCTCTCTGGCAGCTGCTCAGGGTGACGGGGTCAAAGTTGTCGAAGGAGCGGAGGGCCACCCCCGAGATGGCGACCAGGGGCGAACTGAAGCTCACACGTACCGCCTGGCTGTGGTAGAAGGGCTGGCTGAGGTCATGGACCACAGGGATAATCAGGGGATTGTTCCTGCAGCTCAGGACATGGAGGCCTGTCAGGGGAGACAGAGGGGCCGAGGGGCCAGGCTCATTACTCAAGGCCAGTCACGCCCTCCCCAACGGGCCCTTCCCGAAGCCCCCAGACCCTTTCATGTCACTGCACAAAAGCACCATTGGGCGGCCGGTGAGGATTTTGAGTCTGATTGAAAGTTTCTTTGTCTGCCTTTTTTTCCTTGGTTCCAAATCTTTCCAATCCCCCTGCCTCCCTGCCCCCTCAGCTTCCCCTTCACCTACTGCCCAAAGTCCCTCTCCCTCCCCCAAATGGCCACCCCTCAGCCAAGCATCCCAGGCCCTCACCTCCCTCCCACATTGCTGTAGGGCTTGTTGGTCTGAGTTGCTGGGTTTCAGGCCGCCTGCCTGGTCAGTTGGAAAAGTGATGGAAATAATTCATAGCAACAGGCGCTTCCCAGGGTAAAAAGCCCACTCTCATAAGTAATCTGTGAACCTGGGAGCAGCCCTGAGAGGAAAGGACCCCTTGCTTAGTCTGCAGAAGAGGTTGAGAATCGTGGGCAGGGATGGTTTTCCAGAGGAACACAGCCCAGGCATGGCTAAAACTCTAAGGAGAATCCAAGCTTGCCTCACTCAAGAGTCCTCAGTTTTGTTTTGTATTTTTTTAACGCAGGCAGCAGGTTCCCATTCTCCAAGAAGGAAGGGAGAGGGCCAGGGAGAAAAGATACACAAGGGACAGAAGGAAAGGAAGGCTGTGGCAAGATATAGTTGGCAAAACGGAAGCTGGCTTTGGTGTTGGGCGGACCTGAGTTTAAATGATGGTGTAGCCCCTTCCTAATAATGGGACTCCAGAAAGCCTCTAAAACTCAGTTTTCACATCCAAAAAATGGTATAATCCTAACCATGTCCTGGCAGACTTGCTATGTAAGGAGAAGTCTCTCGTGTGGAAGCCTGAAGCAGGTGCCCTTCTCAGTTCCAGAGGTGAAGCTGCCTCTGAGAATCCTGGGATGCTGTGGACTGAGGAAGATGGTGATGGTGGGGGTGGAGGGGAAAATCAGAAAGGCCTCAGGCATCAGTAGCAGGATCCAAAGAGCTTCTGTGGAACCAGACTTTTCCCCACTCTGCTGAAAAACCTCTCCTCAGAGCCCTGGGCTATGCAACAATAACTACGAAAATATTTGTTTCTCACTTAGGGAAATTTCCCAGGAATCCTGCTAAGTCCAGAGGGGTTTTCTTTCTCTTCCTTATTCATAGGTTCCCCTTGCCTTTAAAAGTAACTAAATAAATAAGCATAAAAACAAAACAAGAAAACCTTCCCTGATCCCTTGGCTTTTATCTGACCCTGAAATGACCCCTTCCTGCTTGCTTCATACAGGTCTTTGAAAGGCATTCTCTGCAGAATGGTCTGGGCACAGCTTTGAAGTCCAGGCTTCAGTACTGGCCAAGAATTCCAAATGCTTGGAGTAGCCAGGCTGCCCAGAGCTCTCCGGGGTAGACTGGAAGTGTGAAGGTGTCATAGGAAATTCGTAGCGACAATAGGAATTTCTTAGGTTCTGATCTTGTGCTAGGCATGGTTACAGCAGTGTCAAATAATAGCGCACTCTGACTCTAAGGTGGATATCATTGTCTTTGCTGTGTATATGAAGCAAGTGAGCCTCTAAGTAACGTGCTTTGAGGGCAGGAAGATTGCTCACCTTCTCAAGGTGAGTGAGTGGTGGGGACAGGATCTAAACCTCAGCTGTCAGCTCTGGATTCAGGCTCTCTTCTCTGAACCTCAGTACATGTGGGTATGCAAAGGGGTGGTACAAGTGGCAAGTCCAGCCCTTGTCCTCCCCCTTGGCCCTGCACTTAGGCAGGCCCTCCCCTTAGGCAGGCCCTCCCATGGTAGAACCTGACTCCTCAACTGCATCCCTACTCCTACAATATTCCTATTCCTATTCCCATTGGAAACTTCTCCAGAGGTTATATTGGTGATACAGTCCCCACTTGGGGTAGAGGGTCATGAACACTCCCGGTTATAGGGTAAAAGGCAATAGGCTATGACACTGAAAATCTAACTAGTAATTCCTGACCTGCCATGTGACTTGGGGTCTCTCAGTGCCTCTCTTTGGGTCTCAGGTGGTGATATGTACAATGGGGAAATGGCTCTTACTCAGTCTCCCTCCTTCTTGGGGTCTTTGGGGAATAATATGGGATATCTGAGGTTAAAGGGGGCTGGCAGAAGGGAGTGCTTGGCCATTGACTCCTTATCCCTGTATCTGCCAGATCTAGATTTCTCTGGATATATCACCACATCTTGATTTGAGGGCAACCAGAATGCCAAATAGAAAATAAGCAAGAAAGGGGAGAAAGGAAGGAAAAGCTCATTCTAAGCTGATTCTCACAACTAGTCATGGTGCAGAGGTGGAAGCAGGTACCAAGAGCAAGCCAAGCCCAGGAGAGCATGCTTACCTAGATCGTGGCTCTGATCTTTGGTATCAAGCAGCTGCACACTGATGGTCTCCTGTTTTTGGTCCCCATAATATGTCCCATCCGTCACCAGGTGGACAATGACAGCTGCAGCAACCATTGGCTGAGAAAAGTAAGCCTGAAATTGCAAAGACATAGGAGGGTCACATGTGCACTCAGTCATGTGGTGGGGAGGCAGCCCCATTGGGGTGCATTTGAGGAGAAACTTCCTTTTTAAGAACTGGGCTACTACTCATTGGGGTCCAAGGTGGGAAGGGGGACAATGAAACCTAACAGTGAAGAGCACAGGCTCTGAGATCAGAAACCCAATTTCAATATTTGCTCTGCTCCTACTTAGCTGTGTGACAGTGAGTGAATGGCTGGGCCACTCTGGGTCTAAGTTCCATCATTTCTAAATGGTGGATTAAAAAAAACCCAACAGGTACATCATAGACTTGTTGTGAAGTTCTACTAAGATAATGAGATAATGAGAGTAAAGTGTGTAGCAAAGGTCCCGGTCCACACCAAAACCCACAAAACAACAGTAAATACTATTATCTTTCACTTCACCATGTCAACCTCTGCACTCAGCTTTGAGGAGAGAAAGCTAAAGAAGATATGGCCCTTGCATTTTTGGGAATTCAAAGTAGGTCAGTGACACACAGCCAAAATGCAATAATATCCACAATCCTTAGCCAGAAAGAAAGACCAGACAGCTCTGTAATACCATGTCACAAGTGCCTTCCTACAAGTGACCAAACATGTGCAGGACAAGAAGAGAGATAATGGTCACTTCTTTCTCTGGTGATCAGTAAAAGGTTCAAGGAGGAAAAGATAATTTTAAAAGATTTTGAACAATGAATAGGAGGTTCCAGGCGGACAAGATGTATCCCAAACTCTTTGCTAAAACAAGAGCTCAGTGGGGGCATTCCATGAGCAATTAGGATTCCATTTCAGGAAGCATCACACTGCTAAGTGTTTTGTTCCCTGTTCTTATAATTAACACCCTCAGCAGGTAGACAACCCATCTTCAGAAAGGGTCATGGGAGTCCGTGTTTTCTGTGGCTCGCTGCTGGAGATTCCAAAGCTCTCAGAGCTTCAGCTTACCCGGAGCCAAAAAGTGGTTTGAGCCAGCTGGGAATATGGGTAGCTGATGGTGCAAGGGTACCAGGCGTGCTGGGAAATGCCTTCACTGAGATCTATCACCTTGGTTCGACACACCTGGAAAAACATAAAAAAAAAAATTATGTTTTAGAGAGTGTCAGAAGTTCAACTAAATTCAATTTTACAAACCTTTACTGTTCACCTATTTTGCTCTTGGCACCACAGGAAAAAACAAGGATGAAAAGACCAGAATCTGGTCCAGGAGCTCACATTCTAATGCAGAAGAGGTAATCCTCAACACTTTTAAGGATATAATAGATAATGTGTTTTGATGGTAGAGATGACAGAGATATTCTCACAGAGACAAATCCTGGAGGAGATGATATTTGAGTTGGGCCTGGAAGAGTAGGGCAGTGATAAGAGGAAGGGCATTGCAGGTGGAGGGAATAGAAGCAAGGCTCAGAGGAAAGCAGAAACCCAGAATGCTTAGGTTGTGATAAAATGCCTGTTACTACTGAGGCTGAGGGACAGTGGCAGAAAAGGTGGGTTGAATAATTAGATCTCATAGAATCTTGAATGTCAAGCAGATGATTTTAGAAGAAATCTGTAAATTGTGCTCCAAGTGATATTACAACAGAGAAAAGACTGTGAAAACATTAGCATTTGCTTCTCCATCAACAAAGAAAATCAGTTCCATCACTTTATACACACACACACACACACACACCCCTACACACACACACACACACACAAATTCATTCTCAATGATAGATAATACCAAACAGTATTAAAAGAAATAGGAAACATTTATAGACAAGCAGGATTCTTCAAACTTAGGAGTTTCTTGCATATTCAAATGTCACTTTGTTTTCTGATTCATTCATTCATTTGAATGATATTTATTGAGTAACTATTGCTTGTCAAACACTCTGGGACAAAATGATAAAAAAAGACAGATGCTGAAGAGCTTAGAGCAGGCAATGTGTGCAGATATTAGTCAAGTAATTACAAATACATATATAAATATAAACAGAAACCAGTGTAATGAGGGAAAGAGGATAGGAACAGCTGAGCTGTCCTTGACATTGGTGAGGCCTTTGGTAGAAGGTCATCCCAAACTGACACTTCTCCTCTGGTCTCTAATGTGGCTCCTCTCTCAAAACTTCCCTGTGAATTTGGTCCTGTCATTTCATGTCTTCTCAGTGCATTCTACTCATCTGAAAAGTACGGCTGACCTGGAGAGCCCTGAGGATCTCATATGCTATTGAAAAAAAGTGATATATCCTCAACAAGATCAAACAAACATAAACACCTAAAACAAGCAAAAACAAAAGTAAAATGGAAAAGTATACACAAGGATTAAGAATATCCATTTCTACAATAAATATAGTAGGAAAAGATTGGAAATAGTTTATATGTTCTCCTGTTGGTGGAGAAATGTATAAAATATGAAATATTCACATGACAGAATTCTATTATGACAAAGGAACAGTAAGAGAAATAAACTAGATTCATATACAAGGATGATATAAAAATATTTTAATGCTTGGCTCAGTATGGTCTCTAGTCAAATGAAAAGGAAGCCCTAATGGTAAGCTCACAGCCATCAACATGGAGAGATCACAAAACGTAACATTGAGTGGAAAAAAAGAAACAAGGTGCAAATGGATAAGTACATCATGACGTCATTTATAAAAATAACACAAAGCAAAACTAGATATTGCCCAGCGATTCATGCGAATTAAAAATAGAGTAGAGAAGTATACATCAAATTCAGGGTGGTAGTTGTTTCTATGTATCAAGGAAGGGAATGACATTGGGAGTCAGGAAAAAAAGGGCCCTCAATCTTATTTGTGGTGTGTTATTTTTCTTACAGAAAGAGACATGAAGCAAATATGAAAAAATTTGCACAGTTGTCAACTTCAGGTGGTCCATAAACCTGTTATACATAGGTGGTTTTGGTTTACATCATCCTATGTAATTTTATAAATTAAAAAAAAATCCAAACTGTTAGCTTAGAAAGCCATTGAAAAGAGATATAAAACCATCAACATCAGTTTTCCTAACAATGTGTTCAGTACAGTGGGCTCCAATGACCTGGACCAGGTCTGAATTTTCTACGACAGCCCATCCTTCTTACTCTTGGCACCATCTTGCTGAGAATCCCATCTATATTCTGTGCTATGTGCCATCTTGGGAATCCCATCTATAAATCTGTGCAAACTCAAATGTCTCTCTTTCCATTACTTCTTGCAATGGTTCTGGCTTCAAGGAGGTCTTGGAAAATGCCAAGTCTCAATTATCTTTGTAATAAGTAGACACTAATCGAAGCACATGGTTGCATCATAATCTGCAGTTGCAAGCATTAGTACTTTTATTTTTAAATAAACCTTTTGTTGAAGTAATTTCATATTTATAGTAAAGCTGCAAGTATAATACAGATAATACAGATAACCAAAATGTGGTATGCAATTGTGAACAAGTTGTCTTATCTTTTGGCCCTTAGTTTACCTTGCACATCTGAATGCTGGGTTATACAACAGGTTTTCATGCGTCTTCCATGGATTCCTTGGATTCCATGAAGAAGTTGGCCAGGGGATCATGATGTAGAGAAGATCTACTTAGTTTCCACTCTACTATTTCAAACAGAGCATCTCTACTCACCTGTTTTATATATCAAGCTGCCTTATAATATTTCATTTAAGAAAAGAGTTTCATTGCTTTAAATACATCAAAAAGTATTGAAATGTGTTAGCTGCCAAAGTTCCCCTCACCCCGGCCCTAGAAATTGATGGGTTCTGAGAGCACAATATTAATTCTCTGAATATCACTGGTAACTTCTTGAGAAGAAACATGCTATGAATCAACTATCCCATTGCCTAGGAATTAGGTGATGGCTTCAGTTATTCAAATCTCTAGAAGTCTCACACTGAGGAGGCTAAGGGTAGAACACAGCCACTTAAATGGGCTGGAAGACGTTTTTAAGTTTATTTATTTTTCTCAAAAACAACTGGGATCGGGTTTAGGCAGATCTGCCAGTGGATTGTGTTACACTTTACAACAGTGCAAGACTTTGCATAAACTATCTATGGAATTTGAAATCCAGGCCAGCAATTCGACATGTATCATTTCGGAATTCTTTCCCCTTGTGTTCTTAGCTGTCTGTCTCCCAGCAGAGCTTGGTGAAGCACATCTCTGAAGGCTGGATTGGGGGTGGGTCTTATCTCTGCATCTGAAACATTCATGGCTACAGGAGTCTTTGACATGAACAAAGCCCTCTTATTGCTTAAATACTATTTCCTCTTGTCAGTTCTATTAGCACTAGACAGGGTTTTAGAGGAATATACTGGCATTATTTTATTCTTCTGCTTTCCTATTTTGTTTTGTGTTTGTTTCAAGTTGGCTGCAATCCTGACCAAGGACAGTCAAAGCAGATCAGAGAAGAATGAACAAATCCAGCTGAAATTTTGCCCAAAGCCCTAGTTGATCTGCAAAATCATCTATGTTCCTGGGGAAGTGGAGGGAGGCTGGAGAGGAAGAGAGAGGCAAACCCTTACAAGCCTCCTGCTTTCATAGACGTTGAGTGAATTTGCTCATTCAGCAGCCATTTACTGAGGGCATATGGCATGCCAGGCCTCTTCTTCAAAGAGCCTTGCCATGACACAGAGTTGGTCACTAAGGACACAAGTGTGATCTCCAAGGTGACTGATTTTATGGGGATGCTCTGTTTTCATCCACCCTTGTTTTTTTGTTTTTTTGGGCTTTTTTCACTTTCCAAAAAGGCAAATCCAACTCCATAAAGCATTGCTGAACAATGTTGACTTTACTGAATGTTTTGGGAGGAGACATGCAGGAGAGTTACATCACACATTCTAGGGGCCTCTTTAGCTCTCCCTACCATCACCCCTAAGCTCCTCTTCACTTATCATCTCCCTTCCTCCAGTTTCTTCAGTGACACTGGCTCCAATGACATTCCCAATCTTTCTCAACCTTTTCCCCCTTCCCAATCTGCACATTTCTTATACCCCATGCAGAGCCATACTCCATCCTTCCAGTGATGCTGAGGTTCTTCCTAGCCTTCCAGCCCTAGAGATGTCAGGAAGTAACACAGTAACCCTTTTTCCCCTCTCTGCCATGCTGGTGTGAACAAGACCTGCTCCCTCCTTTCACATTGTTCCCTGTCTCATGGAACACATCAAGACTGCTCTAGAAACACTGGCAACCTCTAGGCTTTCAGTTTTAGGGAAATGGAAAAGGAGATAAGGAGAGATTCTATGGAGCTGAAACCTGTTTTTCTGTCCTGCCCAGTCCCGTGTTTATTGCAGTATTATTCATGATAGCCAAGATGTGGTAACAACCTACATGTCCATCAACAGAAGAATGGATAAAGAATATGTGATATACACATACAATGGAATATTACTTGACCTTAAAAAAGGAAAGTCTGCAATCTGCAATAAGAGGAATGAATTTTGAGGACGTTATGCTAAGTTAAATAAGCCAGACATGGAAAACAAATACTGCATTAGCTCACTTAATATGAAGTGTCTAAAATACTCATTCATAGAACCAAAGATGAAATGAATGATGGTTGCTAGAGGATAGGGAAGGAAAAAGTGATCAGTGACTAATCAATAGGCATAAGGTTTCAGTTAAGCAAGATGAATAATTTCTAGAACTCTGCTGTAAAACATTGTTCCTATAGTGAACAATACTGTACCATACACTTAAAAATTTGTTAAGAGGGTAGATCTCATGATGTGCTCTTCCCATAATAAAAAATAAATAATTATTACTTTGAATGACTCTTCCCATAATAAAAAATAAATAATTATTACTTTGAATGACTAAAATGTTGACATTCAATGTTGATCCACTGGCCTGAAAGTATTTGACTCTTTGAACCCCTGGTACAGGTTTAATGGTGTCTACACTGGCAGAAAACCTGCTTGCTTCTTTTCTCATCCTGGGCAATCTAGCAGGTCCCTCCAAGCAGCTTCCCCAGCCCTTATTCTAAGAAAATAGTTGGTCCCTGGGGTGGCTTCAGGTCACAGCTTTGTTGTCCTGGGACAACAATAAATAATTACATTTATTAATGTATAAATACATTAAATATTTTTACATAAAATATTTTATTACATAAAATAAGTGAAGGGAAAAATAAATTGATATAGCAGTGCTAGGCAAAGAGCAGATGTGGTTGGGCTGACAAGCACCCTCACTTAGGTCCTCTCAGGTTGGAGGAGGGATGACATAGCCTCTTGATTACTTCATGGACATACAGCTCATTTCCATTATAGAAAGCCTATGTACCATTGGACAGTCCTCTCCAACAGTCAGAGAGAGAGAGACTCCTGGCTCCACTTTCTCCTACTGTTTCTTCTAAGTAGCAACGCCTATAAGCTTTCTTATTTTAAAGTTAGATGGGACTAGAATAGGTTATCTGCTGAGACCATTCCCCTTTGCAGTGGTCAAGGGAGGGGAGGTATCTTGCACAGTAATGTATAGCCAATATGGAGCAACATATTTATGAAAAAGCAAAATTTTCTGTCTCCCAGAAATAGTGCACTTTTCTCACTTATGTTCTGTACCTTATTGATCCTATTTTTGCCATGTAGAAACATCTCCAGTGACATTTATACCTCTTCCCCCAAGAAATCATGGCAGAAATGACAGACAGCAATTCTAGTGCCCAACACCATTCTCTTCTCCAAGATACCCAGCCCTGTGTCTTTTATGGAAGCTGGGCAGATGACTGCTTCTCACCCTCATCCTAGCACCTGGAGGAACTGAAAGGCTAGTGACCCCTTTTCCACTTGGCCTTGAGGGAGGGCCACTCATTTTAGCAGAATCCCTTCGACTCTCCATTGTCTGCAGAGATAATCTGTGTTTCCTTCAAATACCATCCATGGACAGTAGAAGACCTGGCTTAATTCCAGCTCTGTCACCAATTAACTGGACATTTCTCTCACTCTCCAATTCCCCCTCTGCAACTGTACTAAATGGTTGCGCTCAATGACCTTTAAGGGCCCCAGGAGCTTAAGGACACCCACAGTCATAACATCCACCAAGGGTTTCATAGTCACAATATCGTTTAACCCTGATAGTCTGGGAGATTAGAGCCACTGCATTTTCTCTGGTGAGAAAATGAGGCTCAGAGGCTTTGAAAAACCCTTTCAAGGTCCTATATCCAGTTGTATATCACAACTAGGAGTTGACTGATCTCTAGAATTCCATGTTCTGTATACTTAATTACAAAGCAACACAATTGCTACTTGGACTCGACCGAAACCTCCGCTTCCTCTGGTGGAGAAAGGGCACCAAAGACCAGTCTTTTTGCTTCTGGTCCCACCACATTCATTCATAAAAATGCTCCCCATAATTAACTTTCCAAAGGGGAAAAACTAACCATACCACCCTGCTACTTATCCACCCACCATGCTGCCCACGATCCACAGGATGGAACCTTCCCTTGACACAGCTTACAAAGGCTTTCAGGAGCTGGTTTCAGCAGCTTCCACCAATTTCACTGCTCTCTGTGCTCCCTTCCCTGGCATCTATACAGTGATGTCTCCTTCAAGCTGGACAACTGTTTCTCCCACATGTTGTAGACTCCCCCTCCATGATGCTGGAGCCCAGAACCCCCACCCCGACCACTGCTGCACTGCCCATTTTGTGAAATACTACACGCATTCCAAAGCCACTCTCAAATATCATCCCTCCTCTGAAAGCCTTTACTCACTCCCCAGGCAGAATTAATTGCTCTTTTTTATGTGTCCATATAGTTCCTTATTTATACCTCAGTTACAGCACCTGTCAAGTTAGATTATAGTTGTTTAGTGTCCAGTCTCATCTCTTTAAACTCTGAAGACTTCCAAGGTGAGAAGCATGTTTTATTTATCCTCAAATAAATCCCAGCAGATTTCCCAGCACACAGGAAATAATAGGGACCCAGCAGGCAACAGCAGCAGTAGCAGCAGCAGCAACATGTATCAGGTGCCTATTCTATGCTGGGCACTGTTTTAAGGACTCCATGTGTACTAAATCATGCAGTGCTCACAAGGACTCTGTGAGGTAGATATTAGAATGATTCTCATTTTACAGATAACAAAATTGAGGCCCAGTAATTTGCCTAGGGTCACACAACTAATTAGCGGTAGAACCAAAATTGAAATCCACGCACAAATTTAGCCCACATTCTTAACCATGGATGTTAACTTCAAGAGAGCCTGCCTACATACCTCTCAGGGCTGTGACAAGATTTTTAAACAAGAGAATGGATGTATCTGTGCTAGCGGGGTCTTAATCTCAGCCACATGGAAGGTGGAATTGGAACTTCTTGTCTTCCCCTGGGGCTCCTGAAATAGAAGCTGCTTCAACAGACCAAAACAGGCCTTTTCAGGTCTGCCCTGGAGTGGAGTGATACGGTAGAAAGAACCTGCAACTGCCAGGCAAGGGACCTGCCTCCTAGAACTGACTCAATTGCTCACTTTTTCTGACCTTCTCTCTTCCTATTTATGGAAAGACAAAGTAAGATGAATTCATCTCCAGAGGGCTTTTCAGTCCTGATATTCTGCTGGCTTTTGATTCACAGCTTCTCTGGTGAATGCTGCAGAAAAGAATGTTGACTCTAAGTGTAAAACAAGCAAAGAAACAAACAAACAAACAACAATAGCAACAACAACAAAACCACACCGTGCAGCAGGTGAACATCCTGTTGACTTCTAAGACTTACGGGTCCCTTTCTCTGAAGCTGAAGGCTAATTTCCAAGACATCTTTTTAGACAAAGACAATCAGAACAGTAACATAAAAGTTTACTGCAGCCTTTCCAGCAATGCGTTTTCTCTCTCTCTCTCTCTCTTTTCGTGTCTGCAATTGCATGTTGCAAAATAGCTGGGGAAATCCTTTGTCCAGAGCTTTGGGATCATTGGATGTCTGAGCTGGGAGGGTCCTTGGAAATTCTTACTCCAATTCTCACATTTGATGGATGGAGAAACATAGCCCGGTGAAGGGAGAAGAGACTGACTTAAACATATACAGTAAGCTCTTCTGTGATGGGCCAGGATGTCTGGTGGTGACTAGGGATTCCAGGTCTGCAGCAACAGAGGACTCTGTGGCTCCAGGACCCGGGGACTCTTGTCCACTCAGTGCACTCCCAGCCGCTACATCCAGCACCCACTTTCAAATCCCCCTCCTTTGCAGAAGACTGCTTTCAATTAGAGGAGTTAACGATGTCTTGCTTTCAAAGGGTTTTTTAAAATCCAGTTTATCTTCCACCCACACACGATGTACACAAAGGCAGGGAGACGGAGGGAGAAGAGGGGGAGCGGGGGCTCTGGTATTTTCCCACACAGGGGACATGCCATGAGGTTTCCATTGAATTTCGATTTTACAGATTTACATGCCCTTTTGTCAATCATGGGAGGGAGGAAGTGCTCATCAAGCCTCTAGCCCAACCTCTCCAATTTCCTTTTTCCACCCAAAGGGACCTGCGAATGAGCCTTATAGAAGAAAATAGGAAAAGGAATGGGGAGGAGGAGTGCGGGGATGGATACTGACAATAACAATATGCATAAATGCATGAGTGTGCAACACACACACACACACACACACACACACGGCCAGGCAGTGTTTCTCAATATTTCTCCTTAGGCCACATTTTAACCTCAGGCTTGCAGTTCCAATGCAGGGTTATTTCCCAAGAATTGCAAGGGTGCAAGAAGGACAGAAGTTGATTTCCTGATATAAACCCCCAAGATCCTTAAGGGTCCTGAGGACTACAGAAGGGAAAGCCTGCTGAGAGACAGCCTATAAGACTACAGCTGTAAAGGGCCTCAGGGAACCTGGACACAGAATGGCCCAGGTGAAATAAAAGCTCCTCCATAAACTAGGCTTTGCTCTTTTTATCAGATGGTGTTCCCCCTCCTCAGTGTTCTCCTGGGAGAGTGGGAGAGGGCACCAGCTCTTTTTATTTTATTTTATTTATTTATTTTTTTTGAGACGAAGTCTTCCTCTTGTCCCCCAGGCTGGAATGCAATGGCATGATCTCAGCTCACTGCAACCTCCGCCTCCCAGGTTTAAGCGATTCTCCTGCCTTGGTCCCCCAAGTAGCTGGGATTACAGGTTCCTGCCACCATACCCAGCTACTTTTTGTATTTTTAGTAAATATGGGGTTTTTACCCTGTTGGCCAGACCTCAGGTATTCCACCCGCCTCAGCCTCCCAAAGTGCTGGGATTACAGGCGTGAGCCACCACGCCTGGCCGGCACCAGCTCTTAAAGATGGTCTGCCCAAAATGGGTGCTGCCTGTGTATTATCTCATTTTACCCTCCTAATAATCTTGTGAAATAAGCATCTTTATCCCCAGTTGAGATAAAAGGACTCTGAGATTTGGGTAGGCATTTATCAGCTTGTCAAGACTTAGCAGTCAAACTCATGCTCATCTGACTCAAAGTCTGTTCTCTACTTACTCCATGGCTTGACCTCCCAATAACTCTTGGTCCACACCCTTGGTGTAATACACTTGCATTGTGGTTCCTTGTATGTCCATCTGAATCTCCACATATGAGCTTCAAAGACAGTGCCTATGCCTGATTTCTCTTTCCTTTTCATCAGTGTTTAATGCAGGTTACTGGGCAGGGCTCACTGAATGTCCCCTATGTTAAACTAATATGGGTTTTTCAAGGGTTTATAGGCAGTTCACTGTTGATGCATTAGATCTAGAAATCCAAGTCTATAGGGCCTAGACCAATGTTTAGAGATAATAATAACCATGTAGTGCTGGAAAGGGACCAGGAGAACCAGGACTCATTCCCATGTGACATCAGTGCTATCATTCTCTCATCCATTGCACAGGACAGGCACCATTAATTAAATAGTGCATCCCTGAAGGTAGGCCTCTAAACCCATCTCAACAAAACACCATGGGGAATCATTGTCAATTGCTCAGAACTGGCCTAGAAGATGAACCCTATTTGCAATTCTTGAACTTGGTCAAGTTCAAGAAGAATGAGCTTTTACCTTTTCTATCTTCAGTATTAAGAGTAGAGGAAGGTCCAGCTTAGATACTAAGCAAATATTCGTTGAATAAAAGAATGTATAACAACAATAATGCTTTACATGTCTCATCTCAGTTAATGCATATAATGAATAAACACAATTCAAATCTTCCAGCTTCAGGTTCAGGGCCTCTCCCACTACCTGCAGAGCACTATAGACCTCTCCTACCTGGGATCTTCTCTTCATTCCTACTCCTGTCCCTGCTTCCCTCTTATGCCTCTAATTCCAAACTGACCCACTGAACACAGAAAACTTTAAGGGAAACCAAGGGTTAACAGATACACAACACAACACACAGGCACACACACACACACACACACACACCCCTCCTTTTTACACACTTAATAGCAATGGCAGCAAAAAGAGAGGGGGGAGCCAGGCTTTCTTTTACCAACCATTAGAAACA
Source organism: Papio anubis (assembly GCF_008728515.1). NCBI lineage: Eukaryota > Metazoa > Chordata > Mammalia > Primates > Cercopithecidae > Papio > Papio anubis. The sequence continues at coordinate 85,755,159 of NC_044988.1, read as the reverse complement.
ATTATCACTTTCCCCAGGCCTCCAGAGCAGCTTTCCCCTTTGATGCCTGCCTTAAAGAGATAGAGGGGAAAGGGAGGGGTGGTTTGCCTTTCTTTCAATATGAGGATTTATTATTTGGCATAGACAGACAATCAAGGAAAGAAGAATTTCCTGTGTGCAGGGCCAGAGTGTGAGACAGAGAGATGGCTTCTTCTTCCCTCCCAGAGTTCTAGAAATAGCAGCAGATCTCAGGGCCTCCACCCAGGAGACACTTTCTGATAAGATAACTTGGCATTGGATGCCCTCCAGCCTTGGGCTCAGCTCTGGGCTGATTAGCACCTCATTGCTCCAGGGATCTGTCCCTAACACATTAGGTATTTCACACTCCGTAGGGGTCTTATACCCTTCAGGCCGGCACCTCCCCACAAGTCTGAAATCCTGGGATTTAGGGTGCAAACCCCTGGCCAGGCCAAATGATCATGGAGGAAAAGCCAGGCTTTCAATGGAAAGGGAATATAGAAATCATATAAGGCATCATTGCCCTACAGCATACTAACATTTTTACAGGTAGGGAAACTAAGTTTCTTAGAAATGATATGGTTCGGAATCATAGAATCGATTCTTAGAGACTACTCATTAAATTGCTCAATTTCATACACACAGGTTCAGGATTTCTGGGGGAGAGCAGATAGATGTCTCAACCTTCTTCTAAGGGAAAAGCTTATGTTAGAGGCCTAAGACAGCATTCATGAAAGTGGTAAAGCTAACATGTTTTCTTTGCCATCATTTACTGTCCAGCACCTATGTTCCAAACATAGAATCCCCACATTCCCGGGAAGCCAGTGTTACTATCCTCCTCCTTGTTTGTCCTATAGATAAACAGCCTGGGCTCAGAGGTAATAAATAAGGCACCAAGGCCACACCTGTCAGGAGTGGATGTTGAAGTCTGTGTTACTTCAAGTCTATCTCCTATTCCCAGTCCATTCTACAGATGAGAAAACAGAAACCCACACAGTGTACACGCTGATCTTAATGAGAATGGTCACAATAACGGTGAGGATGATAAATATCCAAATGCTTTCACCTCCATGGACACCATCCTTATGGTGTCATTGTGACGGGGAGATGCATCGCCCACCCCACCCCCTTTTTTCAAATGGAGAAAGAAAATTCACAATAGCAGTGGAAGTACTGATTAAAATAATGACACTAGTCACTCATTTATATTGCATGAAATGTTAGTTCTCACACCTCTACCCCGTGGGGTTGGCATCAGCTCTCCGTTCTGCAGACAGTACAGCCAGGCATCGGGCCGAGTCTCTTCCTGGATGCCCGTTTTGAGGAGGAGATGGGCAGGGGGCTCGAGCTCCTCCAGCTAGTAAATCCTCTAACAAGGGAGAGTGATTAGTGTCGGATGTGGCGGTCGCCTTTTGTGCTGCTGACAACTGCTGCCATTAAAGGCCTGGCCGTGCTCATTTCACACGGGCCCTCCGCAGGCCTGCTCCCTGTCTCCCTAATTATGCCATTCACTAGTCGCCCAGGCCCGCCTATGAACTCCTGACCCAGCACTGAAAGACTTGGGATCTCATTACTAATCTCTTAAGCCACCTAGTCCTCCAAAATACATCCATTTAAGTTGGAGGCCAAGGCTTTGGGGTGGGAGGTGGGGAGAGGGAAAGTCTGGCACAGAGACTTCTCATGACACGGCCATTTCCCCTTTCGGGAGACTGTGGCCTGAGCCGCAGGGCAGCTGGCATGACTGTCCGGCTCAGCCCAGGGCAGGCCCTGCTGAGGGCCGGCGACGGGGTCTCGAGACTAGGAGTCCCTTGGACAGAAAGGGGAGGACATCTGGGCCCACCTGTTTGTAATTTCAGGGGTGCGGGTGAGGGATGAGGCCTGTGTTTGTTTTAATTATTATTATTGTTGTTGAAAAGGGAGGAAAAAAATGAGCAGAAACTGCTAACATCTGGAGGCTGCCGTCCAGTTTACGTAATCTCTTGCAGCAGAGGAGGAACACGGGATCCCCAGCCAGATGGTCCGTGGGTGACTTCACAGCACATGTGCTACCTCCAAGAGTTAGATGCTGATGGGGTTAAAAGAGTGGGATGCAAAACCTTCCTTATATTCTTACAGGGTGAGAGGCAGTGGTTTGGGTGCTCCCAGGGATCTGTTTTCTTTTGAAAGAACCATTTTTTTTTCTTGTCCAGACTAGGCTCAAATGTTTCTACGTCTCTCTCATTCAGTCATTGACTCATTCAACAAACATTATTTAGCACTTATTGATGTGTTAGGTTCTTCATTCCCATGGTCCGCATGAAGAAAATGGACCCCAAAGGAATGAAAGCAATAAAGATAAAAATTCCTTCTCCTAAAAGCTCCCAAACCCATGGGGGTAGGAGATGAAGAATGAAGCAAGCAAACACTCATAGAGAAATGTGGTAGGTTCTGCGTTCAAGTGCTGTGAAGGCTGAGGGAGGGGCTTGGAGAAGGGAGTTGCTGAGGCAATCTATGTCTGAAGGCCAGGTCTTAATATCAATATCAAATGGGCTCTAGAGAGCAGGAACTGGAGAAAAAAAGAAAAAAAAAAGGCCAGTGAAGGAGAAAAACTCGGCCACAGCTAAGCCATAACAAACCCAGTTTTCCAAATGATGTCAACAGCAGAGGCGTGAAGGATAAGTTTGAGATGCTGAATATTGCTGTGAACACAGTTCTGAGCATGTTATTTTAAAAAATACAGTGCTAACTTTCTGTAGTTTAAACTTTATTTTTGCAATTGTTCTGAAAGAAATTAATGAAATGTTACAAATTCTAGATCAGAATATAAAACCAGTGTAGACTCTGGATCAGATCAAGAGAGCACTGTTAACTTCAGTCAGGATAAACACTTGACTCTAGACAGGAGCACAGAGCTACTGCCAGCAGTAGAAAATTCCAAGGCATTTCCAGCTCCAGATAAGAATCCTGAAAAATCATGAATTTTATTTCAGAGCCCAGAGGCATTGTCAGTTCTAGAGCAGTATGTTGAGCACTGAAACACTTCCAAGTTCTGGACCAGAATACGAAAACACCATAATCCTAGAACAGGGCTGGGTAATGCCTTCTGCTCTATAGCCCCAAACCTGAAACTGACTGAGATTTAGACACTGAAGATAAAAAACACACATCTACTTAGCTTTAATCCAAATGCTTTCTCTGCTGGCTCTAGAGTGAAATTCAGACACACAGCCAACCCTGGAGTAAAGCACTAAAACATGGAAATCTCCATCACTCAGCTCAGAGCTACTAAGACTAAAGGGGAATGTCTTAGGAAGCTTCTACACCTCTCCTCGTCCTTTGATTTTAAATCAAAGCCCCTGGGCATTCATGGGTTAATCAGAAAAGTGATGACCACATCCAAGTTCGGTGCCTGGTCACCGAAACCCTTGGTTACAAATAGTTGAACAGTGGTTAATGGCAGTTTTGACCACACTGGCCTATTCAAGAAAGGTCAGAGGAGTGATTTTTTACTTAAAAACATCTGTCTTGAAAGAACAAGACTTTCTCAAGTTCATAAAACTAGAAGTTTCCAGGTTGTTGTTTTTGTTTCCTCCCCTCTTCCCCCTTTCTCTTGTTATTCAGCTTTCCAAATTAAGAGCTCTGTGTTCCAGATTGTGTTGAAAATGAAGTACAAGTCACATTACCTGCAGGGAACCTCACTAGATGCCAAGATGATCATGCAGAGTGCATTGTCTCTGGCTCCTGCTTCTCACTGCAGACCTCAGGGTCCTCCCATCCCCTCTTATAGCCTAAATGAGTAAGGGCTGGGAATTGCTGCATGATTCGCTCTCTTCTTTTTGCTTTTGAAGAGGAGGCAGTACTCTTGTCTAGGTTGCCTCGAGCTTGATTTTTTCCTAGGAAGAGTCTCCAAAGGATGCAATGCAGTGATGTATGTGAGGAACAGGTGGACAGTAGTCACTTATGTTTTTAACAGTGTCCTGCAGACCTTCCAATTCAAACAAGAACTCCCATTTTTAAAGACAAAAGTGGCATTTCTCCCTGGCCTGCCCTTCCACGTTTCAGAGGTAGAAACAGTGACTGTGATGTACAAACCGGGGAGCTTTGTCCACCACAGGTGCAATGGACACTATTGACTTATGTGTCCACAATTCTATCAGCAGAGTTCTCTGAGGAACAAGGACCTTCCAGAGTGATGCTTTCCCCTAGTGGCAGCCTTGGCCAGGACGACAGACATCTGCACAAAAACAGGGTGTTGAAGCAGCTGTTCTGAGATGCAGTGCCTGGGAATCCAGGATCCACAATGTGAACTTCTCAACAACCCCTGCACCTGCCACTTGCCTGAATCTTTCACTGAGGACCAGAAGCCACATGTATTTTAAGTCAAAGGAATGTGAGTTGGAATTTCAGCTTCTGCCATTCACTGACAACATGGCCTTGAACCCTTCATAAAGTTTAATATCTTCCACTGAAGAATGAAATGATGGTACCTATGTTGTAGGGTTGTGAGGATTCAAAGAGCTCTTGCACATGCAAATATTTAGATACACCCTACTCACTAAAGTACAAAATTGACATTTTCCTCCTTTATAACTTGCTGCTTCTTTCTTTCTGGCTATAGAGGGACATGGTTCTGGGTTCAAATTCTAGACTTCCCCGTTCTACCACTGGGCTACCTGTAGAACTTGGGTAAGTGACCTAACCTTTGTAAGTCTTGATTTACGCCTCTGTAAATCAGTGAAAATTACAGTAGTTACCTCACAGGGTGGTTGACAGGTTTAAATGTATTAAAAAACAGTGTCGAGTTCCCTACCTAATGTAATCACCCTGATAGCCAAGTCATTCCGATTATTCTACTCATCATTATCAATTTCTGTAATTACTCTTATATTATGGTTATTACTGGTATTTGTTGTTATTGTGTAGTCCTTCCTTTTCCTCTGTCTCTTAATTCTATATTCCTTCTTTCCTTTTACCTCCACCTCTTCTTCCTCCCTTCTTTCTTCCTCTTACTCCTTCACACCCTTCTGTGCTGGGCCTTGTGTTGGGAGATCTCTCTGAAGGTGAACCACATTCTCGAGTCAGAAAGGAAGACCATTAGGTTTCCATCCATCTCTATAGGAAGCCAATCACAGGAAAATCACTTAGACCCCAATCTTTCCTGCAATAACAAGAGGCAAAGGGTAGAGCTTCCTTCCTGGGACTCAGCCTCCAGAAGCTGTTTCCTACTTTTTGCCCAAAGCTGTTAGCAGACAAAAAAAAATTATTTCTCAGTATTTATCATGAAACTCTATATGCCAGGCCCTGTTCTTGATGCTGGAACACACAGTAGTAAGCATACAAAAACAGTTACCAAAAAACCCTTCTCATTGTGCAGTGAACATTCCGGGGGTGATGATGGATTACGGAGGCACAGAGTAGCAGAAAGAACTTGAGGTCTGGGTTCAGGATGGGTTTTCAGGTCCTCTTCCTCCCCGAATTCACACAGCAGCACTTATCTTCTTTGTAATGTGAAGGGATGAACCAGGAGAGTTCAGAAGGCCCTGCCTGCTTTGATCACCTATGATATTAATAGGAGGCTGTAACCTGGAAACATAAGGGAATCACTGTAGACACTGATTTATAAATGTATTCCAATTATAAAGGAGGTAACACCCAGCAGATATTGTTCCCAACAACATCATTTAATGAGTCCATTTTCTAAGTGTTGTCCACACAGCAGGCCCTGTGCTGGGCATGGGAAATACTTAAAAGCGTAAGATGAGGGCCAAATCCTTAGCTGCTCACCAGTCATTTGGTATGAAAAGCTGTGGACACAAGCAATGCACACTGAAAGTCAGCTTGTGCTCAAGCCTGTCTGATAATTCCAGAAGTATTCTGTACATAGAAGAGGGAGGCTGCTCATGGGCTGAGGTTGTCAGGGGAGGGATATGCAAGAGGAGCCACTTGAGCTAAACGCTATAGGATAGTTAAGCCCTAAAAAGGTAGAGGAGCAAATGATGGTGTTTCCAGGCAGGAGAAAAGGAAACCCCAAGACATATCTGGAAATTGCAAGTTGGCCCATACTGCCTGGAATGTGCCTCTTAGGCAGTGGGCTGTAAAGCAAAGGTAGAGATTGTGTGTGGCCTTGTCTGCCAAGATTTTTGGAGTTTATAAGCCATGGGGAACAAAATAGAAAGCTTCACAGGTGAGAAATCACTGAGACCAATATTTCTTGTGAATTATGGAGAATATACTCCAAAAGCAAAAGTCCCCCAGTGAGAATTTATGCAGACTTAAAAAATTTAAAACATTGAATTACAAAAATTTAGTATGTCATCTCTCACTCTGGGAAAAAGAAAGGTCATTAAAAAATCTTTGGAAAGGCCGGGTGCGGTGGCTCACATCTGTAATCCCAGCACTTTGGGCGGCCGAGGCGGGTGGATCATGGAATCAGGAGATCAAGACCATCCTGGCCAACATAGTGAAACCCTGTCTCTACTAAAAATACAAATATTAGTTGGATGTGGTGGTCCATGCCTGTAGTCCCAACTACTTAGGAGGCTGAGGCAGGATGCTTGAAAAACCTGGGAGGTGGAGGTTGCAGTGAGCCAAGATCACACCACTATACTGCAGCCTGGCGACAGAGTGAGACTCCATCTCAAAAAAAAAAGAAAAAAAAAGAAAAAAAAAAAAGATGTGATACCATGACAGAACTGAATGAATTTAGGTAGTACTTACCCTATTCCAAGCACTGTCCTAAGTGCTTTAAGTGTGCTATCCCATGGAATTCTCACCATCTCCCCTTAATTATTTAATTTTACAGATGAGAGGACTAAGGCACAGAGAGGCCAATTAATTTGCTCGAGATCTCAATGCAAGCAGCAGCCCTGGCATGTGATGTACTCTAGACCTGCTCTGTCTAGTAGGGGAGCCCAAAACCCACATAATATGCTATTTAAATTGAATGAATTAAAATTAAACCAATTAATCAGTTCCTCAGTTTCATAAACCCCATTCCTAGGGCTCAATATCATAGGCGGCTAGAGGCTACTGAACAGGACATTCATATGTAGAACATTTTCATCATCATGGAAGGTTCTATTGGACAGATAGTCTGGAGCCTGGTCTGTGAACACTGATACAATTTTGCTGTCTCTGAAACATAAACTCCTGACCGTAGCTCCATGGTGCATGTCAGTTTATCTCCTCCTTCCCGTTGCATTAAATTGATACTCTCTTCCTGGAGCCCTTGCCACCAGTCAGTTGCACTGCAGACATGGGCATTACCCAGGTGGCATCTGCATCTCTGAAAGCAGTACCTTGACAGTAGACCAGATCTCTCCCAAACCTGTGACTTCCCCAGGGGTCTCTCTTCCAGGAAGGGGAGAAATGCAGACATCACGGAAGTGTCCCCTTCCACCAGCTGCACATATGAGTCATGTTTGGAAAAGGATTCTGGGGTGGGCAGGAGCCCCAGGGAAAACTTTCTTGGACTGTCCTGGCACAGGGAACCTCTCAGCAGGGACATCTCTCATGGGCCTCACTGGGCCCATTTCTCTCTGGAAAACAAACATGTACAAATGTACCCAGGATACCCTGGTGCTTGGATCTGGCTGAAGAATTACCCAGGGTTTAAGAAAATCATGGTTGGAGTTTCTTAAGAGGAGGCAGAAGGCCCTTTCTGGTTTCATTCTACAGGTAACATACCCAGGCTAATTTATCAAAGTAAGGATGGGGAGGAATAGAGAGTGGGGAGGAACAGAAAGTAGGGAGGAGGGGGCTTGAAAGACAAACAAAAACAAATGAACACACACACAAATAAAAACAAAATCTTGCATACAGCCAAACTCTAACTCCCTTCGAAACCCCATCCTTTGGGTCTGGCTTGAGAAAGTTTACTTTCAGACTTAGAGAAATGAGTATGTGGTTTTAGGGACAAAATTCAATACCGCCAAAGCAGCAGGCTCAGCAAGCTCAACTGGCTATTGCTTCCTAAGAGCATTACAGCCCAGGAGAGTGAATGCTGTTTACATTTTTTACATGTTTCTTGGGTACAGAACATGAAACTAAATTACACAGCAAAGGCCATGGTGGCTGAATGCCGGTGACCCCACTTAAAACACAACAATAACAAAAAAAAAAAAAAAAAAATAAAGAAGGAAAGAAAGAAAGAAAGAAAGAGAAGAACATTAAAGACAAGAATGGAGAAGGGTTTTAGGGGAGCCAGAACAAATGACAGGGATAAAAGAAAGGTTTCTGGTCCTGAAGATAAGACTGAGGAAGAGGATGTGGAGAATGAAGACGATGAGATAGGAGTAGGCCAGGTTTGGAAGAAAAAGGAAGAGAGAGGCCAAGGAATCTTCCTAGATGGGTCATGGAAGGGGTTGGCAGGGATGTGTCTAGTCTACACGCAGAACCAGTGGAAGCAGCCCCAAACCACAAAGCCTTGCTTATTCTTGGGCTTCAAGTCAAGAAGTGTCAGTTGAAAAATGAAGACTCGCTATTCAAACCAGGATCTCACCGTTCCACGTCGCACCTTCCCCAATCAATCAATATGTGTTTGTTGTATGCCTACAAATGCCAGGCTCATCCCTTCATTGTTTTCCTCTCTTACACATTTTTGTTCCTTCTCCAGATTCAATTTGCTCAGGGATAACATGGTTTAGTAGGGATGTGAACTGACACAAATTGGATGTCTTGCAAGACGTAGCCATGTACTGGACACTTTATATATGTTAGCTCATTGGATCCTCATACCATCTCACAGAATGACAGCAGGACCATGTGAAGATGAGAACAACTGGGGTTCAGAATACTGAAGTCATTTGCCAGGCATCAGACAGTTGGTAAGAAACAGTACTCAAGTTAGGTCTTTCTGGCTTCAAAGCTTATGCTTCTTCTGTGAAACAATATGGCTACACTACAATGTTTTTTAAAGTTTCCCCCAAATCCCCAAGTGGAAAGAAAAATTACTTTCTGGATAGCCTGTCGCTTTATTCAGGTTCGCCCTTCCTCCTCAAAGGTTAACCTCTAAGGTTAACTCCATTTGTCCACATATCACAGCACTTTGCAAGCTTTGTCTTTTCTTATCGAAAGAAGCTATTTTGGTGTCTTCCTTCCTCCATGGCACATAACTTACTGCTTGACACCAGTGGTTGCTTTGTTCAACCTCATGTTGAAAATGATGCTTTGGACACAGAAGATTCACAAGATTCTGTTGATTTTGAATCCAAATACCAGAATCATTTTATAACAGATGGGATTGAGAGGTTCAGGGAATTTGTTTAATCAAAATCAAGTCTTTATTAAGTGAAGTAAGACCAAGAGACTCTCAAAGTCTCTCTCTGCTTAAATTTCTATGCCCCAAATACTATTCTGTTAGAAAAAAAGTCCACATGTTGTCCCTAATTGGATTTGTTCCTCAGTTGCCAAAACTTCACAGGCAGACAGAAATGTTTCTTTAAAACTTTGCTGGTTGCTACCAGAAGGAAAACTGCATTTCTGTTTCATCCTTGACAAGCAACTGCCATGGAGATGTTACTAATCCTATTTTACAGATAAAAAAACTGGGTTGGGGGCAAAGAGATCTGACTTGCTGAAAGTCTCACAGGTAGTAAGTGAAAATCAGGTTGATCTGATCCCCAGATCTGATCCCCAGATCTCATTTTTTATAAAGCTCCAGTCACTCAGAGTTTTTCAGTCCAAATCCTAGGGCCAATCAGAGTGTCTAGATTTTTGTAGATTTCAACAGATATTGAAAGGGTAAATGACCAAAGGATGAATAGAAGAGACAGCCAGGAGCAGAATCTAGTAGATCTCTTTGCTGAGGCCCCATAAGATTCAGTAGATTTAAAGTCTCCCACAGCCCAAGGTTTTCATGACAAGTTTTGGGGGTGGTTATAGTGACCAACTTAGTGGGCTCCCTTCTGAGGCAGGCTCTGATTTTTACTTTCCTGGAGGGATTTTTGGGTGCCCCACACCATGGGACAGGCTGAACTAGACCATGGTACTTTCTGTTCTGTCTCCTTAGATGACTTGCACACGTGCTCTTGAAAAATTATTCAGAAACCACCAGGATAAAGCAGATCCCTTGGGTATTTGGGAAAACTGCTTGGAATTGTCTCTGAAATTTCAGCATGTTCCCTTCGCCTTTCCTCCTTCCACCACCATTGGCAAAGGCTCTCTCATTTCACTAATGAGAGGAGATGAGTGCTTTGGTGAAGGCCATAGCAGGCAGGGCAGGCAAGGAAGGGATAGAGAGCCCCTTAGAAGTGACTTCAGCACTGGGTATATAGAGTACAGGATTTCTTCCTGCCCTTTGCAAATAGCACACTCTAAATAGCATTGCGGAATTGCTTATCAATGCAGAATTTCCAGGTGAGGCTGTTTTAATGCAATACCAGTATCCTGGTATAACAAAAGAAAATAGAAGAAAGAGTGCCATGGGTGGGGTGATTCATCTCCCTGAGACTCAGTTTCTTCATTTTGAGAGAGGAATATTAAGAATTCTCAGCAGGGTTGTTCTGAAATCTATGCAAAATAATACAGGGCCTGGCATGTAAGAAGTGTTCAACAGTTGTCAATGTTCTTCTTTCAATGGTCCAACCATGTTAGTCTCCTGCTGAAAAACTCAGAAAAACTCCCCACTGCCCTCAGGATAATGTCAAGTTCCAAGCATTGGCAGGATTTTCCTAACCATATTTCCTAGCTCATCTCTCTTGACTTCCCCTTCATTTATTATTTACCTTCTTTTGGATATGCCCCTCGCAGCCCCCATCATGTGATTCTTTCCTCCCTCTCCTGTCCTCCAGCTTATCCTTTTAGTTGAAACTCAAAAATCACTTCTCCCTGTCCTCCTGTGGGTCCGTCTCTCTGAGCACTTTGTATACTGCATCGTAAGTATACGTGGAAAGATTTCTTATCCTTGTATCCATACAATACCCTAGTGGGTATCTAGTCTCTTGCTCTGGAGACAAGGATGAGGAAGACACAGATGAATGGTTTCTCCACTCCTGCCTCAGACTTGGCAGCCATCAAAAAATATGCACATCTGGCTGGGCGCAGTGGCCACACCTGTAATCCCAGCACTTTGGGAGGCTGAGGAAGACGGATCATTTGAGGTTAGAAGTTTGAGACCAGCCTGACCAACATGGTGAAACCCCATCTCTACTAAAAATACAAAAATTAGCTGGGCATAGCAGCATAGGCTTGTAATCCCAGCTACTTGGGAGGCTGAGGCAGGAGGATCACTGGAACCTGGGAGGTGGAGGCTGGAGTGAGCTGAGAGTACACCACCTGTCCTGGAGGATAGAGTGAGACTAAGAAAGAAAGAAAGAAAGAAAGAAAGAAAGAAAGAAAGAAAGAAAGAAAGAAAGAAAGAAGAAAGAGAAAGAAAAAAAGAAAGAAAATATGCACATTTTACACTTTTCTTTCACTGACATTTTAAGGTTTCCTATGTATAGCACATAGCTTGTAAATTGAACGAAGTTTCTTCTTCCTCTTTGTGTTTCTTCTTCCTATTTGTGCATTTATTATTTTTTTCTCCCCATAATCCTGCTATAATTAGGCAGACATTCCAAAATTTAAGAAATCATTTTTACATGCAAGGGTTGGCAACTTAAAACACTTATGTGTCTCTCTTATTTCCATACACACATTTTAGAAAACTCTCTGGAAAGGGCAATGGGTGAAAGAATGGGAGCCAAAACCTGGAGATCTAAGCAGTAGGCAAAAATTATAGGGCAGTATTTTGGGCACTGGAGAGAGGGAATGCCCACTTTCCCGGTAGGTCTTAATGCATACCACATATTAAAAGATGCAAAAGACACTAGCTCTTCTAGCTTATTCTCATGTGTCAGTCATTGGAGCAGGCTTGAGCTGTCTGGTCCTGTAGCTGTATTATGAACACAGTGGCCTGCATCTTGGTCCTGCCCCTTATAGAGTTGAGCCCTGAAGCAAGCTACTCTGCTCTCTGAGGCTTTGTGTCCTAATCTGTAAAGTGAGAACAGTGATTCCTACTTCTGTAGTAGCTTTAGTAGGATTCATGAAATTTGGTGGAAAGCCTGGAAGAAGTTGACAAATGCTATTTTTATAATTTGTTTAGGATCTTCTGAAAGTGGGCAAAGGACTTTTCTGTCTTACACACTGGCTCTAATCCCTACTGGCGGAGTAAGCTGATAGCAGTGTGGTTTCTTCCTCGGGGAAACTCCCTCTAAATCTTACACTCTTGGGTCTTTGGCTACTATTTCTAGTTGAAAACACCCTTCTGATGACATGGTAAGCTTTATGAAGGCAGAAAAAGAACCAGTACTTCTTTGAACCTTCTCAAAGTGCCTGCTGCAGTTCTGAGTATGTAGCAAACATTTGCTGACGCAACAATGTTTAATTCAACAAAATCTTGACTGAGCTTCTGTTCTGTGTGGGTCCCTACAGCCCGCTTTGGGGGGAGTGCAAAGAAGGAAACCTGACACGAATAAGACAGGGAATTAACATTTGTACTTCCCATCAAGTGAACAAACCGAGCCCAGAGTGTTTTCTCTGCATCCTTCATTTCTACCAGGTAGATATCATTCATCTTAATTTCTACCAGGTAGATGTTATCATTCTCATTTTCTATAGGACACTAAGATTCCCAGAAGAGTAACTTACTCAAGGTTTCCATGTCAGAACGGAATTTAAGAGAGCAGAGCCAGATCTGCATGATTTCTACTTCACCTCATTAACGGCCGTGCTCTCTCTCACATTCATCAGTGCAGGACTCAAACATATTTCTGTTCAATCAAGTGAATAAATAAATTAATACATAAATTGTTATCTCGCAAGGCGTAGTATGGTTTGCATTTTATTGATTGATTGATTGATTTTGAGATGGAATTTCCCTCTTGTCACCTAGGCTGAAATGCAATGGCACTGTCTCAGCTCACTGCAATCTCCACCTCCCAGGTTCAAGCAATTCTCCTGCCTCAGCTTCCCAAGAAGCTGGGATTACAGGTTCCTGCCACCACAACCGACTAAATTTTGTGTTTTTAGTAGAGATGAGGTTTCACCGTGTTGGCTGGCCTCGAACTCCTGACCTCAGGTGATCTGCCAGCCTCAGCCTCCCAAAGCACTGGGATTACAGGCGTGAGCCACTGCGCCCAGCCTGGTTTGTATTCTAGTAGAGATATGAAGTATTATGAATGGGCCAAGGAATAGTAATAGCAACTCAAAATGAAGTGGTCAAAGACTAATATACCCAATTGTGGGTTAATGGGACATAAAGTCAGAGAATAAATTACAAAGAAAAGAGGCATACTTAGGTCTCACCTGCCTTCTAGTGCAGGAATCTTCTGTTCAGTCAGCTGCCCAGCCTGAATGTCTTATAATGGGGAACTTCTTATATCACGAGGCACTCCATCCCACTGTGGATAGTTCCCATTCTTTGAAAAGTTTTCTTTGCTTTGGCCCTCAAACTACTGCCCTCGAAATGCTTAGTCTAAGTTTTACCCTCAAAGGATTAACCAAATAAATTGGTTGGTTGACTGAAGGTCTGTAATCCCTTAAGAGAGCACTGTAAATTCCAGATAGTCTTAATATTTCCATTTCCTACTCTGGCCGCTGCAAAGGAGGAAATGTTTGGATAGGAGGAAACAGACTTTGGTAGAAATGCTGGGGGTGGGGGTAAAAGGAAGGAATATCAACATCTCATTTTGGCAGCCTTTTGTGTAAAGCATTAGAGAAATGTGAAACATGGAGACAAAATAAGAACAATAAGAGATCTTTGCAAGCACTTAAACCAAACCAGGTTCTAAGGTTCCCAGAAGAGAGATAACTTGATTTTTTCGGTTAATTTCCACTTTTTTTCTGTCTCAGGAACTTCTTAATTCCAGCTGGGCCAAGAAGGTGCATGGCCAAAATATCCAAAGAATGTCTCTTATTATAGGATATTCAACCCAATTTGCACAACCAGGAAGTTTTGATACTTCTGATAAGGTTTGGATATGAGACTCAATGTTCAGGGTTAGCTTTGCCTTAACCAAATTTGGGAATCTTGTTTGAAAAGAATGAACGAGAAACACTGGAAACCATTAGATATGGCAGACTTTTACAACATCAAAACTGAAGTTTTATTCAATATTCTCAAGCCATATAGTACAATGCATGCTGTTTCTTTGTAGTAGTCATAGAGATCCTGCAGACTTATTGTGATAAGAATGTGCCTTTGATAGAATTCTCACTCCTAACTCTTGTACAGTGACTAGGTCAGAGGCTGGGTATTTCAGTTCTTTGGTATCTTCAACAGGCTCTAGCACAGAACTAGGCACATAACTCCAATAAACATCTGCGTTTATCGTTTTTATTGCATCACGGAAAGATAGAAAGTGGGACCAAACTGAATTGTAAAGAGGAAATGGGAACGACTAGGTTATTTCATCATTCCCTAAGTTAATGGAGTGTCCTAAGGAACTCCAGGGCATCATGGAACACGGCCACCTCGTCAGGGAATGGGAACAGCCTGAATTTGAAGGTAGAGGCAGTGACTATAAGTTTGCTCAAGGAGAACTGAAGTACCTCATGAGGTCTGCAGAGTGACACTCAACGCTGAGATCTATCCATCTAGGAGTCTTTCTGCTTGTTTTGCAGTGAAGTTTTCCAGGAATCCAGCCACTTCCAACTTTTGAATGTGACCTCATGTTCCCAAGGGCCCACTGTCATTCATCTTCCATGAGATTCTTCTAATCCTAGATTCTTCCCTTATGGATTATGTAACTTATAGTGAAGCCGCTGTGTTCCTCAGTTTCTCCAAGGTAGACAACAATTCCTACCTCGAAGAATGACAAGGAGATTGGCTGTAATGTGCATACATGTGTCCAGTGCCTGGTGGACCTTGATAACTACTATTTCCTTCCTGCTATTCTCTTCTATCTGCTTTGGTATTCCCATGCTCCTACAGGGCCTTTTTGTGTGTAAATTTGTGTATGTATGTTTGTGTGTGTGTGTCTGTGTGTGTGTGAGAGAGATAGAGAGGGAGAGAGAAGAGGGAGAGTATGAGCATCTGGGGGGAAAGTGAGAAGCACATGATACAATTCCCATCTTCTTCCTAAGCCCGACTTCTAAGAGCCTCCCAGCTCCTCCTCTCAAGCTATCAACATCTTCACTGGAAGCCCTGACAGGGTGAAAATTAACCACCAATCTCTTCTAATCACTGTACAAGGTAATGAAGGGCACAATTATATTTCCTCCTCATTCTCTGTTGTTGGAAGGAAGGTACGTTTGCACTTCAGGAATAGCCCTTACCTCTAATTATGCAGGCTCTGTGTGTGTGTGTGTGTCTGTGTGTGTGTGAGTCTGTGTGTGTGTGACTGTGTGCCCATGTACATGTGTATGCGTGTGCCTGTGTCCCTGTGTGTGGTGGTGTTAGGGTGTGTGTGCGAATGACTTCTAGGTACTTGCTTTCAGATGAGGAATTCAGAAGACTTTTGTTCCGCTGCCCTCGGCCTGGCCCTGCACCCAGCCTGCACACATATTCCCTCCCCTGACCCTGTATTCTCCAGTGAGCTGATCTCATTATGGCAAATTTAGTTACAGCTGAAATCTCCTTGTAACAAAGATTATGTCCAAGCCCAGAGTAATGGAACCTAGTCGATTTCATTAAAATAAAATTGGTTACAATGAATAATTCAATAGGATGATTTTGTTTCCTCATCTCCTCTTTGTAGATCGAAGAGCTAGTATTTATAATGATTTTTTAAATTGGATTTTTGTTTAGGAAGAGATAATCACCAGTAATTCCTGACAGCCCCTCCTTACAAGATTGGAATAATTGCCCCATGAAGCTTCTTTTCAAATGCTAAGACTGGAAAATTTTTTCTCTCCTTTTCTCACATTAGTCGCAATAACCTTTGGGTGATTTTTAAGCACAGCTGCTACCTCAACTCTTTCTCATGGGAGGTTCTGAGTGTGTTAATAATTCTCTTAGTTGAAGGTTGTTTTTAAAACATTTCTAAGAACTGGATGCTAGTGTTGAATTTGGAATTCCTGTTTCTTTTGCTGGCCCCAGCCCTGTTGTTTCTGAAGCAGGACATTCTATGTGATAGAGAGGCAATGTTTGAGTGTTTTCTGTCAGTGTCGTTCATTTGCATGTGGCAATGGGATGTATGTGTGTGTATGTGTGTGTATCTACAGTCAATTAAACACACATTTGCTGGGCACCTATCTAGCCTGTGCTTGAAGATGAAGGGACAAAGATGAATAAACTGAAACTTGTTCTCAAAGAACCAGCAGACTAATGGGGGAGCCAGACAGACAAACAGATACCTCAGAGTTCAGTATGATAAATGCAACCACACAGATGATTCCACCAAGCACAGAGGTGGCACAGTGGGAGGATGAACCCTAGCCATTCATCTATCCATGCACTGTTTCATTCATTCAGCAGGCTGGCACTATACATATTAAGCATCAGGAAATGCCATGTTACCATTTGTTTCCACTCTCCTGAGGGCATTAAAAAATAAATGCAAATGAATAAAGGCTTTAGTAATGTAAACATAAACAAAAAATGAATGAAGAAATAATCAAATACATGCAACAACTAAAAATGAGGTAGTCCTACTCTGTACCTCACCCAGTGATTCTTCACTGGACCCCAGAGGAAGGTCATATCTTTCTTTCATCTAGAAGCCAGGCCTACCCCACTGAACCTAAATCAAGAAAGCAGTATTAGAAAGGAATGTCTGGGAATAGCAGCTCATCTGCAAGGCCAGGAGGCAGGCTGGTCTCTGAAAGGCCACTAGGCCAGGCAACCAGAAGCGCTGAGTCATGCCCCTGAGAAATGTGAGTCTTGGGGAAGGCAGGTGCTTCCTTGGTAGGATAATTGGAAAGGGGGCCCTCGGGACAGCATGGCCATCTCTAGAATCATATAAGCACTGGTGGCCCCAAAACTCTCACTCCCTGGACTAAGCTGTCAGTCCCCGGGAGAAGAACTGTGGCACATAAATAGTGCATTAGGGGACTGAGGCATGAGTCACAGCTTCTTAGAATTGGGAAGGCCCTTGGAGATCAACAAGCTCAACTACTCTGTATTTTAAGGATGAGGGAGAAAAATAGGGCCCAGAGAGGTAGGGGAACTAGTCTAAGGCCACATAGCAAATTACTGTAGAATTACTGTTAAATGAGGGAGTACACAGTTGGCACCCCCTAAAAAGTGCAACTTCTAATATAAATTCATTCTTACCTCATTGAAACACATGGTATATGCAAAATGGAGTTCTTTCTCCAAATATTAGTTATCACAGGCAAGAAATAGGAGGAAAGTCATTACCCCATCGTACAATGTTCCCTGCCCTAACAATTCCAGATCGAATCCTTTACAAATGGTATTCATGAAGCCCTAACAGTACATTTAATAAAGATATGCTCAAGTGGCCGCATCCAATGACACTGCCTTAGAGGTGAGTAGCCTTGTGGGGCATAGCGGAGATTTTGAATGTCTGCAGGAAATGTCACACATGGTTAGGATCTTACCTGGGATGCTGCTGGCTGTCCAATGATGACCCAGCCTGGGCACTGCTGGTCTTGATGAGATACTGAAGCATTGGATGCCCATTGATCCAGGAATCCCTGGGGCGTGTAGACACCACAGTCCTTAATGCTGGTTTTTTGTTCAAACTCCTCACATACCCCATCACCATCATGGAAATAGCACCGGCTGGGTTCATCTGCAGAAGATTGACATAGAAAGGGAGAGAATAAATAAATATTTGTTCTTTGGCCTCAGCTATCATCAGCAGCTGTAGAATCAGACCACCAAAACCGTTGGCACTGTCAAGCCCATCATCATTAGTCACGATGGACTATTAGTCAGTCTTTAAAAAAAGAGGGAAAATCTGTCATCTGCAACAACATGGATGAAGCTTGAGGTCACCATGCTAACGGAAATAATCCAGTCGCAGAAGGACAAATACTGCATGATTCCACGTATAAGTGGCATCTAAAGTAGGGAAGCTCATAGAAGTAGAAAGTAAAATGGTGGTTTCCAGGCTCTTGGAGGAGGAGGAAATGGAGAGTTGCTTTTCAGTGAGTATATGGTTTCAATTGCACAACATGAAAAAGTTATAGGAATCTGCTGTAAAATAGTGTGCTTATAGTTAACGATATTGGACTGTACATTTAAAATATGTAAAGAAGGTAGACCTCGTGTTGTGTGTCTACGCTGTAATAAAAAGTTCACAAACACTTTCACCTTCATTACTCCAAATATTCCTCATAAATCTTTGTGAGGAAGATATCATTCTTTCAGATGAGGAAACTGAGATTCCATACATCTTTAATAACTTGCCCAATATCACACAGTATGTTAATACCTGATCTGGGTCTCCAACTCAGGCATTCACTTTCCAAGTTCTGAGTGCAGTTGACACAACAGAATTTCACAGATGCAAACTGGGGGTTATTTAACTCCAAAGAGGATTTCAGTTTTGCATTAAAACATGAACTGATTTACAAGGGACACTTGCTTCAATTCCAGATCTGAAACCAAATTGCTCTGTTAATTTGAACAAGTCTCCTTGCCTCACTGGGCTCAACCATCAGAGCAGAGAAAGAGGTTACACTACTGAGATGCCAAGAACCCTTCCTGTCTAATGCTATAGGCTTCTAAGGGCTGGTCAGATACCCTAGGAGTTTCAGTTAAAGACCAAGTGAATTCTCAAGCTCCCATGTCATCTAAACCACAGCAAGGGCTTCTGTTTGGAATGATTTAAAGCTGTAGCCGGTTGCAATGATTCTCACTTAGCTGCAAGGACAAGGATAACAGAAGCACAAAGCGAGCAGTAGGATGCCTTCTAAGTAGGTATGACCTATGCATGTTTCTTGATATTTCAACACAGAACAATACAAGGAAAACCTCAATGTGGCCATCCAAAAGAGATCACCTTGTCCACCTTTTTACTAATTCTAGCACCAGCTCTTCTGTGCTATTTTCCCAACTTTTCTAGGCAAAGCTAAATACCACCTCCTGTGTGGGTGCCTATTTTATAAAGATTTCTATCTTAACACTTATCACACTGTGCTGCTATTAAGTCTACATGTTGCAGGACTTCTGAAAGATTCTGAGCTCCTTGAAATATAGTTGCTAGCCAGTGTCTTAGGGTTACTATATAATTTATCATCCAAACTAGAGCACTTTGAAAATGATAGTGGTGCTATTAAAAATTATGTCCAAACAAAAGGAACACATCCTGGGAAAATCTGAATCTCTCAGACAAATCAGGAAATATGGTCACCCTAAGGCTTCTGCTTGATTTAGAACATTCTTCCACAAAATAATAGAGTGGAGCTCTGGAGAGGGCACTGAATTTAGGGCCAAACACCAGGGTTTGGTTTCTGTCCCTTATATTAGCTGTGTAACTTTGCACAACTGGCTTCACTTACTTCTTGGCCTCTGCCCTCTGTCCCCAATCTATAATGTAGAAATTATAGTCCCAACCAGGATAATCTCTCAGGATAACCATAGAACTCTAATAGGAAATGAACATAAATGTGCTTTGTACATCCTACAATAATCACTGAGGGAGAGAGAAAAAAAATACTCTTCTTTTAAGGGGTCGATTTGCTTCTAATGGAGGAATTAAATCAGCTTGTGAAATCAGTGCTCACTTGAAACACTTTCAAGCAACTTTCCCCTAGCTAGAAAGAGCCCCCACCAAGGAGAAACAAGACAGATTTCTATGACCTTGAGTATCTGAAAAGAAGTCATTGGATTCAGGGGCAGCAGAATGCTGAACTTCTTCCAAGCTGCAAAATCCCTTGTTTATTTCTGGTGACAGTTTACCTAGTGAAATACTATCAAAGGAGCCCAAATAGGGCCGGGCACAGTGGCTCATGCCTGTAATCCCAGCATTTTGGGGAGAGCCAAGACAGGTAGATTGCTTGAACAATCTGATGAGCCTGAGCAACATGATGATACCCTGTCTCTCCAAAACATACAAAAGTTAGCTGGGCACAGTGGTGCACACCTGTAGTTTCAACTACTCAGGAGGCTGAGGTGAGAGGATTTATTGAGCCCAGTAGATCAGGGCAGCAGTGAACAGTGATCACACCACTGCACTCCAGCCTGGGTGACAGAGAAAGACCCTGTCTCAAACAAACAAACAAAAAACAAAAAAGAAAAAGAAAGAAAGAACGAGTAAAAGAAACAGAATAAATCAATTCGTTATAAGTGACCAGTAGCATTCATGGCAGTTCAACCCTAGAAAGAATATAGGCTCAGCACTTCTCAGTAGCTCCAACCACTTGTGAATGTGGCCTCTCTACATACCATATAACCTAGGCCCAATCCAAGAGTGACCAGCCACAAATCCAGAGTATACTCTTCAGAAACTCAATACAGAGAACTGAAAAGAGCAAGGGTTTTCACATCAGGCAGAAGTAGGTACAAATCTGAATTCTGCTTCCTATAAGCACTACAAAGATGACATAAATAAAATAACCTAACCTCTCTGAACTTCATTTTCATCGTCTGAAAAAAAATGGAGGTAATGATGTTTACCCAGCATTGTTGCAGTGATTTCAGATGACTGTGGGTACAATGCTGGCCCCTTCATCCATTTTATCTAATGGAAAACTGTGAGCTCGAGGAGGAAGCCATCTGCTTCCAGGTCACAGAGACAGGTGGTAGCAGAGCAAGAAGTAGAAGACTGGCCTTTTTATACCTAGCAGAGAAATCCTCCCCCTACATGCCATAGCTACAGAATGACGAAAAAGCCTCTTGGAAATAAGATCATAGGGGTGCCTAACTCTTAGTATCACTATCTTCTCCTCCAATATAAATAAAAATAGGGTTAGATCATATTCTCTATAAGGGTAAGATCTAGTCTCTAAAATGACTTAATTTCCTTAGCAAAAAACCTCTCAGAATGACAGAAATTGGGGTTAGATTTTAGTTCTTCTAAAGGCTAATTTCTTCTTGATTATGTTTAAGACCACAATAAATTTGTCTGCTAGGTCAGCAGAACCTGAGGATGGAGGAAAGGTAGAAACAGACATAGGTAGGTAAACAGGTATGTAGGCAGGTCGATAAGTAGACAGATTATATATGGAGAGGTAGAGGAAGAGTTAAAAGACAGAAAACAAAGATGGAGTTAAAAAGAAAACAAGGGAGAGAGAGAGAAAGAAAGAGAGAAGGTGCAGTTTCTTTCCAAGATTCTGCTGACAAAGCTATTGTGAGTCCCTTTTTAAAATAACATCCTTGGACACAGCTATTCAGTTTCTGTTGCTACTAGTGTCACGGGGGCCCTTCAGCTACATCTGCCAGCCCGTGTCTGGGGAATTCTCTCTCCCTCTCTACTCCCTTTGCCCCAAGCACAGAAGAGAACAGAGTGAGGAATGGAATACAAATGTGCAGCCAGAAAAAACAAAGACAGCAACAACAAAACATTAAAACAAACTGGTCTTGTTTTCATTACATCAATTTACTTGGTGCTCCTTAAATACTTTCTGCTTGATACTGAGCAGGTTGTAGTGAAAAGAGTCTGAAGTGAATACCAAAGGTCAAATAACTTTCATGTAGTAGGTAGGTGGCATTGATAATAATACAGTACATTTCATTGTGAGGGGTACTATGAAAATTATACACAGACATACACATGCATGTGCACATGCACACACTTTTATACACATATACATTCTGAAAACATAATACACTTTCAATAAATATTTGTTGAATGAACGAATAAATGACCAAAATGGCATCCCCGATGTATATACTCTCATCCAAATATAGTTTAAACTCTTCCTCTTGTTGTTTCTTTTAGACTACCTTAGGAGGAAAGAGGAAATGGAGCTGTAAGCCAGGTGGTGACTAGTTGATAGTGGGATTGCACTGGGCACTCTGATTTCTCCATCCCACGCCATCTTCCTCTCACATCAGGGAATTCCTCACTTCAGGTTCATTCCCTTTCATGTGGTGACACATTTAGAAATCTGCTCTATCCAGCTAGGAGACTTGATGTGGGTGGGGTGCCATTAGCAAAGTCTGTGTTCCCCAGTTGAGATTTCATATGCCAGAAACTTTCTTTTCCTTTTGGAAGAAAAGAGTTCAGCTTCAAAAGCCTGAGGCAGATGGACTTTCTGTAAGTGAACAGACATAGTTGATACTGCCACCAGTTGACTTTTATTTTCATTTGTCTGGGGCATCAAGGTGAAATGCCATGTCCCTGAGTTTCTGAGGCACGTCTGCAGGACACTATTTAAGATACACAGAGATTGTTATTCTCATTTGAAAGCTTGGAAGACCAAATCTTAGGAAAATGAGATTAGTTTACCTTGAAGTATAAGCAAAGGCTCAGGTTAGCGCTATTGTTAAGAGTTCTTATCCTTGAAGTCGGAAACCCTGGATTCAAGCTCCTGATCTATCTCTGATTATTGGTTAATCTTGGACATGGTATTTCACCTCCCTATGCCTCAGTTTCCCCATATATAAAATGAAAACAAAATTACATTTTAGACTTTCTCAACAAGGTTCTGAGGATGATCAAATAGCATAACAGACTGAGATGGAAAAATAATACTGGTCTTAAAGACAAAGGGTCTATTCTTAATAATGATGCTAATGAGGTTGGAGTTGGAGAAGAAGTCTGCTTAATTAGAGATTCTACTTTTCTCTACCCAGCCCCAGACCCTAAGGCATCTTGAAGGATAGAAATGATCAAAGAGGATGCATGAGCTATTTTCAATATAAATGTCAAGGAAGCAAGTAAACGAACAAAAGAAATAGGTAACAACCTAAAGAAAATAATATACTGACTTATATTGGAATGATTTCAATACAACTGGTGGACAATAATTAACTTAGCTGGATTAGAAACTTTGGGAATTTATGACATCACTGGAATCACTCAGGTGAATACGTGACAAAAATAACTAAAGAGGCTAAAGAAGTCAGAGCTGGAGAAGGGAGGAACCATTCTCAGGTTCTGCTGACCTAGCAGACAAATTTATTGTGGTCTTAAACATAATCAGGAAGAGATTAGCCTTTAGAAGAACTAAAATCTAATCCCAATTTCTGTCATTCTGAGAGGTTTTTTGCTAAAGAAATTAAGTCATTTTAGAGACTAGATCTTACCCTTATAGAGAACATAATCTAACCCTATTTTTATTTATATTGGAGGATTGAATGTTTATTAAATTATTCGTGTCTTCTCAGTACAAGATATCAGGGATAATTTTCACAAAGAAACTTGCCTTCACATTGACTCTCATCAGTTTCAAAATGTTGAACAGATAGTCATAAGTTATTGGTCACTGTAAAAGCTAACTGAAGCCAATGTGTTCTTCAAACAAGGCCTGAGATAATGTATATTCTCCAAGATAGTGGGATAATTTAAGGTATTTTGGCTATAACCCTTCTACCTGACATATGAATCTTACCATGCTCCTCCTTTGATAGATCCTCACTACTTACAGAGAATCATTTTCCACCAGCCATGGTGGCTCATGCCTGTAATCCCAGCACTTTGGTAGGCTGAGGTGGGCGGATCATCTGAGGTCAGGAGTTAGAGACCAGCCTGGCTAACATGGTGAAATCCTGTGTCTACAAAAAATACAAAAATTAGCCAGGCATGGTGGTGTGTGCCTGTAATCCCAGCTACGTGGGAGGCTGAGGCAAGAGAATCGGTTGAATACGGTAGGCGGTGGTTGCGGTGAGTTGAGATCACACCACTGCACTCCAGCCTGTGCGACAGAGCAAGACTCCATCTCAAAATAAATAAATAAATAAAAATAAATAAAAATAATTTTTTAAAAGATCATTTTCCTTAGCTTGGCATACAAGATCATCCACAAACTGACCTCTTCATAAACATTCTACACCAACAATTCTGTTTCATTTCTCCATGCCCTTACAAAGGTTATTTTTCTCTGCCTGAAATGCGCTTTCCATTTTTCACTTTGCTAACTCCCACTGGTTCTTCAAGGTTCATCTAGAGTATCTCTTTTGCAAGTCTTCTCTATTCTTCATCCCTTTTTCCTGACTCCCACCCTCGCTGAGTGTCATTCCTGTGTTCTCACAGTTCCCAGATTTCTTCCAATACAGTTTCCTTACTATCTATCTGTGGGTCTGTTTCCTTATCAGGCAGACAAGATCTCTGCGAACAGAATTGTGGAGTCCTTCACAGTAGTATTTCCAACCCATAACAGTGCTCAGAGTAAAGGGGACACCAAGCCAGTGATTGAGGAATATATGACTGGATGAATGGCAAATGAAAGCTAACAATGGATTTATCTTAGAGTTCATTTGTTACCAAATTATACATAGTCTAAACTAATTAGGTGTTTGTGTACTTTTTTGTAATGCTATTACCAACCATACCATGATAGTACTACAAACCAGATTTCATCAAAACAGAGGCACCTTCTTATAGGGTATGTCATACTTTTCCTAAAAGATTCATCAGCTTCACTATGAAATTTCCTCAAACCTTGGGATTGCAGTTTTCAAAATTAAACCCCAAGGGATTGCTTCTCAAATATTTCTGAGATGCCCAGCTAACACTAAGAACCCAGTCATTCAATTTTATTATTTCAGCAATGAGTGAGCAACACATAACAGCTACCAAAGCTTTCTGGAGATTTTAGGAGTGAGGGCTATTGCAATACCCAGCTAAAATATCTCCTAATCATTAGATGAGAACTGGAGAAGGTTATAAATTCATTTAATCAATATACTAACATCTACTTGTTGTCATGCTGGTGCTGGAAATACATTGATGAATCAGGACAGGACTTTCTCCTATCAGTACTTCTTGGGAAAATGAGAGAAGGTTTCCTTGACAAACTAATTTGAGGGAAACATCATAGAGGATATAAATAATTTGAGCATGCAAAGAGAGGGGTCTGAGTAAAGGATAAACTTTGACCAATACTTAGTAAGGGAATGCAGTAAAACCTGGAACTAATACATTGAGAAACTGATCTGAAGCTAGATACAAAAAGGATTGCGATGCCATGTTAAAGAAATTGAAATTATCCCTTAGGAATGAGGAGACTTTGAAAATTTTTCTAAATGAGAAAGTTATTTTGTACTCATAACTTTTACACTGTTAGAGGCAATGAGGTGTTATAATTGATTTTTCTTAGCACACGTCAGTTTCTACTTATTTGAACAAATTGCATAGAATTGCTAAGCCTTGGTTTCTTCATCTGAATAACGGTTGAAGGATTGAATGTTTATGAAGCTCAAGTCACTGAATATTAAAGGCAAGTATATAACAACCAAAAATATGTACTTAGTTGTTTCTATAGGCCAGGTACAATGATAAACTATAAGCACAGAGTAATAAATAAAATAGCCACCACTTCTTCCTTTGTGAACTCACAACTAGTAGTAAATGCAAGTAAAGTCCTTAGTACGTAACAGGTGGTCAATAAGTGGCCGATGATGATGATGATCATGAAGTTGAAAGCAATTATTTCATTTTACTTATGGGAAAGCTGAGGTTCATAAGGTTGAAGTGATTTTCTGAAGCTGTTAGAGAGAATTTCCAGTACAGATAAGACTAGACTGATGGATCTTGAATTTATAATACATGTCAAATATAAATTTGTGTTACAATTTGTAATTCACTGCACCATGCCACCTCATCAGACCCAATTTCTTTTCTTTCTTTCTCTCGCTCTCTTTCTTTCTTTCTTCAGTCTCGCTCTGTCTCCCAGGCTGGAATACAATGGCATGATCTCGGCTCACTGCAACCTCTTCCTCCCGGCTTCTAGCATTTCTCCTGTCTCAGCCTCCTGAGTAGCTGGGATTACATGCACCCGCCACCACGTCTGGCTAATTTTTGTACTTTTAGTAGAAACATGGTTTCACCATGTTGGTCAGGCTGGTCTTGAACTCCTGACCTCAGGTGATCCACCCCTCTCAGCCTCCCAAAATGCTGGGATTATAGGCATGAGCCACCATGCCTGGCCCAATTTTCAATATATAATTCTGGGAGCAAAATAGTTGGTTACCCTTAAGTGAGTCTCAATATTACTTTTGGAAATCTCTGATTTCACTTTTTGTAACATTCACTGGTATAGGCTAAATATAACTAGTCTGGGAAGCTATTGAGGTTACTAATCTTCCAGCCCATTGATGAGCCAAAAAGAAAACCAAACATACACAAAACTACCTGTAGATGGGGAGATGAGGGTTCTTAGTCACTAATTTAGAGCTTAAGGAGAAAGCAAAGAGTTTGAAAGTGTACTCTTCTGAAATGAACCTCCTTCCAAAAGATGAGTGGATTTACCTGTCTTTCTAAAATTCTTGCAAATAAAGATAGGACAGCTTTTGAGAAATTAGTGTCTATTTCTATTTCTAGGTAATAAAACAGTGATTGACATTATGATATTCTCTTTTAGTCCAACGATTACTTCTCAAAAAGGCCTTTAAAGGCCAGAAAAAAAAGTAGAATATTTTAAGTTCAGCTGTTTATTTAGAAATGGGTTCAATAACAACAGTCTTTATGCCACATCACAATTCTTCCAAACAGCAACAAAAAGAAAAACCCCCGCACACAACAAGCACGATCGTTGTACTTAAACATTAGTTTCTTGGAACGGGGGAGCAGGAGTGCTTACTGCTGAAGGTTTACAAAGGGGAAGCTTGGGTGGGGCTGGGAGGTGGCTATATATTGGCACATGTGTCCTCCGGGACAGAAATATCTTGACTTTATATAGCCTATCTTTCAAAGGCTTCGTGTCAAACCCATATTGCTGACCTCATTTAATTCTATTCAAACCAGGGTTTGTTCTTAACCTCCTCATCCAGATCAGCTTGCTCAGAGTACAAAAGACAGGGTAGTGAGGGCTCCTAAAGAACGATGAATGTGCTAACAAGCTTCAGATGCTGATTAGGTCTACTGAATCTGAGGAGCTTAAGTTGGTTTCTGGTTCCTTCAAAGGTTGGCCACATATTCATATGGCCAGAAATTCCTCCCTGTGTTTCACTGTGAGAATCAAGCATCCTCCACCAAACTGAAGGCACTGGAAAAGAAGATCATCCCTGGAAGTAGTCACATTATCACACTAACTCTACACTCAGGCCCATCAAGGAAAGCACCTGTAGCACAGCCTCATATTCTGTCTACTTAGCCCTTACACACTCAAAACTGGTTTTGCATCTTCCTCACCTTCTTACAAAACAGCCTATGAATCTATGAATGATTTACCTAAACTATGAATATTTTCATGTTTGAAATACTTTTTTTTTTTGAGACGGAGTTTTGCTCTTGTTGCCCAGGCTGAAGTGCAATGGCGCAATCTTGGCTCACCGCAACCTCCGCGGGTTCAACTGATTCTCCTGCCTCAGCCTCCTGAGTAGCTGGGATTACAGGAATGCACCACCAAGCCTGCTATTTTTTTGTATTTTTAATAGAGACAGGGTTTCTCCATGTTGGTCAGGCTGGTCTCGAACTCCTTACCTCAGGTGATCCACCTGCCTTGGCCTCCCAAAGTGCTGGGATTACAGGTGTGAGCCACCATGCCCAGCCTGTTTGAAATACTTAACAGACTCCTACAAAATTTTAACTTCCCCAAGTAGCTTTCAAGTCCTTTTGTATTCTAGCTCCAACTTTCCTACTCATTCTTAGTTCCAACCACACCTCCACCATCAAATACATCCAGTTCTTTCCCAGAACTCACATCTCAGAGCATCTGCCCTTACTTCCTTAGCCTGAAAGGCTGGTCCTGCCTTTGAGTCTTCCATTAAGATTTAATTCTAGCAACTTCGGCTCTATGATATCTCTCACTTTTCCACATCACTACTTGTTTGGCACAAACCATTTCCCTTTATTTCCTACATCATTAGTCTCCCAAATCAGTAAAATAGAATATAGCCCATCTAAAGATCTAAAAATTTAAAAACTCTTGAAATATACAAAGTTTTTAAATTAACAAAAATGTAAATCTCCTTTCATTCTGTTATACATCTCCTAAATACTATTTCTCTTACCCCACATTTCTCTTTCTATGATTCACAGTAAAATTTATTGCGTCTTCTAAACCAGTGTTATCCACTTTGTCTTCTACACTTCACCCATTGGTTCGCTGCAGTCTAGCTTCTATACTCACCACTCCACCAAAATTAATCTTATTAAGGTCACCATCAACCTAAAAGTTGCTAAAGTTGAGCATAATGTAAAAATCCTCATCTTGCTAGACTGCCTTGAAGCATATAAAGAAGTAGCCCCCTTCTTTCTTTTTGCAGTCCTCCCTCTCTCGACTTCCATGACATCATGTCATCCTAGTCGTCTGGGCTCCTCCCCCAAAGACTCATTTGAGGTCTTCTTCCCTAACTCTACATGAAATGTTGCCAGACTTCAGGGTTAGATGGGGACCCCTTTTTCTTTTCTACCTACAGTTTCTTATCCTGTCTCAGTTTCTAAATAAAAATTTTAAAACCTCTATGTGCCAATGACTGAAACATTTATAGCTTAGATATGACCTCTTCTCTGAATCCCAACTGCCTAAAATTATATCCCTACTAAATATCTACCTATTTAAAGGCATCAAAAAATCATCAAAAGACATCAAAAAATGTATCTCAAACAAACATCCTGATTTCTCCCCACATTCCCTTTTTCTCCACCTTAGTAAATGACAACACCGTAGCTTAACAATGACCAAACCGAAACCTTCCCAGTCACCTGTCCTATTTTTTTTCAGCTCACCCTTTAATACCACACAAACTCCATCAGTACACCTCATAGGCTGCTTTTCCCTGGGACATTTCAAATAGATCTACTTTGTTCTATCACTACCACCCTAGTTCAAGCCAACATCACTACTGCAATTCTCACTTAACTAGCCTATCTGCTTCTCTTTTCTCAACCATTTGTTTCCCAGCTATCCCTCCTTCAGAACATAGCTATAGTGCTCTTCTAAAAACATAAACTGCACCACGCCATGCCCCTCATCTAAAACTGCTCAATGGCTTATCATCTCATGTGGAAGAGTTCAAAGTCGGTATCCAGGCCTACAAGCCCCTGCTTTATCCCTCCATCTCCTGTTATTGTCTCCTTGCTCATGACCTTCCATTCATGCATTCATTCATTCATTTATTCATTCATTCATTCATCCAGACAGACATCTATCCACACAAGTGTCTCTTCCTTAAATAAGCAACCAAGAACCTGAACTTGATGTTCACATTTTCTGGAATATCTCTTTCCTGGCTTTTCTCATGACCTCTTCATTATTTAGCAGTCATTTCAAATATTACTTTCTCAAACAACAAGCAGTTAGCTCACATTCTAATTCTCCATCCCCAATGCAAAGTAGCATACCATATTGTTTTATTTCCTTTATAGTAGTATTCACTATCTTAAATAATTTTTTATTTTATTTAAAATAAATAAAATAAAATAAAAAATAAATTTATTTATTATTGTTCCCTGCTCCCATACAACCAACACAAGTTTTATAGAAGATGTTTCAAAGTGCATCTTTTCCATTAGGATCAAGAAAACTACCTGGCTGGCCGGGCTCGGTGGCTCAAGCCTGTAATCTCAGCACTTTGGGAGGCCGAGACGGGTGGATCACGAGGTCAGGAGATTGAGACCATCCTGGCTAACACGGTGAAACCCCGTCTCTACTAAAATATACAAAAAACTAGCCGGGCGAGGTGGCGGGCGCCTGTAGTCCCAGCTACTCAGGAGGCTGAGGCAGGAGAATGGCGTAAACCCGGAAGGCGGAGCTTGCAGTGAGCTGAGATCCGGTCACTGCACTCCAGCCTGGCTGACAGAGCGAGACTCTGTCTCAAAAAAAGCAATATACCTGGCTATATTATGTCATGTTTAAAAATACATGAATAAGTGAATAAATGAATGAATGATTTTGTGCAGCTCTTGAATTCTCAGATATTTCTGGCCCTTGTCTTACTTTAATTAATATCCCGAATACTTAGGATCATGTCAGTCTCATAGCAGGTACTCAGTAAATGATGAATTAACAAAGTTCTTTTGGAGCTTTAGAATCTCTGTTATCAATGATTCTGAAGATGTCTCAAACCTGATTTCAATCTGCTTTAGTAGTATTATGTAAAAATTTTTATGAAAATATTAATTAGAAAGAGTTCAGAGCATAAATCCAAGCACATATTAGGGGGAAAATTCAATTCTACACAAATTGTCTCACAATGTATTTTTTTTCCTATGAGACATCATGCCCCACCATCTGTCTCAAATATTGTTTTATTTTCTATCCTAACTGAATTTGAAAAGAAATGGAATATCTGGATAGGAAAGGTGGCACATATTAGACTAAAATTTAATAAAGAGACTTGACAGTCTTATGAATTGGAACTTGAAGATGCATTTACATCACCTTGAATTTAGTATAGTAATTTGAATGGCTTAAAAAGATTGTAAGCAAAGATAGTAATCCTTATAAATGACAATGCAGCCAACAGAGCAGAATGTTCAAAGCCCTAAATGACTTTCAGCCAGTTCTCTTTCGGGTTTCAATGATATCTCAAGATATGAAAGGGGGGTAAAATCCAGTGCTACATGAATTATATAGCAGCCAAGAGATAGGCCGGCATTCTAACAACAAACAGAAGGAAGAGCAATACCTAGGACCCAAAGGTCTATAAAAGTACGGGCAGGAAATAACGAAATGAAATTTGGCCTGGATAATATAAGCTAATAAATGGAAAAAACAATCCAAAACACTGATATGCAGAGAGCGTGCGAAAAGTGGCAAAGAAAGAGGGTAATAAAAGATGGCAAACTACAAAGGGAGTTTCAGCAGTTTTAGTGTGATTGTATCTCCATATTTAAAAAAAGACAGAGAGAGAAGGAAGAAAGAAAGGGAGAGAGAGAAACAAATGGGACACTTTCTCAAATCCTGCAGCCTGCTACAGTAATGGACAGGGAGTCAAGGGAACTGGAGATTAAAATAGATACCCTGATCAACCCTATGACTTTGGACAAGTCACTTTCCCTCTCTGGGCTGCTGTTTCCCCTTGTATAGAATAATAGTTAAATCAAGTAGCTTTGTGATCCCTTTTAGCTGTGTCACTCTAAAATATATTTGGTTCTTGACATTTTCCCCTTTGATCACTAAATCAGTTATTCAGCTAAGAGGGAAAACATGAAAAAAAAAAGATGGAGAAACATGATCAGCAAAATGAAGATCGAGAAGGGTGTAGATGATGAACCCATTCTGAAAAACACGCAGAGAACTATAACGAAAAGCAGATGGAATAAAGGGCCAGAAGTTAAAAGTGTGTGCCTCAACTCTGTTGCTAACTTACTTTCATGGTACCAGTAACATACATCATCATTCTGCATCTGATTCTTTTTGCTTATTAACAAAATGACAGTATTACTTTTCCTACCCGTTTTCAAAAGTGGGTGAAAAGATAAAGTAAAATAATGCTATGAAAACTAAAAACTACTCAAATATAAAAACTATAAGTAGTGTTGTTTTCACATTTTACTTTTGCAGATACAATCCAGAACTCATGTCCCCAATTATCAAATGGCTTTTCTAATTTTTTGTTTAGTTTTAGCTCAACCATTACCTTCTCAGTGAGGACTTTTCTAAACACACTATCAAAAAATAGTTTTCACCTTCACTACAATATCTATACCACTAGTCTATTTTATTCCCTTCATAGCGTGATCTAACTTCTTCAAATGTTTACTTGATAATTTTATTCTCTCTAAAACAGAATGGCAACTCCGTGAGAGCAGAAACATAGGCTGTTGTGTGCATTGTTGCATTCAGATACTAGTACGTTGAAGATAATCAGAAATATTTGCTGAACAAATGAATGGTTTAACACTGCAAGGTTCTCTAGACATTCTGTATGATTCTAGTTCCTATGCTTCTCTGTGTAAAAGTGGCAACTGAAACTTAGAAAGATTAAGAAACTCACTGAATGCTGCATAATCGTTAGAGGTCAAGGGTTCTGACTGGTTGATTAAGGCTTATCACACAAATATTGGGACTATTCAATGTCAAATAAAAATTGCTCCGTGAGAAATGCATGTTTGTAAGCATTAAGTAAAACAAGGCATGCAAATGAAAGTCTATCTATCTATCTATCTATCTATCTATCTATCTATCTATCTGCATATCTGTTCTGCAATCCAGTAAAACAAGCAGCCCATCATTCTGATAAGGCATGCATAAGATTCCAGCAAAGAAGGAAGCTTGGACAAGTGGATGCTATGTCTACCAGTGGGCCAAGGACTCGAGGATGAGTCAGGCACAACATGAAAACCAAGCCAGTTACCCCAGTCTGGCATAGCTGGTTGTGACTAAGGTGACCGCAGCATGCTATGTTCTTGGTAGGGTTTCCATGCAGAAACCAGAGTGTTAAAATGGATCCCTCCCCCCTTGAGCTCTGACTGGTTTGGTTCACCTCAGAGACCATCCTCCTGCTGTATGGTTTAGATAAGTCTAAAAAGATGAGCCATTCAAGCCACAGTGTCTTCTCCAAGCTGATGAGACACGCTGCAGTCCTCTAAAGAACAGAAAAGAGAGGGTGCACAGGATTGCTCTTGGGTAAGTTTTCTTTCTCTTATGTAATTAATGGGTTACTCTTCAGCCCTTAGAATAAAATGCTATAATAACTTAAATCTACATGCTCTGATTTGTATTGCTTAACTGTAATTTTCTTCTTTAACAAGATGTGTATATGTCTTTCCCATCTCTCAATAAGAGGAGGGAAAGTAGGGAGAGAAGGAAGGGAGGGAGGGAGTGAAGAAGCAAGGAAGGAAGGAGGGAGGGAGGGAGGGAGGGAAGGAAGGAAGGAGGGAAGGAAGGAAGTAAGGAGAGAGACAGAAATAAATTGATCCTAAATCGTTTCTCTTTTTCTTTTTCTTTTTTTTTTTTTTTTTTTTTTTTGAGACGGAGTCTCGCTCTGCCGCCCAGGCTGGAGTGCAGTGACGGGATCTCGGCTCATTGCAAGCTCCGCCTCCCAGGTTCGCGCCATTCTCCTGCCTCTGCCTCCCGAGTAGCTGGGACTACAGGCGCCCACCACCACGCCCGGCTAGTTTTTTTTTATTTTTATTTTTAGTAGAGACGGGGTTTCACTGTGTTAGCCAGAGTGGTCTCGATCTCCTGACCTCGTGATCCGCCCGCCTCGGCCTCCCAAAGGGCTGGGCCACCGCGCCCGGCCTTTTTTTTTGTTGTTGTTGTTGACACAGAGTCTGGCTCTGCCACCGGGCTGGAGTGCAGTGGCATAATCTCAGCTCACTGCAACCTTCACCTCTGGGGTTCAAGCGATTTTCTTTTCTTTTTTTTTTTTTGGAGACCGAGTCTCGCTCTGTCACCCAGGCTAGAGTGCAGTGGCCGGATCTCAGCTCACTGCAAGCTCCGCCTCCTGGGTTTACGCCATTCTCCTGCCTCAGCCTCCCGAGTAGCTGGGACTATAGGCGCCCGCCATCTCGCCTGGCTGGTTTTTTGTATTTTTTAGTAGAGATGGGGTTTCACCGTGTTAGCCAGGATGGTCTCGATCTCCTGACCTCGTGATCCGCCCCTCTCGGCCTCCCAAAGTGCTGGGATTACAGGCTTGAGCCACCGCGCCCGGCCTCAAGCGATTTTCTTGTCTCAGCCTCCCAAGTAGCTGGGATTACAGGCACACACCACCATGCCCGGCTAATTTTTGTATTTTTAGTAGAGACAGGGTTTCACCGTGTTGGTCAGACTGGTCTTAAACTCCTGACCTCGTGATCTGCCCACCTCAGCCTCTCAGAGTGCTGGGATTATAGGCATGAGCCATTGCGCCCGGCCTGGTCCTAAATCTTAAGACTTAACTGGGAACATTTGAAAATATCAGTCAAAACCATTGCCCTTTTTGATCAGAGATGGTAAGAGTAATCATAACTATTCATGTTCACAAAAAGTTCCAAGAAGCAGTGGTCACTCTGCAGTCAGTTTCCACCAAATGAAGGATGTGTTTGCCCAAACAAAAGCATGAGACTGCCGATTGAGTCACTGGCTATAGATTCCAAGCTAGAGGCCAGAGAAGTTGTCTCCAGTCCTAGCTGGACCAGTCATGGCTGAAGAGGCCAATTCTGGGCCACTGATGTGGTAGGATATGGTCAAAGAACAGGACCCTGGATAGGCACCAACCCTGAGCAATAATCATATAGGTATGAAGATGTTTAACCTGAAGAAAAGAAGTATCAGGAAGGACACAGTGGAAAACTCTGTTTCTAACAAAGTCCAGTTGGTCTAAAATTGAAAGTGGTTGCCTTAGAACATACTGAGTTATTCATTCAACTTTTCCTGACAGAAGCTTGATGATGACTGACAAGGTGTACAAGGTCCCTGCCTGATTCTGCAAGCTTCTCTCTTCTCGAACGCACTCTAGTCTAAGCTCCGGGCACAAACTGTCGTTGCCCCAAGTGGACCATGTTCCCTCTCACCTCCCCACCTTTGCAGAAGCTTTCTTCAAATCCCCAGAGCTGCCTTTTCTATGGCTAGTCCCCATTTGTCCTTTATTCATAGTTTAACCTCTCAAAAACCTGTCTGGAAATCCACCCCAAGAAGGGCTAATGGCCCCTCGCTAGATCTTCCTATAGCATCATCCACTTCCCCAACTAAAATTGTATTTAGTGTATTTGTGAAATGAATAACTGGATAACTTTCTTCATGCTGGGCATTGTGCTAAATGTTTCAAATACATAATGCATTCAATTCCAGAAGAGCCCCGTGTTGTTTGGTACTATTATTATCCCCATTTTACAGACAATGAAATTGAGGTTTCAATAGGGTAAGTCATTCCCATGCTGTCCAGTTAATCTATTTTGTATGGACGTGGATATTCAGGAGAATCTGATGAGATGGGTTGATCTGATTCTCTCTGGGATGCCCTGCGATTTGGTATTACTTGGGGGCTCAGGGGCCTGATGGAACTGTGATCACGACCTGGCTTTCCACTAATTAGCTGGTGTCAATGGCCAGCACACTTTAGCACTGAATCCCAGTTTCCTCTTTGGCAAATTGGTAAAATAATGACTATCTTCCCAACTGTTATGAGGACAGAAAAAAATGAGAAGCTGTTGAGAAAGCACGGAGCACCACATCCAGCATTTAAAAAACAATTTTTTTAAAAGTAAAAGATCAGGAGTTTCCCTTTCCTTAAAGGAAGTAATCTGTCTCTGCTACCTTGTGCCACAGTTAAACTGCACAGGCTCAATAACTTATGTTTTGGTTAAACGTTTTTAATTTTTTTAGAGTGAAATCCGAGTTTTTGTTGGCAAGTGATTGAACACGCTGGGCCCAGCCTCCAGGCCCACAGTCCATTAGGAAATTTACGAGGCGAGATGGGGACCTTCAGCTCAAGTACTCCCTTCAGACGCAGTACTTACAAAGCCATCAATTTCCTTAACAAAGAGCATTGGCTTAAATGCCCCTTAAAGCAGTGTTATTTACACAGCTATCCACTTCCTTTTGAATTCTCTGCCTGGGGGGTGGCAGACCTGCAGTTCTTTCCAGCTACGAGTTAATTAGGCTTTCTCCCCAAATGGAAGCAAGCCGCAGACTGAGATTTGGTATTAAAAAGCAGCTCAATTTGGGGCCATCCGAGAGTCTTATGGGGTGATCCAAATACCACCAAAATCACTGGTTCCACCCACCCATTCTTCTAAAATTCTAAAGCCTTTGGACCTTACCGAGGAGTAATGACCTCTGTCAGTAGAGAGAGAGAGAAGGAAAGGCAGCGTTTGAGCCGGTCTCTACTTAGTAAAAGAAGCCTCAAAAAAGTACTGCTGGCTAAGATAAGGTACTTTCTACCTTTGCAGTCTATCAATATAGTAAAATTAACGTTTTAAAGAAGCCCCCACCCCTTTTGTGGCGGAACTAGGATTTGGATACAAGCAGCCCAGTTCTGGGATCTGAGCATGAAACCACCACCCCGAGCCACCTGACCCGAGATAACCTGCCCGAGATGACAGCTAAGGGGGAAAGTCTCCGATTCAGACAGGATTGTCTGACTCTAAAGACCAGCAAGGCTCAACTACACTTTCTTGCCTGAAAAATCAAACTGTCTCTTAAGAAATACATCCTTCTTTTACTCATTCATCCTATATTTACTGAACTGCAAATTATTTTTCAGTCCCTGGACTAACTCTTGGGAAATCAGATGAATTAAAGCAGGTCTCAGCGCTCCAAGAACTCAGGTCCTAGTGAGAGGGGGGAGATATGTAAATGATGACTGCACAGGATTCTGATCTGAGGTACAAGATACTATGGGAGCACAGAAGAGGGACCTCCACTCCAATCTTACCCAGATTTGAGGTTTCCCTTAGGATGCAACCCCTGGGTTTTATCTCTCAGAGAAGGAACGGATGGTGGGGAGCATATTCCAGCAGGGGGACTCTGTGAGCAAATGAGGTGAGGCCAGAAACAAGGTCGGAGGTATAAAGTACAAGACGGTGTTGGAGTAAAAAATGCAAATCCTGGCCGAGGTGGGTGGGTCACAAGGTCAAGAGATGGAGACCATCCTGGCCAACATGGTGAGACTCCATCTCTACTAAAATTACAAAAATTAGCTGGTTGTGGTGGCGCATGCCTGTAATCCCAGCTACTCGGGAGGCTGAGGCAGGAGAATCGCTTGAACCCAGGAGGCGGAGGTTGCAGTGAGCCGAGATAGCGCCACTGCACTCTGGCCTGGCGATAAAGCGAGAATCTGTCAAAAACAAAACAAAACAAAACAAAACAAAACAAAAACAAAAACAAAAACAAAAAGCAAATCCTGGGCTCAGATCGTGCAAGGCCTTGAATGCCACAGTAAGGAATTTGAATTTATCTCAAGGGCAACATGGAGCCACCTGACACTCTCAATTGGAGAGCAACAAAAGGTGTCTGCACTTTAGGAAGCTTGCTCTCACCTATGGGCAGGTAGATTGGGGCAAGCAAAAAAATGAACCAGCAACCTGTTCATTTTATAAGCGTTCTCTTGTAAAAGCCTAATCAGGAGCTGAAGGGGGCCTCGGGTAGGGCAATGATCATAGGGAGAGACAGACTGATTTGGATGAAGACAAGATAACGTTTTCAAGGTAACATGGGAAGAATGGCAATTATTTGGATGTGGGAAATGGCAGAGAGGGAAGAGTTATGGATGCTTCCCAAGCTTCTGTTTAAATGTCTGGTTGGCTACTGGCGCCACCAGTTGAGATTAGGAAAAACACTTGCAGCAGGTCTGGAAAGAAAGATGGCAAGCTTTGTGTAAGATGTGTTGAATGTGAGTTCCCGTGGGGCGTCCAAGTAGAGCAATTAGATATACAAGTTCATGGGTCAAAAAAAAAAAAAAAAAAGGCACAGACTAAAGATAGAGATTTTGGAGTCATACAAGGAGAGAATGGAGAATGAGAGTGTGCCTGTTATGGAACATTGGAGACTGCTGATACTTAAAGAGTAGGTGAAAGAAGGTCTGTGGAGGGATGGTCAGAGAAGTTAAGAAAAACAGAAGAGGCTAACACTTCACAGGTACCAGGAGTTCTGAATTTCAAGAAAGAGCCAGATAAGACAAAAGAGGAAACTACTGAAATATTTCTGTTTGAACATGCTATTTAATAGAATCTCATGCATGGCTTCCCTAAAGAATGATTGTCAAATTTCGCTCAGTCTCTTCCAGGGACAGACAGGTCACTCTCTACTAGTGAGTAAGAACTAGATTATTACTTTTGTAATAATCTTTGTCTTACTTTTGATAGCCGTAATAATAAATATTTGTTGATCACTTTCTGGAAGACAGGAACTGTCACAAACACAGCCATCCTTGGTGCCTAGCATGAACCTGGCACGTAAGAGGTGCTCAATAAATAAAAGCCTATGTGATGAATGAATAAATTTATAAATTAATAAAACAATATATCATAACAATCCTATGAAGTCAAGAAAGCACTCCTATTTCTCAGGTGGAAAAAGGTATTTGGGGGATGAAGCCTGAGGCAGACAAGTGGTCCTTGTGCTTTGGGGCAGGTCAATCAGCTTTTCCTCTCTCCCTGTCCCTTTAGAAGTTCTCTTGGCAAAAAGCACACGGACAAATGGAAAAGGGATTTCAGACTCTCGTGCAGCCCCTTCCTTGGTAATGAGGCTGAACTCAAGTTATATACGTGGTTTTGGACTCCTAAACTGAGGGACCAGCTCCAGCCAGGACCTTTCAGAGTCCTGCCAATGGCGGCTGATGTTTAATTTAAACTTATGGATAATTTGGGCTGAGTTTCTGACTGCTGTTGAA
Source organism: Papio anubis (assembly GCF_008728515.1). Lineage (NCBI taxonomy): Eukaryota > Metazoa > Chordata > Mammalia > Primates > Cercopithecidae > Papio > Papio anubis. Next base: position 85,716,986 of record NC_044988.1, on the reverse strand, counting down.
AGCTAAAATCTCCCTGATCTCTCTTTGGGTCAGTTTGCCAAGAGTATTTTGTTGGCCCTTGAAGAGCATCCCATTCAGGGAGGTTGATCTTTTTAAAAATACTGCTCTCATCATGTCATACCTCTGCCCAGAAACTACTGCTTGCCATGGGGTAAGAACTGCCCACTCATCCCCCTGTGACTTCTCTGGAGTAGCTTCCTTTAGGACTGGTGCACTCACTGTATAAAGAAAAGCCCTCTGTCTGGACCTTTATAGTGGCAGAGTGTCAAACCTGGTCTTATCTGAGTCCCACTGTCCAGAAATCTTTCCCAGTCTCACCAACCCCCTACCAGGGGCTTTCCACTGCTCCCAGGGGGCCTCTAACACCAATCCCTTCATATCTTTAATGACCACTGCCTTCTGTAGCCCTCCAACAAAGGTTTCTGCTGCTTAACCCTGCATTGCACGGAGCTTTGTATGCAGCAGGTGCTTAATATAGACAAAAACCAGTGTGAGCCTGGTCACATGCATTTTAGACTGACTGCAGGACCACCATGGTTGCTGCCTGGAGGAGAGAGAAAAGCAACCGTGTGCTTGAGGGCAGAGCGACAGACACTGGACTTAGGCTATTTTATCTTTCTGTCCAGTAAGTTAAAATGAAAAAAAAAACAAAAAAAAAACAAAAAAAACCTCAGTCCTTTAATAACTATTATAATTTCTTATTTGCTTTATATTAACATCTCTTTGGTACTTAATCAGTATTGGCCTAGAGAAAGTTGGTGGTTTTTAGTTTCTTCCTCTGTTAAGTATTTAATGATCTGTAAACAAACACTTCAGACAGTGTTTCTTAAAAAGACCCTGGGATCCTTTTGTTATGTGAAGATTTCTTTAGCTCCGTGCATTGTTTCCCCTTCTCATTATCTGTTTGCTGCTAGGCTGTTCAGCTCTTGAGAGTACACACTTTATTAGATAACCTTAATGATGGAGATGTAGCATAAATTAGTAGTTAAGCCTGAGGGCTTAAGAGCCAGAGACTTCCAGGGCTAGAATCCCTTACTGGGAATGTAACATCTCTGCGCCTCCATTTCTTTACTTATAATGCCTGTATAATGTTAAAACTACCTCATAGGATTAATGTGATTAACCAGTGGAATTAATAGACAAAAAGCTTGAGTGAATTTTATCCAATTAATTTAATTAAATTAATAATTTGAGTTATGTATACTACTATGACTTTTGTCTGAGATGGTGAGATGGAAAAAGGGTGGAAATATATGCAGTCTATACAGTTGGCCCTCCATATTCATGGGTTCTCCATCTGTGAATTCAAGAGATGCAAAATAAAATTCTATCTTTGCTAAACATGTATAGACATTTTTTCTTGTCCTTATTCCCTAAACATTACAGTATAACAACTATTTATGTAGCATTTACATTGTATTAGGTATTATATGTAATCTAGAGATGATTTGAAGTATACAGGAAGTTGTTTGAAGGTTACATGCAAATACTACTCCATTTTATATCAGGGAATTGAGCATCCGCAGATTTTGGTAATCACAGAGGTCCTGGCAGAAATCCCCCAAAGATATTGAGGATTGACTGTATATTTCTTACTGACTCTTTCTTGTTCTAAAGGTTTCATATTTTGGAGGAGGTCATCTGGTGACTTTAGTTTTGAAGTTGGGCAGATCTTGGTTCAAATCTCAACTCTGCCACTTAATAAGCACCTGCTTTGAATAAGCCACTTCGTCTTCTTGAGCCTCAATTTCTCCTTATGTAAAATGGGGGATAATGACCCCCACCTTCCTGTAGCCTTGGGAAAATCAAGAGGATGGTTAAGTGGAGTGTGAGGCAGCTGGCCTGGCATAAGATGCAGCACTCAGGAAGATTTTGCTTGTCTGGTGGGTGGTTTCCCAGCTCAATAAATATTTATTGAATGGAGGCCACATTCTCAAAAGTCACTGAAACATTTGGGGGCTCTGTTGTGTCACCTGGAACATGGTGTTAACAATGCCTGGCAGCCAGGGGTGCTGTGGGTTTGAAATGAGCTATTGCAGCAGGTTCTCCATAAATATGAACACATTCCCTTCCACTGGTCAGGGGAGGATCCTGGATGCTGCCTGAGCCTTTTGGACGGTCATCTGTTTGGGTTGCTCTGGCCACCCTTTTTAGCCTCAAAGTGTCATTTGCTTCAGTGTCTCAATGATTGGCTCAAGTTGGATGTTGGGACACGAGGGTAGATGGTATGGCTTCTTCCCTTAAGGGTAAGGGACACAGATGTGGAAGTAAAATACATGAGGAGTCAGTGAAATTATAGCTATGCTGGTATAGACTCAGGAGGGAGATGGATGAAATGATTCTCACTCCTCGCTCTCTCTCTCTCATCTGCGTTATTCTGCCCAACTGGCTATACTTTTACCTGCTTATACAGTCATCTCTAGGTATCTTTGAAGCATTGGTTTCAGGACCCCCACAGACATAAAAATCTGAAGATATTCAAGACCCTTATACAAAGTCCCTTAGTATTTGCCTATGACCTATGCACACCCTACCGTGTACTTTAAATCATCTCTAGATTACTAATAACACTTAATACATTGGAAATACTTTATTGTTTTTCTATTTGCGCTGTTTTTAAATTGTTGTAGTGTTATTATTTATTTAGTCAGTTAGTTTCAAATATTTTGTATCTCAGATTGGTTGAATCTGAGGATGTAGGATCCAAGGATATGAAAGGCCAACTGTATACTCATCCATCTCTGCCAGCAGTCAACAATTTTTCAGTAAAGGACCAGATGGTAAATATTTTGGCTTTGTGGGCCATACAAGATTTCTGTTGGAATGACTGAATTCCGCCTTTGTAGTGGCAAATATGTAAACAAAGGAGCATAGTTGTGTTTCAGTAAAACTTTGTCTACGAAACCAGGCAGCAGGTTGGGTTGGCCATGGGTGGTGGTTTACTGATGCCTGGTTTGTGCAAGTATGCACATGGCTATTATGCCCAGGGCAGGGCGTGGTAGAGAGTGTAGAAGGCACACGCTTGAGTCTCCTTCTCCTTCCTTCATGCTGTAAATAGCAGCCTCACCATAGTCCTCAAGGGCCTGAGAAATCAGGGCCTGCTAGACTTCCGCCTCATGCCTCCTTTGTTCACTACAGTCCAGCCATGCTGACTTCCTTTTCCCTCTTCAAAAGTTCTTCTCTGCCTTGGGAATCGAATAGTCTGAAGTTCTTGCAATCCTTGCTCGGTTACCTGTTCCATATCTCCCTAATGGGTTCACATCCTACTCAACCCTCAAGTCTCAGCTTAAATGTCAAATCTTCAAGGAGATCTTCTTGACCCCCTCAATGTAAAGGAGGCCCTTTGGTTATACACTTCTAAGTATTTCCACTTAGTGTCATTTTCAACAATGACACTAAAATAATTATTTGTGTCTTTTTCCTAACCTCCCTGGCCTTCCTTTTTCACTGCTGTTTTCTTTGAAACAAGCACAGTGCCTGGCATACAGCAGGCATCAAAAAATATGAACTAAATGAATGAATGACATCATCCAGGAGCCAATTTGCAGAATCTTCTGCCTGGGTCTGACTGCACATGTTGGGGCAAGCAGCTGATTTTTCCTGCAGGCTCTAGCAGTGAGGTTTTCACACAATCCTTACTGCCCATCCATCATTTTATTTTAGGCACATTACTTTTCTGTCCAAAAAGAAAAGGAGGATACAATTAGGTCTATATCCCTCACTTGCTTAATATTTCAATTTCCCTCAGGGCACTCCCTTCAAGTAGAGATCACAGCTCATGAATATTAAATGTCTCTTCCAACCCAACATGGACTCCAAGAAACAACGGAGAGCCGGGAGCTAAGAAAAGACCCTGATACCCAGCCCAGAGGCCTCTACCCTCTCCCAGGCCGCCTCAGTCATAACTGCACAGATGTACATCAAGGCACATGTATGTGCAGATGAATTTCTGGTCACTTTAAATATCACAATGAAGTCCTTGTTCTTGGCTACCCAGATTCACCTGCCTTGGACTCTGGCTGCCTTTCAAAGGCACACATCAAAGTTTGGTCTCGATTCCTCACATTCAAGCAAGCACCAAGTCGGTTCCCTGAGCCTGACCCCTTCCTGAGAGTCAGGAAGCTGACCTGGGCTGCGGGCTAGAATTCCTCCCTTCTGGCGTCAGAGGCCGTTCTGTTTCTTTTCATTCCAGCCTTGCCTCTCTGTGGGGTAGGCCTCCCGGGTTTCCAAAGGAGGTGGTAAGCCTTGGTCTGAGGCAGGATGGCAAGCTTGATCCTAACCGGTGCTGACTCAAGGGTGTTTGAATGCATCCATCAGACCTCCCTGTTGAGTACTTCAGATCTTTGGTGCTGCCCGCACGTCAGCCTTCCGCCCCATCGCCTCCTTTTCCTGCTCTTTTGTCCCCTCAGTGACCCCCTTTGACCCTTTGGGTGAAAGGAATTCCTTTCTCTTCCCCAAGCCCTGATTTCTTTTAAAATGCACCAGTTTTAAAACAATAACAACCTGGGATTTAAATCCTAAAAATCAGAGCTGAAAGCTCCCTGGGAGCTCATCAAATTCCCTCATTATTTTACAGTGGTGAAACTGAGAACTAGGAGATTCGGTCATTTTGCAAATGGTACCACTGTAATTTAGCATCAGGATTTGGTTCAGGACCATTTTTGCAGATGATGGGTCGAATGCCTTTGCGTCACTCACAATTGAGATAGGCAATGAGGAAGAGGAAGAAGAAGTGGCATTAACTGACATCCTTGATTGTCCAATAACTGTTGTGCATTGTGCTAAACACTCTATGGATGTTATCTCATTCTTTTTCTAAACAAAACTGTAGGTGTTATAATTACGTCCATTTTTCAGAAGAGGACACTGAGACTCAGAGGGATTGAGAGATGCCTAAAATGATCCATGTAGTAATTGCAACCAATAGATATTTGAACTCAAGCTCCTCTGTCTCCAACATTGCTATGACAACCTTATTAAGTGCCAAACACATTTTATGCTAAAAAAAAAAAAAAATGATTTGGCTACTGTCAATGGAGGGTGATCTGTTAAAAATAAAAATACAGCCTAAAATACAGTATGACCTTCCATTGGGGGTATGAGCTTTATGCCATGGAACATTTATAGGGTGATAATAACTGAAAATGGTTGTTTCATGATTCATGAAAATGGCACAAGAACATGTGCATTCACTTTTGTTTCCTGCTCTGGTTCAATGGCACCAAACAGAAATAGTGGAAAGGAGAAACACTCTCTTGCTGTTTCAAGACTTAGTCTGGAATTGGACATAGGCTTCAGGGCAGACAAACTCTGAAGTCTCCTTCTTTGACCTACCTGGCTATATGACTTTAGATATTCACTTAAACTCTCAACGCCTCAATTTTCTGATCAGCAAAATGGTGTAATTATTTTGACTCTACAGAGTTGCTGGGAGGGTGAATGAAATCACTTTTACAAACAGTTCTTAGCAGAAAAACTGGCACAGTTGGGTATCTAATAAACGGAATAACTTCATGGTTAAAACGTGTAGACTCTGCTTAGATGCTGTGAATCTCATGTTTGCTATTTCTCTGTGTAACTGTAGGCAAGTTACTAAATCTCTCTGAACCACAGTTTTTCCTCTACAAAACAGGGATAACATTATTTATCTCATAGGGTTTCTGGGAAGATGGATACAACTTCTGAATTAATCACATTAATTGGTCGGGCATGGTGGCTCACGCTTGTAATCTCAGCACTTTGGGAGGCCAAGGCAGGCAGATCACTTGAGGTCAGGAGTTCGAGACCAGCCTGTCCAACATAGTGAAACTCTGTCTCTACAAAAAGTAGCAGGGTGTGGTGGCACGCATCTATAATCCCAGCTACTTGGGAGGCTGAGGCAGGAGAATCACTTGAACCCGGGAGGTGGAGGTTGCAGTGAGTCCAGATCATGCTACTGCACCCCAGCTGGGTGACAGAGTGAGATTCTGTCTCAAAAAAATAAAAAATTAAAATTAACAATAAAATATTAATTATGACAATAATAGCATCAGTAGCAAACACATCTACTGACATACTTGTCAGCTGTCACCATTTTAAATGCTTTACAAATATAAACTTGTTTTTCCTCGCGATAATTCTAAGAAGTAGGAACTTACTAACCCACTTTATGAATGAGAAAACTGTGACACAAGCTAAGTGTCAGGGACGGGCTTTCCACCCAGAATCCGTGTTCTTAACAGTGATACCCTATGTCATTACTTCGGTGTTAAGAATACCACCAATCTAGCTGATGTATTATCACCCTCGTCATTGCCTTAAAGACTACCACCATGACCCCCACCTATATTCCTCTTTCTTTTTCTTCTTTCATAGGTCTGCCTTCAAGCCAAGGGAAGCTTTATTTCAAAAATGTGTTCTGGGAAAAGTTACTACGTTTTCCACGGAGGGAGGTCTGATTGAATACATGCAGTCTGGAGAAGTTTTATTTTGTTTTCTTAATTTTAATTTTTTTAAGGTGAGAGGTGGATCATCTATTATGATTTCACATTGTTAGAAAGAAAAATAATAATAAATGCAACTCCCAGCAGAGCCCACTCTTCCCCCTCTCCTCCAGCAGATGCTGTTTTCCTTTTCAGTCACTGTTGTTCTAAAGTCTCATCGGAACCTCCACTAAGAAGACGGGGCGATTCATCTTCTTGTTTTCCTTTCTCGCCTTGGCTCAGAGCAGGCCAGAGCAGCCTGACAGAGGGGCCACAAGGCTCGGTGAACCCCTGCCCCTCCCAGCAACTGGTGGGGAGGCTGACCGATTCTTCTCCCCCCGCTTGATGTGCCTCACAGAGGAGGGGAGGGAGCTGGGGCTGGGGGTTGCTAATTGAGTTACTGGCCTTGGCTCTAGGACAGGGCTGGGGATGCTGTGTCAGGGATCACAAAGTGATGCTAATAGCAGGAGTAGGGGAGAGAAGAGGAGTAATGCCTCCACATCTGGGAAAGACGACGTGGGGGTCCCTTTCGCTTTGTTTTCTTAACTATATATCAGCGTCAAGCAGGATTTGAAACCCAAAACCTTTAAATAGCTGTTTGACAAATCAGATTCCTCAGTATCAGGTGAGGGAAGAAGCTTTAGAGTCCTCAGTCCAGTCTCCCTAATTTCACAAAGGGAGAAACTGAGACTCTGAGATGCTAAGTTGCAGCCAGGAGGCCTCTAGGTCTAAACTAGGACCTGGACCCGGCTATGCTGAAGAATACAGGGTGGGAAGTCAAAACAGAACATGAGGGCGTCTCCACAGCTGCATCTCCTGTAATGCACTAGATTCCATCTCAGAAGGTCGCGCGCTTCCAGCACCAGCTAAAGATATATTACAAAGTATAACCCCTTTTGGGGACCCTTCACATTTTGTCTGACTAATTTGACTGTTACCCCACCTCCTTCAGCTTTTATCAGCAGCCTGTCTGTAGTTTATGACTCAGTGCTTTAGAGACAGAATTCCCAATGCTGTGAACAATGCCTGCAGCCAGTGCCTGTTGCGAGGAGTTATCATTTTACTGATATCACATTTTTTCAATGAAACCTCAGGCCTGGTGTATGTTATATTTTTAAAAGAGGGGGAAAAAAGACAAGATAACTTCCACATTGCAAGGGGAAGAAGCCTGCATTGCTTGGGAGGTCATGTGGGTGGTGTTCATTTTAACAAGCAACTTATTATGTGCTGGGGGATGAGGGCACCAGGGGTGGGAAATTGAGAACAGGAAGTCCCCAGGGTGTTGCATAATAACACATTGGCACCTTGGGAATATTTCCGGATGTGTGGGCTTCTGAAAAGTGAATGGGAATGTCACCATAAATCTGTCACCCACCCTAACGCTGGTGTTACTAAGCCAGAGAAAACATCAGCCTTTCTAAATGGAAGCAGGAGAAGGAGAAAAAGGTGGAAGAGGTAGAGGAAGAGAAGGAGAAAAAGGAGAAGAATAAGAGGCAGAAGAAGGAGTGAAGGAAGAAGAGGAGGAGGAGAGGAAAAGAGGGGAAGAGGAAGAGGTGAAGAGAAAAGAAGAAAAAGGAAAGAATGGTGGAAGGAAGGAAGAAAGTCATTCAAATGGAGAGGCAGAGGAGTAGAAAAAGCAGGGTTCTCTACTCAGACTGGAGACAGGATCACACCTCTGTGTGCTGTGTGACCTAGTGCAAGTGAAGATGTTATAAGAGACCTCAGATCTCACATATGGAAACAAGAGACCACCTGTAGTTCACAGAAAACAGAAGTGTGTATGAAGAACCTATCACTTAGTGGGTATCCATAAATGGTGGTTGTTGCTGGTATCCTGCGCCCCCAACATTCCACACAAACACACACGGAAAAAAGTAATAGCTCGTGTGCATCAAGCACATCTAACTTGCTAGAAATGGGGTTAAATCTCACATTATCTATGGCAATAATTTTCAGTCAAGACCCTGAGTGACAGTCAACAAAAAACAACTTTGGATAAATTAAGCAAAACAAACAAGCAAAATTTATTCGAAGAATATTGGGTACGTATGGAACACTCTCTGGAGAGCCAGGACTTTGTGCTCTGAAACTCAATTCCAAGCCCAAGATTAGGTCCCAAAACTAGTTTAGTGAGTGGATCCAGATCTGGTGCTGTGCATAGCTATCTCAGCTTTGATGCTAGATGCCTTCCCTGGTACTTAGGAGGCTGATATGGATGTGGCTACTCCCACCATCCTCAGCAAAAGGGTGTCTACAGTATCCCTAAGTCTAAGGACTACTGGCTTCCAATTCAAAGTCTTGGGTTGGTGTGTCTGATTGGAGGGCAGAGGGAAAGCCTAGGTTTTATATACCCACACTCAAGCTACCAGGAAGACCGGGAGGAGACGCTTGGATAATCAACTTCTATACTAAGCGTTGGGTTTTTCCGTATTAGAATAATTATCTCCTAAGTCTAGGAAGGAAATTCTGATAGAAAGCATCCAAAAATATTGGTAAATATCTTCCACTGTTGGGTTCTAGGACTTTTACCATTTTCTACATGAGAACACTGAGGCTTAGCCAGTTACACATCTAAGTCATGGTATGCCTGATCTCCTGGCTGCTATCTTGACCACTGTCTTAACAAATGCAATCATGGAAACAATGTCAACCTCAGCACAGCCTCCCACACTTGTCTCATTTCTCTGACTCATTAAAGATTGGTCTGCTGGGAGTAAGGATTCACTGTCTATTTTTCAGCTGTTCCTTTCAGAGGAAGATAGTTTTCTAGACTTGAGCTACACGATTTGTCCTTGGAATGTAGTCCCTGGGAGCTGGGATCTCTGGAATGCCTGTATCTCTGTGAGTGTCTATAATGAGATTTTAAGTGGCCAGTGAAGGGCGTAGCTGAAGGCTTTCCTCTAACATAAACTCCACTCAACATACAGGGGTAAGAGAGAGCCTTCCCTGGACACTGTCCACACCACTGACGGTTTTGTATTCCGTTCCATTAATTTGTGACATGACTTGTTTCACAATTTTTTTTTTTTTTCATTCACCCTGAAAGCCTGCAAGACCAGGAGCTATCTTTTTTTGCAGGTAACTTACCATAGTGAGCTCTGGAGTCAGGCTCTCTGGGTTTAAATTCCAGCTCCACCACTTAACTGTGTATCCTTAGATCATCACCCCATGCCTCAACTTCCTCTTTTGAAAGGGCAGTTCAGTACAAGAGTTGTTATGAGAATAAGAGTTTATAAATGTGCTTGGTATATAAGAAGTATTCAGCAAATATCATCAGCAGCAGCAGAACACAGAATCTGGTAGAGAATAACAGTCTACAAAATGAACCTAGGAGGATCTCAGTCTCATCCTCTCGGAAACTCCCTCATTTTTTTCATTTTGTTTTGAGACAGGGTCTCACTCTGTCACCCAGGCTGGAATGCAATGGCGCGATTTCGGCTCACCACAACCTCTGTCTCCTGGGTTCAAGTGCTTCTCCTGCCTCAGCCTCCCAAGTAGCTGGGATTATGCGTGCCCGTCACCACTTCCAGCTACACTGTACGTTTAAAATGCAGTTTTTTGTTAATAAGAAATGGTGAACCACATTATGATTTTCACCTACTATCTGCACCTGGCTCCAGTAAACAAGCATATAAAATATCCCAAATCCATGGAACAGGGGTTGATAAACTTCATAGGTAAAATACCAGATAATAAATATTTTAGTTTCTTTGGGCCATGGAATCTCTGCTGCCATCACTCAACTCTTTCACTGTAGCATGAAAGCAGCCACAGTCAATATGCAAAGTAATGAGTGTGACTGTGTGCCAATAAATCTTTATTTACAATTACAGGGAGTAGGTTCGTTATGGCCTAGGGACCACAGTTTGCAGACCCCTTCCATGGATGAGGAGCTTCTACCTATTAGAGATGTCCTTATTTTTCCTGATCGTTGCATAGTTCTGAAGCAACACAGCAGATGAATGTCAAGGCTCAAGCATCCTTTTCAGGGTACCACATCCTACCTTCATCCCATCCTACTTTCTGTCCAGAAGCACATAAGTTACATGCCACATCAGTGCAAGTTAAATAGGCAGATATTTTTCACCATGGTCTGGGACTAGTGTTAGTTGCCATAAGGATGACGACAAAGGTAAGAGTTTGGCTCAGGTAGAGCTCACAATTAGAAGGAATTCAGTCACCCACCTCGAAAAAATCACACAACAGAAGCGCAGGTAAGGCTCTTAAGTTTAAGTTAAGACCACTTAACCCAATCATTTAAAAATTTACAGTAGGTAAACTGAGGCCAAGACTAAGGAAGCCACTTGGCCAGATTTATGTAAGTTCTCAGCACAGCTGGCACGAGAACCTGGTTTTCCTAATTTTAATCCAAAGTTCTTTCCACCACACCACTAGGCTAGTATCAAGCTTTTACTACGGACCAGACCATACTCAAATCCACAGAGGAGAGAAAATTTTTTGGCAATTTAAAACCCAAGGCCCTGCCTAGAAACTCCCGTGTCCTTCCTTCTGGGGCATCTTCCTATCTTCCAACCATAAATATTTACAGAGCACTTCACTTGTGTTGCTTAGCCCCTACTGGGTGCCAAGAAGATAGTAGGTGCTCAACAAATGTGTGTTGAGAATTGAATAAGACACACGTGATATATGGTCTTCACCGTCACGGAGCTCACAATCTACTGGGAGAATGTCTAAATGCACCCCTGTAATGCACTGCAGATGCGAGGATGCAATGCTATCTTTTCCTCTTTAGTCTTGGAAAATTGCCTGTCAGTGAGAAATCTTCCCACGAAGGTTTTCATCCCCTTGTAACTGCCCCTTCTCTCTTCAGATAGAGCACCTCTGTCTTTTGTACTTGCAAATGAATTGTGATTAGTTTTCACCTCCAGCCCAGGGGATTAGCTGGGGGACCTTTGATCTTCAGGTATCGATTTGCATCTTAAAGGAAGTATGATCTCATCTGGGCCAGCTCAAAATTCCACCCCTGCCCCCCAAGCCCTGTCTGTTTACCAGCCCGGGGCTGACCAGGGCCTCCCAAGTGGGGCTGAAACAACAAGATCAGCCAGACTCCAAGAGAAGGCAGAGGAAAACAAATTTCCCAAACGGCTTGGTGAAGGTGGGAAAAGGACATTTGCTTCCTAAACACAGGCTGGTCTGCTATTCCTCCTTTCTCAGATCGGAGAGACTGTCCAAGTTTCTGAGTCTGCAGAGGGGACCCTGGTAGTTCCTGGATCCCGGCTGGAGGTTGCAAAGCAAAAGGAGTTGAGCTTGAGAATCAGACAAAATCAGGTTCAAGTTCTGATTCTGTCTTTAATCACCTTTGACCTGTATAACTCTGGACAACTTTTGAAATTTTTCTGGCATTTGATTTTTTCTTATCTCTGAAGTAGGAATAAAAGCCTTAAAACATCTCCAGTAATACACATCCTGGACATTTAGTGTGAAGAAAAGCAGGGATGTTTGTAAGGTAAAGCTTGATCAAAAGAAGTTACCCGTCACTGGCATCATCTATGAGAGCTTAAGCTCTTGAGGGATTGCTTTGTTTGTTTTTTCACTGCTGTATTTCCTGATACTGAAAACAGTGCCTGGCACGTAGGAGGCACTCAATAAACAGGTGTAATACAAAGGGGTGAATCATCATTTAGTCATAACTATTGTTAACCAACCATTCTGCACCGTTCACTTCTTCATGAAGGCCACGAGAAATGAAAAAGACGTACCAATACAATTGAAGGAAACTTCTTGTCGGCAGAAAAGGGAGCAGCCGTCACCATTGATCTTGTTCAAGTCATCGCATTCTTCACCTTGGTCTCTGCAGAGCAGATATGGAAGAGAAATGTGCCAATTTAGTCTCAAAACCATGGCTGGACATGGAAAAGTCCCTCCCTGGGCCATGAACTGTCAGTGAGACCTTGCACAAATCCCTTTCTCTGTCTGAGTCTCTTTCTTCATCTTCAAGATGAGATTTCTAAAAGGTGTAGACTTATAAGATACTTTCACATTTGCTTTGCTTTGTGTTTCTGATGACAAAGTGGAATTCCTGATTCCAACTCATTCTCTGAGATTCTCTGAGTCAGTTAACAAGTCAGATGGGAGTAACACATGGAAGAACTAATGAACAAATAAATGGTCTTGCTCTCACAGCATCTAGGAAGTCTCATGGACATTTTCTTGTTTCTGATCTTAAAAGAGCATATTTGAAGGAAAATGTAGAGATTCTGTTCCTTCACCACTCCCTGCCTTGATATCCTTCTTATTTTCCCAATATACTTAAAGGTAACAATTTTTTTTTTCATTCATACATTCAAGTTTAGTCACCCTTCCATTGGAAAGTTTTGCTTTCTCCATTGGGTGTGTCATTTCTTGGTGTCAAGAACTCCAAGGGCTGCGAGACTACACTGTTAAGAAATATTAATGCTCCCTTTGTTTTTGTTGGAATTATTTCCATCACCTAAGGATGATTTTGCAAAGGTTGGGATGGGCAGAAAATGAGCAATGATCTTTGAATTGGGCTTAGGTGACAAGAAGGAAGAGCAAAACCTGAAAGTCTGGATGGGTTATTGCTTTCTGGAAAACGATCATCCTTTAAAAAACAAAACACTTGGGTTTAGAACCCCATGTCTCAAACTAACTGTATAATCTTGACTAAGTCACTTGACCTCTTGATCTGATATTTCTGTGATGATTTAAATTTAAATTAATTGAAATGAATTATAATTAAAATTCCAATCCTCAGTCATAGTAGCCACATTTCAAGTATTCAGGAACCACATGTAGCTAGTGGCTACTGTAATGAACAGCACAGAACACATTTCCATCATTGCAGAAAAATCCATTAAACAGTGCTCCTGTGGATGCTGAACTTCAGTTTTCTCATGTGCTAAAATGGAGATAATTAGTCCTACTCCTCTGAGTAGCTTAAAGTGGTCAGTACAGTGGGTGACACATAGAAGATGCTCAAGGAGTCACAGTCCCCATTCCCACTTTGCTTTGGGAGGTCTCTGCAGAGTGTGTGACAGCTGTCCCTCCCTCCCCAGAGACCAGCTGGGACCTGTCACAGCATGGAAGAGGCCTTAGACTTCTCCTTTCACCCAGGCAATTAACACTGGACAATGTTTGTTGCTTTTAAGAGGTGTCAGAGTAGCAGGATAATGCCTTGCAATCAATCCTTAGGATGTCTAGGGCATTACATTGATCTCCAAAGAGCCACCCAAGTCCTCTCCTGTCTGCACACCTATGAGCAAAGAAGTTTGTATTTCTAGCTGGTCTCAGCATTCTCTGGCAGTGGATCTTGCTTGCTGGAAATTGCTGATGACCTTGTGCTTCTAAGCTAATTCATGGGTTGTTTTGGAAAAGACTTAAAAAAAAAAAAAAAAAAAAAAAGTACCTGGGCTAGTTCCCTAAGCCACAAAGCTTACTTTCAACCTCCCTTCCATTGCCACCCAAACAGTGTTCTACTGGTTTAAACAAAACATTCGGGTCACTACAAATATCTTCTAGGCATGACAGATCTATCATTAGATAAAGAGGTTCTGCGAAACCTTATTTGACCTCTGGGGCTGGAGCAGGTGGCCATCTTTCTCTGTGTCCATAGACATCTTGCTCCATCTATCACAGCACTTGTCATACTGACTGCCTTTGCCTGTTACTTGAGAGCCCCTTATAAGAGACTGTAATTTGCCAAAGGAAGTGACAGAGTCTTCATCATCCTAGCACCTCAGTTTCTGGCACAGTGCCTAGGATACAACAGACAGCATGTAGCCACTCCTTTACTTGTTAGTTTTGCAGAGTTGTCACATCACACAACAGTGCAATGGGGAATCCAGATGAGAATTTGGGCCCTCTGTTCATGTACTGGTTCTACATCTTACCAGACATGGAAGCTTGAGAAAACCTCTATAATCTCTTTGTGCATTAGTTGTTTATCTGTAAAGTATTATAATAAGACCTATCTCACATGGCTGTTGGGTGGGAGAAGTCAAGGAGACAATAATGTAGCACAGTGCTTCATGAACAGTAGAGGCTCAAGAAGTGTGTATAAATATTATTGCCATTATCAAAACGTTCATCCATTGCCTTCACCTTTACCCGATCTATGAAACGTAGGATCTGCTGCTATGGATCATTTAAGACAGTACTCATCCATTAAGGGCCTCACTGAGTGCTGCATCTATCCATATTTCTTCGTAAATTCTTTTACAGACAGAGCAAATTAACTTGCATCATTCCAGGAAAAATCCTATTAGCTAAGATGATATCCCTTCTTTTCCTCAAAGTTTTCCTTCCCCCCACTCCCCATCCCCACTTAGGGAAACATCCGTAAGCTATATTTAGTTTCCTACAAAGTATATCAACAAATATTTGATATCTACAGGTAACTGAACATGTGTTTGATGTTTATGCAAGATACTAATTCTAGGTAAAAATACTAAAAAAAAAAAAAACAACTGTATTAAATTAAGTATACTATTTAAAATTAATAATAATTATGATACTAATAGTTTTAGATCAGCAAGAATGATATCATTTGCAGTGTTTAACCAATGCATCTATATCTGTTTCCACCATGAGCTGAGATGAGCAGCAGATGAGAATCGAAATCTGGCGACTTGAAAAAAAAAATTGGGCTAAATTAGAAATTCCCAAATCACAATTATGAGTTATCAGCAATGACTGCAAATGTTTTCTGGATATTCTAGATATGAAGTTCATTATTGGACCCACAAATGATGGGGTACTTTCTCCATGGAGAGCCCTCTGCTTAATTGTTCAATGTTCAATCAGACAGCAGCTGTATTAAAACCTGGAATTTGATGAATTAATGTGGGAGAGAAGAGCGGGAAGTTCCCCTTTCCCCAATTTTTACTGCATTGGAAACTATATATTCTTTTTCTGTTGCTACATATGAATGTGGATCTTAAATACACACAGCATTGTATGTTAAATAGCTCAAACAAAGTGAGGAGCATTCTATTCTGTACTTGAGGAGTCAAATTCTTGGCAATCAGCTGATTTGCACTATAATGCAACACTTAAAAACCCTTACACTAATCTCTTCAATCTTAAACATTTTGACAATTCAGATATTAAATTTCAGGTGTAGGACATTTAAGAAATAAATATATGAGCCCGAAATATATATATGTGTGTGTGTGTATATATATATATGATATAAATATATGTTCCTGCTTCAGAAAGCCACTTGAGATTATGCAAATAATTACGTGCCTTATCAGTGCCAATTTTTTAAATGTCATTTCTTATTTTAATAACTTGAGTTAGTACCTTTTCATTAACAGTTGGCAAACTTTAGTTGTGGAGTGGGGAGCAAAGAGGAACAGAATCTTATAAATACTGCTATCTTTTTACATAGCAAGCAAGTTTAAAAGATATAATTTGCCAATGATCTGATCATGTTTGCAACATTTCTATTGCCTTGAATATTAAGTTATATTCAGAAAGAATACTGCTGGCATATAACTGATGTCTATGTGGATGAGTATTTATATGCCAGCTCTTTTCACTTGCATTACTGCATCATCCTTGCTGTATTCCTAGCTGGTCCTTTCATCCTAAAGCTGATGTTTCCAGTTTACATTCCATACCACAAAATCATCAGAAACAAATTAAATTGTTCTTCCCCTCTAGCTTAGTGTTAGTGATGAACAGAAAGAAAGAGTCATCTAGTGTGTGTCTTTCATATATGTACTACTCCTATGAGTTGATTCATGTTCTACACATCAGTGGTTTCATCCAACTGTGAAGCAAATTCTTTTTTCATAACACCCCTCCCCTTATAGAAATAGTAATTGCAATTCCATATTGCACAGATATTATGTGACACCCAACAGTGCTATTTAATGAAGAAATTTTGCCAATAGCTTGTTTTGCCTTCTCCACATGTAATATTTATCATTAAATCTGTCCATAGTTTAAAAAGTCTCTTAGCAATAGTGTGACTTGCAGATAAACACTTTAGCAATGAGGAACATAATTTTAGCAATAAGAGATATAATTTTGAAAGATTATTGGTCTCTTCTCCACCTCTAGAAACAAAACTCTCAATTTTGTGCTAGAAAACTTTTTTTCTTATTCTGGAGGAAAAGCGCTTAAAACTTTATTTATTGAGTTTTAAACAATGCAAAAGTCTTGGTGGCTCCCCTTCCCTATTTGCCAGTTGCATAGCATCTTGTCCTGAGAATAAGAGGATGAATGGATTGATAATCTCATAAAATCCACACTTACTGATTCATTTGCCTCAGTGTACTCATATACACATTCAATTTTCACTCCAGAGTACTGTTTATTATTTATGGGCTAAACATTGTAGTGAGTTAAAATACTTCGCTATCTTTATGAGCCTTTGACCCATTTTGTAAATTGTTATATAATATGATACAATAGAGGTAACAAATAAATATGCAGTTTTCACAAATGTGAATGGTAACCAGCAAAGTACGTAAAAGTGTTTTAACCTAGATGAACTGTGTCCTGTTAACTGAATGTGTGCTGTGACTGGGACGGAAAAATCTAATGGAATCCTTGTAGCACACATAAAGCAACTGAGAGCAAGAGCAAATGATAGTAGGTGCATAAGGGTAGTTCGGTCTCAATCATATGTTGTATTACATAGTTGCAAAATGTATGTGTTCAAAAAAATAGTCATAGCTTTTCTTCTGAGTTCAGCAAATTGTTTGGAGACCAATCCAGAGACTGCTGGGGACCACTAGTAGTTCATAGCTCATGCATCGAATAATATGTCATAAGCTCTTCTATTCAGCACCCTAACCATCTCTTGACCTAATCAGCATCCCTCCTCTTCTTTCTTTAATTAGATCTACTTACTTTTGTATAATGCCATCGCCACAGTACCCACTTCCATGGATGTATGTGACAGCAGGTGACGGCTCACTCTCTTCAGTTCCTGAAATAGTTATGACCCAATACTGGTACACACTGCTACGATTTAGATCCCTGGAAAATACAAAGAAGACATAATTATACAATTACAATACTGGGCAGACAAGGAGAGAATGGTAAACTGACCCCCTGGAGTACGTTCTATCAGTCTTGCTCATTTGTGAAATCAAATGCACATTTAGTTATCCAATACTTTCTATTGTCCACTATGGTTACATCAGTTGGCTAAGTATAATGGACTACACTAAAATGTACAGTAATAACTAGCATCAATTGACTGATAACTATGTACTTACTAGGTGTTGTTTTTTTCTTTAATTTAACCTATACAGCAACCCTGTTGGAAAAGTATCAGATGGCAAATGACTAAAAATGAAGATGTTTGTGAGGAAGCCATTCAGGAAAAATAAATATAAACAAAAGCACAGAGGTGGGAAAGCACCACACCAGATTCTTAGGTGTGATCATGTTTCTTCATTTTAAAACCTGAGCAGAAACTCCATTACACGTGAGCAAACCCCTTTCTGATGCTGCATGTACAGTGGATCTCTGCCTCCCTGCCACTTGCTTCTCCCTACTTCTTTCACTCTTGACAAAATAATAATAATAATAATAATAATAATAATAACAGCATCCATTAATATAATATGGGGCCTTAGGCTAAACACTTTTCATGAATTTCTTATTTGAGAATCAAAACATCCCTACATGGCTGCTAGTATTTACATGTTGATTTTACAGATGGTGAATCTGAGGCATAGGAAGGTAAAGCAACTTGTTTATAATCATATCCTATTAAGTGATATCCTATATTCTGCCTATCTTATCCCTATTTTAGGTCTGTTTTAATAACCTCGCCCCTTGCAAAGTCGGGTCATGTCCTGGGAATCACAATTCCAAGGACTGCTTCCTGCCAGATTTCCATCTTGCCTAGATTGCATCTTTCCTCAACCTAAAGACCTCCTAGTACCTGCTCTGACTTCTCAAAAACAAACCACCAAATGAACACGGCTATTGCCAATTATCCTCCAAGGCAAATATATGTTCATGTCAATTCCACATGACCACATCTCCCTCCCTATTTCCTTTATGACCATTCTCAAATGAAGATGTTATTCCTGTCTTTCATCTACCTCTGTATCTATTCTTTTTAATAATAATTTTTTTAATAATAAAAAAGTACCATGGGAAAAATCACAAAATGATAATGAAGAGAATTCCTATCAGATTCCAGAGTTGGGGGGGATTTCATAAACAAAAGGATGATGTCAAAAAATCTCAAGTTCTCCTGCCCATCTGTTATTTCAGCTGCTGTTAGGGTTTGGGCTGTTTGGTTAAGGCCAGCAAGATAACAGGTGCAGGGGCAATGGACAGAGAATGTCTTCAGACTCTCAACGCAATAATGAGTTGGAGTTTATGAGCATTGAAGGACTCTGGGAAAGAACACAACTTTCCTGAGAATATTGGATGTATTACCCCAAAGGGAGTTTGTTTCAGCAGCACTGGAACTACTAATATTGTGGGTAGACCAAAAATCCCTGGAGACTTAGTGCTCTGCCAATGAAGATGAAATAGGTGGACATACAAATATCTTGAGAGATTTTTATGCATGAATGATGGTTGTTTTGTAAACCTCGAATCCTATTTTGTTGATAGAATTATAGGGTTTATGATTTCATTTAGCTCATTGGCTACTTTATCCACATCTAGACTAATGAGCATACACTTCATCTGGTGATAATTCTAAAACTGGAGTGGGGTGGAGAAAAACGTAACAATCCCAGGGGATACACAAAGTTACATGATAAATATGACATGCATTCTATTGTGTGTTCATTTTGTTCTAAAATACGGAGGCATGTTTTATATTTTTTAAATGGCCACGTTGTGATATAAAATAAGAACTTTTCTTCAGACTACATCCCAGTCCACTGGGGCTATCCAGTCATTGTCTAAGTAGATAGGGGTAGTTCTCTGGAAAAGGGTGAGTATGAAAAGTACCTCTCTACATTGTGTTTTTCACTTCTGGCATGTGTCATGAGTGATTTATGGCTGATCATATTTAAGGTGCTTGGCTAATATTTGTGAATGTTTTCCTCCTCTCTCTACTTTGTCCTCTTACCTCATCTCTTCCTCCTCCTTTTCCTCAATAAACTTCAACATAGAGACAAGAAAACATGTGTTTCTGTCCTGGCTGCCTCACTTATTAGCCAGGAAGTCATGGGCCAGTGTTTCACCTTTCTGAGCCTATTTCAAATCAGTCATAAACCTGGCTTCACAGCATTTATCTGCAGATTAAGTGTGAGAACATTTATAAAGCACATATGTGCCCAGCCTATGATAAACATTTAATAAATGTTAATCCATTACAATTAATGGTTAATTATCAACATCCTTGTCCACTGAATTTATGCTATGGTCCCCTTACTAGAAGAGATGGAGAGACAAATAAGTAATGTAATCTTGGTTAGGCAAACCCATGAACATGGAGCCATGATCTACCATGTGTGCCACGGCTTGATGAAAAGTATCTTTTCTGCTACTTCACTTGGCTGGAACACCCCCAGTGCCTGGTAGCTTGCTCTCTTTCCAGGTGACCCATTTCAGCTTCTGAAAATTCTGAATCCCAGAAGGTTTCTCTTTACCCTGGGGTGAAATCTGTGTCCCTGTAACTTCCACCCACTGACCTCCTTCTTATCCACCAACATCATATTTGATTAGTACAGAAACCTTAATAACCTTCCTTCTTCTAGCTGTGTGTGTGTGTGTGGTTCATATTTCATTGTTTTCCAGAAGCTTAAGCAGCTCTTTGAGGAAAGTGTTGCTATCCCATGTTTTCAGATAGAAAAATAAAAGCCCAAGTCACTGCCTTAAGTTAAAAGGTGGGGACAGTGGGATGGGTACAACAGTTACTAAAAAGATCATGTTTTCCACAGAAAAATTTCTATGATAAAACTATATTTTCCCCAAGTTAAAGTCAGAGTTAATGTTAAATGAGGGCTCTTTTCTCAAGAACCTAGGTAGAATAGATTTCCTTCAGAAGGATAAGCTAGTGGCTTCTGAAGGCTTTGCTGGAGGTTAGAACCTATTTCATTGTTGGTCTAAAAGTAGGACATTTTTGTCAAGTTGTGCCTTTCAGCTGCTCCTAAAACCATCTGGAAAGCCTATGCTATCACTTGAACTCCTTCCCCTCCTGTGCCTCCTACATTCAGATGGACCCTAAGCCCTCTCAATTCTCCCCACTCAGGAGTTTCTACATCATCCTTTCTTCAGTTCTCCTGTGGCCCATATGTCAATCTTGATGACCGAAGCAGCTTCTGGCTTAATGTCCTGCCTCAACCATATCCTGTTTCCAGTCTTGCCAACATCGTCAGAATATTCTTAAATATAGAGTCACTCTCCAGCTCAAAATCTTTTCATTTACTGCAGCAACAGGAGCTTGCTACCAAGCTGAAATTTCCAATTTACTCTTTCTTTGGAACTAAAATTTTAGCAGGTCATCTGACATGTGATTATTTTGGCTACTTCTGATTTATTTCATCAAATTTTGAATGCCATTTTCAGTTTTTTCTTTTTAAACTTCAACGATCATTAGTAGTAAATCATCAAGTCTGCATCTGAATATTTTATGTTTGTAGCTAATATATTTTAATGTGATGAAGTTGTTTGTCTCTTCTGAAGGGTTGTTCTGTGGAATCTTTGCAATTTTTTTTTTTTTTTTTTTGAGAGAGAGTCTCGAGCTGTTGCCCAGGCTGGAGTGCAGTGGCCGGATCTCAGCTCACTGCAAGCTCTGCCTCCCGGGTTTGCGCCATTCTCCTGCCTCAGCCTCCCAAGTAGCTGGGACTACAGGCGCCCGCCACCTCGCCCGGCTATTTTTTTTGTATTTTTTAGTAGAGACGGGGTTTCACTGTGTTAGACAGGATGGTCTCCATCTCCTGACCTCGTGATCCGCCCGTCTCGGCCTCCCAAAGTGCTGGGATTACAGGCTTGAGCCACCGTGCCTGGCCTTTTTTTTTTTTTTTTTTTTTAAAGACAGTCTTGCTGTGTCACCCAGGCAGAAGTCATAGCTGTCACTGTAGCCTCAAACTCCCTGGCTCAACCAATCCTCCCATCTCAGTCTCCCTAGTAGCTGGGACTACAGGCATGCACCACCACAGTGGCTAATTTTTAAAATATATTTTGTAGAGACTGAGTCTAACCAAGTTGCCCAGGCTGGTTTAGAACACCTGAGATCCAGTGATCCTCCCCACTCGGCCTCCCAAAGTGTTGGGATTACAGGCATGAGCCACTGTGCCTGGCCCTCATGCCTTTTTTCTTTTTTAAACAAAACAAAACAAAACACCTTTTTCTACATTTAGCTATCTTTCTTTAACACATATCGCAAATGGCATATGTGCCAGAGGGTTGTATTTCTGATAATTAGAAACAAAAATGCTGGCATTTCTGATTGATAATAATCTCAGTATTCTGCCTCAGAAAGTCATATTGATGGTAAATGTATATCAAATTTAGAGCACAACTTACACTGAAATTTAATTACAGGTTGTGAAATCATTATCTAAAATATTAATACATACATAAAGATGGTAAGCACCTTATGACTTAAGCTTAAATATGCATTTAAAATGCATAAATTAAAGCGTATTAGTATGTAGTTAATATGATAAGTCAATTAAAACCTATCTGAAATCTGTAGACAAGTCATGTGATTTTGCGGGGGTCTGTTTTTCTGTCTTTTAATTAGGATGTTTGATTCTTGTCCCATACCACTGTGAAGGTCAAATAAGAAACATAAAAGTCATATAGGAGGAAGGGGAGAGACAGCCTCATTACCCTATTTTGCTTCTTCCAGAAAACTCTCTTTGAGCTCCTTAAATACTCATTATTGATTCTATTGTTTCCATATCATAGCATTCATTTATCATTGTCTATCTCTTCAAATAGTCTCTATAACTAAACTGTGTTATATTTCTTTAAAACTCCATCTTCTGGAATAAAAACAGTAATCATAGTTTCTATGTGTTGCCCACTTATTATATGCTAGGCACTATGTATCATGTTTTGTATGTACAGTCTCAACCAAAAGAACAATCCCTTGAATAATTATCCTCCTTGTCAGATGAGGAAACTAACAACACTTAGGAAGATTAAGCTACTTGCCGATAGTCACAATATTTTTGTCATGGAGTAGGGACTTGAACCAGTTCGGTCTAACTCCATTCCAAGACGGTGCTTTCCAAAGACGGAAGCCCCAAGCTTTCTGAAAGTACAGCAGAACAGAAATCAGAAGACTTTGTTTTGGATCACAAAGAGCTTACATACAAAGACCAGTTGAAAGATTTGGAATTTGTGTCTTGTGACTTCCAAATCTTTGTTTTTCTATATTAATTTAATAGTATTTCCCTATGAAATACTACTGCTGACTCATTGATCATGGACAAGACATTTCCTCTTTCTGTCCATCCATTTTTAAAAATCTATGAAAGAACAATCTGGGAAGGATGTGATGATTAGTTCTGCAATCCATGGTTCTAATTCAATGAGGAGTGTAGTGTTGTATCCTTATGTCTTGAGCTTTTCCACAGGCTACAAACTGCTTCAGCATTTAAACTTCTGCACTGAGAATGTGTGTAGGTCTGGACCTATCACCCAGATTATCTGAGTTAGAAGACATAAGATGGGACCACCTAGGATGCCTTTGGCTCAGGAAGAGCCCAAGTGTTCCAGTCTAGCCTTGAGCTAAGAACCAGAGGGTATGTCTGGGCACTTAGTATGTAAGCCTTCAGCCAAGAATGGGAAGGGAAGGAAACATTCACTTTTTGAGCCTGAGATGATGTGCCAAGACTATACATGCTATTATTATTGTTTTAATTAGAAAATACTTCAGTTATACAGAAAAGTACAGACTATACTATAACCAATATTCATAGGCTTACTATACAGCTTTGTCAAATTATAACTTTGTGCCATATTTTCTTCATATCTTTTATTTTTGGCGTGAAAGGAATAAATAGTGATCAAGTTTAAACCCACCTGTATGCTCCTCCTGTATCTCATTTCCATCCCATGCACATTTTTATACTTTTTGCACATATGTATTGTTTTACATATTTTAAATTTCATAGATGTTTAAATACTATACTTATTTTGTAGCTGGCTGTTTTTCTTTTTTCCTTAGCATTGTTTGAGATCACACATATTGCTACAAATAGATCTGGTGTATTTTCACTAACATAAATATTTTATTGTATGAATATATTATACTTTATTTGGCCATTCTTTTCTTGATAGATACCTAGGTTGGTTCTTTTATTATTGCTATTATTGTTATTTAATCACTGTGTTTATTATTTACAACAATGTTGCTTTAAACATTTGTGTTCTTTTCCTCTGTGCACACAGCAAGAGTTTTCTGAAGGAAAAAATGGCTAAAATGGTATCATAGGTTAAGGTAATTGCATCTTCAACTACTAGATATTGCCAAAGTATTTACCAACATGATTGTATCAATTAACACATCTACCCAAATGCTTCCCATTGCTTCAGGTCCTTGCCAGCACTTGATTCTGCCAAATACGTAATTTTTTTTTGTCAATCTGATGGTTATTAAATGATACTTAATTATTGTTTTATTTTGCCTTTCCCTGATTACTAACAAGCCTGAGTATCTTTACACATGTTTGTGGATCAAGTAGGTTTCTAGTCATGCGTATTGTTTGTTCATCCTTTTGCCTATTTTAAATTAAGTTGCTTTTGCTTTTATACATTAATATGTAAGTATATTTACATATACTGGATATTAATTCTTTATAATTAAAGCCATTGCAAATACCATTTCATACTCTATGACTCCTAATTTTTCATTATGTTTATGCTGCTTTGTTGATAAGAGAATTTCACGTCCTTCATGATTTGTGTTTTTCATATGTTGTTGAATAAACGTTACTTTAAGATCATAAAATAGTCTCTTTTATTTCCTTTCAATAATTTTAAGGTTTTGTTTGGTACCTATATGGTTTCAAGCACCTACGATACGTTTTTTTTGTTGTTGTTTTTTTTCTTTTTTTTTTTTGAGACGGAGTTTCATTCTTGTTGCCCAGGCTAGAGTGCAGTGGCGCAATCTCGGCTCACTGCAACCTCTGCCTCCCATGTTCAAGCGATTCTCCTGCCTCAGCCTCCCAAGTAGCTGGGATTACAGGCATATGCCACCAGGCCCAGCTAATATTGTATTTTTAGTAGAGATGGGGTTTTGCCATGTTGGCCAGGCTGGTTTCAAACCCCTGACCTCAGGTGATCCACCTGCCTCAGCCTCCCAAAGTGCTGGGATTACAGGCGTAACCCACTGTGCTTGGCCCACAGTATAGTTTTTTAAATGATGTGAAATAAGGATTTTTTTCCCCCAAATATGTATTAAAATTATGTGTCCAGCACTAGTTAACCTCTTTAAGATAACAGTTAATCCTTTCACTACTGAATTGCAATACTGCCTTTGCATATATCATTTCAGTACTTTCATAATTTTTTTTTTTCTGGGTTATCTTGTTTCATTGGTTTTTTTTTTTTTTTTTTAAACGGAGTTTCGCTCTTGCTGTCCAGGCTGGAGTGCAATGGTGCGATCTCAGCTCACTTTAACCTCCGCCTCCCGGGTTCAAGCAATTCTCCTGCCTCAGCCTCCCGAGTAGCTGGGATTACAGGCATGCGCCACCACGCCTGGCTAATTTTGTATTTATAGTAGAGACAGGGTTTCTCCATGTTGGTCAGGTTGGTCTCAAACTCACGACCTTAGGTGATCCGCCCGCTTTGGCCTCTCAAAGGGATTACAGGCGTGAGCCGCGCCACCTGGCCTCATTGGTCTATTTTTTATCTATTGTTTTATCAGTAGCAGTCTATAGTAATTTCCATAGCAATATAAAAGTCTTAATTTACATTGTAAGTTCATTCTATAGTTTCCTTTTTCAAAAGAGCCCTTTGCTCTTCCATGTGAACCTCCTTGTGAAGCTTCATCCTTAAAAATGCCTGTTGAGATTTGGATTCTAATTTCATTGAATGTATCAGTGTATTTGAGGAGAAAGGGCATCTTTATGATACTGTGTCTTCCCATTTATGCACAGTTTATCTTTTTATTTATTTAGGTCTTCTTTTATAGTCTCAGTAAAGTTTTAAAGCTTTCTTCATAAAAATTGTGATGACTTTTTATTAGCAATATATGCCTTACTCTAAGCATTTTATAGGTGTCAGTGCTATAGTAAATAATAGCTTTTTATCTAGCTATTTACATACACACACACACACACACACACATCACACAATTACATGTAGGTATATTTGTATTCTAATAGTTTGGGGATAATAAAAAATAATTGAGTGTTATATGAATTTATATTGTATTTGGAAGTCCTCATAGACTGTTTTAGTCATTCTAGCAATTGTTGATTCTTAGTAATTTTTCTATATTGTTTCCAGTAGATGAGGAATAATGATAGTTTTTTGTTTCCTTTTCAATCCTCAGACTTTTTTTGTTTCTATGTTTTGTCTAACTGCACTAGGCTGGAGACCAATGGCAAAATTGGGCATTCTGAATATAACCCTGTGATCAAAAAGATACTTTTTACATTTTACTTATTCCCAGTTTACTATAATTTTTTCATCATGAAGGAATCTGATTTTACAGGGTTTTGAAAAATACTCTACATCTAGTAAAAATCACTGTTTTAAAAATTATTTAATTCACAAATATTGTGAATTACATTAAGAGACCACCTAATATTAAAGTCACCTCTTTAACATTGTATGTGGTTTTTAATACATTGCTGAATTCTGTTGGCAAATATCTAAGATTTCTGCTTATTTGTTAGAAATCCCATTGATTGAAAAGTTTCACCTTTTTTCATTTGTTTGTGTTTTGTTTGTTAATGTACTGCATTGTGGACAGAGCTCATGTTCTATGTGATACTGATACTTTGATATTTGTTTAAATTTGTTTTGTGGCCTAGGACATGGTTAAAAAAAAAAACTTTAAAAAATAGTCTGCATCTCTATTCTAGAAGGAAATATTCATAATTTGGTTCTGTATCAGGATTCTATAAATTTTTATCAGCTCAAACTTTTTTGTGTTGCTCAAAATCTTCTAGATTATTATTATATTTTAGTTTGCTTGATCTATAAATTATTGAGAAAAATGTGTTAAAATATCACAATGTCATGCATTTATCTTTTTTTTAAGGTAAAAGTCATTGATTTGTATATTTCCAGGTCACATTATGTGGTAAATTCAGGTTTTAAATCATAATTATCTTCCTTTTATCATTATGTGGTGACTTTTTTTTAGTCACAGTAACATATTTGCCAAATGTTTCCTTAGTCTGAAAACAGTATTAATTTGTTTGGTTAGCATGTACCTGGTAAATATTGTCCCCACTTTTACCTTTAACCTTTCAGCAAAACTTTCTTGAGTTAAATCTGACTAGAAAATCTCCATCTTCATCCAATTGACTTTAATCTGATTAGTATAATGACTTACGCTTCCATTTTTTCCTTGCTTATTTATTCCTTTCCTCCTTTCTTCCCTTCACTTGGATTTATCGAAATTTTAAATTTCCATTATTTGTCTCTTCTTTGTTCATTTTAACTATGAAAATTGTATTTTCTAATTTTATTTATTTTTTATTGTTATTGTATTCTGTTTATTCTAAAATACTAATTTGTATACTTCTCACTAAAGTCAAAATTTAGTAAAAAGCCCTTAGGTTGTTTACTGACCCTTATTACTGATTCCTTGTTTACTTTTTTTTATGTTTTTAAGTTTTGAGATGTTTCATGTTCAGTAGATTTTAATCTGTGGGAATCATGGGCTCCCTGGGTCAAGTCCATGTCCTTCCTCAGAGTGATTTTACATTAATGTCTTGTTACCCCTGCAACATCACTAACCTGGAATCTTTTTTTTTTTTTTCCCCCACTTAATTTTTCAGCTCAGGCATTTTCACACCATACTCAGCAGTATAAATTCAAACATGAAGTCTTTGTGAGGTATAAGCAAATGGTTTTAAATTTCCACTTACATCCTAGGCAAAGATAGTACGTCTTAATGACGGTTAAGTCAAATCATGTTAATTGTCATGTTATTAAAGTAGGTAGCTAGACATATGCATATACGTATTTTTTTCCCTAGTACACCCTTTCACTAAACATGTAGATTTTCAGGGGTCCTGAAAATCTCATTTAAAATCCTTATTTTAAAGGTGTTAGTCCCAATACACTACCTTGCAGAGTTGGAAAGCCACATCTCCCCTTCTGGGGTGAACAAAAATATTCAAGCCACTCAATTGCCAAAACTGATAGCTCTCCCTTATCCAAACTATACCAACCAAAAATTCAGATCCAGGGCTTACCTGTTCACTTCCCAGTTCTATTTTATTTCTTGCATGTCTTGCCCCTGGAAATATCCTTTCCTGTTTTTCTGATCTCAGTCATGCATTTTAAAGGATGCTAGTTATATCTGTAACATTTTATCTAGAATATCCAATGGATGCTCATATTGGAAATGTTTTTAGTTTAGTTAGTTTACCAAAATTTCCAACTATTTCTAATATAAGCCTGAAAGGCAGAAATTATTTTAATTTCTCAGTTGCGACTCAGTGTAGTTCAGTCATCTGCTCAATGTCAGAGACATAATAATTATAAAACAAGATTTAAACCATGCCGTTTGACTCTAGAACCCTTTATGTTTCCATGACATTGAGCTGACTTTTTGGATGGGCACAGCCTAGTGAGCCGAATAGCAATATCCAGTAAAATACAGACCACAAAAACTATTTGCAGATAAAACAAGCTTCCCTTTATGGTTCTAAAATATTTTAGGAAGGTGAAACTCAGATTATATTATGTTATGTTATATTATACTATATTATATTATATGTATTTTAAATGACGAAAGGTAGAGAACAGTAGTTTCAACTCTAACATATCTTTAGAATGGAAGCTGACTTTTTAAGAAACTGGGAAGTGACAGTATATAATCGCAATTGCTTTTTTTCCCCCAAAAATAAAGATCATCCATGTTTACGATAGCAAATTAGAATGCTATATGAAATAATTAAAGTAGAATAATCTCAAATTCCATTACCCTGAGACAGCTACCAGGAACATTTTGTTGAGGATCCTTTCAGTATCTTTCTATGTATATACACACATACACACATTATTTTGTATAAATATAAGATCACAGATTTGTAATATCACTTCATATTTAGTGTTCATGAAGAAAGACTGGCAAGTAAATCCAGATAGTAGCTTAATGCTAGCTGATTATATTTATGACTTTGATTATTTTTTAAAATTTCTGAATAAATATATTTGTATATTTTAGATGTCCTTACACTTAACCATCCAAATAGGCTTCACTGGTTTCTGGGATGCAAAGATGAACACAATATGGTCCTGCTTTTAGGATGCTCATTGGATGTCAGGGAAGAGACAACATTAAAATTGATGGCTTTAAAATAGCCTAAAAAATGTATGTGCTGTAGGAGCACAGAGGGTTGGTTTCTTACCCTGGATGATGGGGAGGGAGTGTGAGAAAATTTCCCAAGGAGGTACACTGGCTTGACTGGAGAAAGTCAGAAGAAGTCATCAGGAGAAAGAGGAAAGGACTGGCTTTCCCAGCAAATGACATCATCATACTTGTTTGGTGGAAGACCATTTAGGTAGCAGTATTGATAATTAGTTTGGAAGGAAAGTTGAAAAGGCAGTACCTGAAGGGAAAGAGACCAAATAATCCCTGTAGGATGGAATAAATGGAGTACCTACAAAATTTTGGTAGTATTCTAGATATTTTTATATTCTATTTTATTTAAAAAGAACTAAAACTTACAAAATGTCCTTCTTTACTGAATGGCCTTGGAGATGTGATTTTGTCTTCTCAAAAGAATTTATTTCTTAATATTCACATATTAAAGTTACATACACACAGTTTTTCCCACTGAGTGATGACTATGTATGCCTTAATTCCAATTTTGTCTGAGTATTACTCTGAATTTTTAAGGAAACCTTTTATTTCTGTTGACTGAGAGGTCCTTTGGTCTCACTTTTTATTGGTGGTGGGGGTGGTTGTTAAGGATCTGGGACAGAAAGTATTGCATGCCCTTGGGAAGCAATATTTTGAAAGATAGTTTAACATACTGACTGTGGACCAAGTATCAGAAAAAAAATGGCTACTGTTTTATTAGTTTTTGTTGTGACTGTGGCCCAATCAGCTATTTTTCTCTGGACATCACCTTTATTGTTCAATTTTTAAAAAAATGTTTGAAGTTCAGTCAAAATGGAGGACTGAAAGATGAAGAAGATACTGCCATTGGTTTCAAACAGTTCAAAGGGCAAAAGAGAGGATAAACCAAGTAGAGTGTGATTGTAACACAAAGTAGAGTTTGGAGAGTGCTAGCAGAGAAAGACCAAATAGTGGTTTAAATAATGAGAAAGGCTTACGGAGGTTTCTTTTTGATACCTGGGTTATGTTGTTTTTCTTCCACAGGTGTCCTTAGTGTCCCATACGTTATTACAAACGTGAACACACATTTTGCAATCACATGTTGAATGCCTGACTACCTTGGTGTATGTTAAGTGTTTCAAGGACAGAGAACATTAGCCCTTCCTTGCTGTATCTCTGTGCCTGGTCCACTGCCTAGCACAGAATAACTTCTCAGCAATATCTGTTGAATTAATTGTTCGAGAAAGCACGCATATATGGTGCTCAGAACAGTAGAAATAGCATAAAGCAAGACAGAGGTAAACTTTTTCTAGATTAAGAACAGTTCATTTGGACTGAAATTCAGGGCAAACCAAAGGAAGTTGAAACGTTTTGCTAAAATGGTTGGGTGGAGTGTGCAGTAGATGGCAGGAGGCTCTGAGGTGAGATGTTGGGGCTTGAGTTATCAAGTGATGGAGGATCACTGTTGTAAACGCAAGGAACTGAATGCAGTAATTCTCCAAGCCTCCAGCCTATCTCCAGCTGTAGAAGTCAGAACTTAGATGTGCTAACAATAGTTGAGATAGTGAATCTGCATCCAGTCTTTGTATAGCCTGGGATCCCACCACACCCATCTTCCCTCTTTCTAGACCCAGCTACTCAGTAGACTGTGCAGCCTTTCCACTTCAGGTGCCCCCTTATTAAAGCAAAGCTGTCATGCTGAGGACTCAGTGCCAAGAAAAAAGTCTTTGGGAAAATGGCCTTTTGCCTTGCAACATCCATCTTCTTATTTCTCCTGGTGGTCACTGTGAACTCCAACCCATTGTCTGGATTAAATAAATGAAAAATGAGATGATAGAGATCTGGGACTCCACTGGGCATTTGGATTCCTTCTCAGTGGGGCTAGGGTCCATCCCTCTCACACAGGTAATGCAAGATTCATTCTTTTCCTACTGGCAACACCATTCTTACTCTGTATAAGGCTCTGAAAGAAGCAATTGTGTACATGTGACTGATTAATTCCAGCAGTCTTTGATATAATTGTCCAAAGATTTGCCCTGGTACTAATTTAAAACACAGTAGCCAATTTAATAAAACTAACAGTTTGCAGCCAAGGCCTTTGTTATTTTGTTTTAATCATCTTTTACCACCAATTGAAATGATTTTCTACTTTCTTGGTGCAATAAAACAAAATAGAAGGGAAAGAATGGAGGGACAATGTGGAAATTATAAAAGATCTAGAGCTTCAAATCCCCGGATAAGGTAACAGCAGTCCTGAGATTTAACTGGTAATTTGTGTCAGACTGAGATTTGAAGGGAAGACATTTAACAGTTTGGAGGAAACTCCACACCTGGATAGCATTAAAGAAGGGAGAGAGGAAAAGATCTACAAAGAACTCTTGTTTTTTCCTGAATGCAACCAAAGGCGATGTGTGACAGCTTCCCCAAACATTCTACTGGTGATGGACAGGTCACTTGATTACAGAGCAGGGGCTTGTGACAAGCTGACCGGTCGCCAAGGACTCTGGGAGCCAAAACACCAGATACAGTTGGAGGTAAACAAGGCATGCTGCAGAGTGTGAAAATCGAGGCCAAGTCAGGGCCAATGAGTCCAGCGGAGGGCCCCAGTGACAGCTGGTGATTGAGCGGCACTAACTGAACACAGTTGTGGAGGGCCAAGGGCCAGTAAGGAAAGCCATCTCCTTTCTCCTCCCTGTGGCCTCTCTGGGTGGCCAGCAATTTTATTACTGGCAGAGGGCAAACCCAACAGCATTTTCGAATTTGGCACCACATCTAAACCATTTGGGGACTGGGCTTCTCTTTCTTCTCTCCCCTTACCCTCCCCAGGAGTGGCTTGAGTGTCATGAAAGCCAGTGTGCAGTTAGCAAACTACATTTCCCCTCAATTCTGAAACCCATGTGCACTTGGGGAAAATGTAATCCTTATGTTTCTGATTCATTTACACTTAACTCATCAAAACACTATTTTGTAAGAGCTATTTGATGTCCACGAAGTCTTCTGAGCCCTTTTGTAAGCCTTGCTTCTTAGAAGCAGGAAGTCACATTTCTGATGAGAGAGAGAACTTGAACCTAAAAGGTTGAGTTTGTTTTGAAATGAAGGCTCTTGGAGGGTCACATGAACCTGAGCTTAGCCAAATGCGTTCTCTCATTTCCTATACCAAC